>NC_048588.1:41448590-41511090 GCF_013265735.2 Oncorhynchus mykiss
TGGCCCGCCCCTGTGAAGGGACATGGGTTATAAAAGGTGTCAGACACACCCTTCTCGCTCAAAGCGTTGACGAAAATGTAACCTGTTCCGAGGATGTGAGGACGACGGTCCAATGTCAGAATGGTTCAAATACTAATTACAAAACTAAGCCAACATCAGTTTGAGCTTTGGTTGTGAATGGTATGAACGTTGAACTCTTATTCACTACAGAAGTGATACCTCCTAGCCATTGAGTTAGCAACACCAGCTGCAAACGAGGCTAGGAAGGAACAGACAGAGTATCCCGTCTATCACACAACGACATTGCTACAACGTATCCAATTGACCACCAGAGACATTCTTCAAAGGACAAAGGACTACCACCAACCTACCGAAGCGCAGCTCAGGGTAAATATTTATTGCATTTTCCTTTTCCAAATGGGCGGTAATTTAGAATGCATAAGATACTGTATTTACGATAGCACAGCTTCTTCCTTTGTTACTCAGTCTTCCCGCTCTTTCACTCAAACCCAGCCTCTTTTATTTTGTGTAACAAGCAGTCATATCTGTTCTGCCCGCTAGGGACGTTTTCCTTTATGACGTAATTTGTAATCAAGTTATGATTAATTATGTGTATGTGATATTCTGTGTGATTAGTTAGGTATCTAGTAAATAAATAATTAAACCCAATTTTTTATTGCTGATTCAACTTGTTAGCCAGGGTTTGTGAAGATAACCAAGAATTTACAACTTTCAGATGAGACTGAATTAAGGTGACAATTAATATTGACCGCGATTGATGTAAAATATTACTAGGTCTTTAAGAGTTTATTCGGAAGATAACTGCTCTATAAATATTATTTTGTGGAGCCCCGAATCTCTAGTTAATTACATTTACATGATTAGCTCAATCAGGTAATATTAATTACGGAGAAAATGATTTTATAGAATAGCATGTCATATCACTTAATCCGGCATAGCCAAACACATGACACAGTGAACAATTAAATCCCTGACAATGCGTTTGCACATTGTGAGGTGTCACACACCCTTACAGTGCATTCGGAAAGTATTTGAACCCCTTGATTTTTTCCCTCTCTCATCAATCTACACACAATACCCCACAATGACAAAAGAAAATTGTTGCAGATTTAAAACATTTTAAAAACAGAAATTGTTGCAGATTTAAAACATTTTAAAAACAGAAATACCTTATTTACATAAGTTTTCAAAGCCTTTCTATGAGACTCAAAATTGAGCTCAGGTGCATCCTGTTTCCATTGATCATCATTGAGATGTTTCGACAACTTGGAGTCCATCTGTGGTAAATTCAATTGATTGGACATGATTTGTAAAGGCACACACCTGTCTATATAAGGTCCCACAGTTGACAGTGCATGTCAGAGCAAAAACCAAGCCATGAGGTCGAAGGAATTGTCTCTAGAGCTCAGAGAAAGGATTGTGTCGAGGCACAGATCTGGGGAGGGTACCAAAACATTTCCGCAGCATTGAAGGTCCCAAAGAACAAAATGGCCTCCATCAGCCTTAAAAGGAAGACGTTTGGAACCACCAAGACTCTTGCCAGAGAAGAGTTTGAGAGGATCTGCAGAGAATAATGGAAGCAACCCTCCAAATACAGATGTGACAATCTTGTAGCATCGTACTCAAGAAGTCTCAAGGCTGTAATCACTGCCAAAGATGCTTCAACAAAGTACTGAGTAAAGGGTCTGCATACGTATGTAAATGTGATATTTCTGTTTTTTATTTTTAATACATTTTCTTTGTTATTATGGTTTATTGTGTGTAGATTGAAAACAATTTAATTCATTTTAGTATAAGGCTGTAACATAACAAAATGTGAAAACAGTCAAGGGGCCTGAATACTTTCCAAATGCACTGTATATACACACCAGTGGAGGCAGGTGACTTGACACATTTAGGAGGATGAGAGACCCACGGTTTAGGCGCGGAATGCACGGAGACGACAAAGTGTGTTTCAAAAATCATCTAAGACTAATTATTTCAACCTAAAGCGTTTAATAAGGACATTTATAGTACAATATTATGGCGAATGGAAATGAGAGGGCTACTTACAACATGCTGGAATGGGATCACAGCAGTGATTGAATGAGGGTATGAGGCATGAGTTGAGGTGTTCAGAGGCTTGACCAGTGCAGGAAAGGATTTGACTGGGAAGAAAAAAAACTATAAACTATAAACTATAACACAACACACGACACAGTTAGACAAAGGAGCTAAGAATGAGTTAGTCCAAGCAAGGAGTAAAATCATTGGTGTGTAATAATGGGATCGTGTATGTAATTGACTCTACAAACAGTAAGGAGAGAAAAATGATAGGGGTACAAACAGTTATTGGAGAGGAAACATTCAATGTGCCAATGGATGAGTGGGCACATGAGACATGGCTTCAGTTCACATCAGGAGAAAGTTGGCAATGGCGTTGGAGTGGTCACCAGAGCTGCCGCTGTTAGGGATGATGCGAATTCTCGCAGCTTTTCGCAACTTTTTGTTAAAAATCGCGCAACATTTCAACGTCCTGCTACTCATGCCAGGAATATAGTATATGCAGAGGATAAGTATGTGTGTATAGAACACACTCTGAAGTTTCTAAAACTGGTTAAATCATGTCTGTGGCTATAACAGAACGTGTTCAGGAGTAAAAATCCCAGGGAAAAATATTCATCTGCAAGTCTTTGAATTGTATAAGGCAATAGAAAATAGATGAGGTTCCGTTTACAACGCCTACAGCTTCCACACGATGTCGCCAGTACTGGCATTTCTTTGCAAGTTTATCCTTGGTGGGATTACGTATAGGTACTTCCTGTCTTGGGTGCACCCAGGAAATTATGAAAGTGAAAAAAATGGACGATGATTTCAAGACTTGCTGCTATCGAATACAGATCGCCCTGTGATCAATTTGATCGATTATTAACGTTTATTAATACCTAAAGTTGGTTTACAAAAAGTAGTTTGAAGTTTTATTTTATTTTATTTATTTTACCTTTATTTAACCAGGTAGGCAAGTTGAGAACAAGTTCTCATTTACAATTGCGACCTGGCCAAGATAAAGCAAAGCAGTTCGACAGATACAACAACACAGAGTTACACATGGAGTAAAACAAACATACAGTCAATAATAAAGTATAAACAAGTCTATATACAATGTGAGCAAATGAGGTGAGAAGGGAGGTAAAGGCAAAAAAAGGCCTTGGTAGCAAGGTAAATACAATATAGCAAGTAAAACACTGGAATGGTAGTTTTGCAATGGAAGAATGTGCAAAGTAGAAATAAAAATAATGGGGTTGAAAGGAGCAAAATAAATAAATAAATGAAATACAGTTGGGAAAGAGGTAGTTGATAGGGCTAAATTATATGTGGGCTATGTACAGGTGCAGTAATCTGTGAGCTGCTCTGACAGTTGGTGCTTAAAGCTAGTGAGGGAGATAAGTGTTTCCAGTTTCAGAGATTTTTGTAGTTCGTTCCAGTCATTGGCAGCAGAGAACTGGAAAGAGAGGCGGCCAAAGAAAGAATTGGTTTTGGGGGTGACTAGAGAGATATACCTGCTGGAGCGTGTACTATAAATGGGAGATGCTATGGTGACCAGCGAGCTGAGATAAGGGGGGACTTTACCTAGCAGGGTCTTGTAGATGACATGGAGCCAGTGGGTTTGGCGACGAGTATGAAGCGAGGGCCAGCCAACGAGAGCGTACAGGTCGCAATGGTGGGTAGTGTATGGGGCTTTGGTGACAAAACGGATTGCACTGTGATAGACTGCATCCAGTTTGTTGAGTAGGGTATTGGAGGCTATTTTGTAAATTACATCGCCAAAGTCGAGGATTGGTAGGATGGTCAGTTTTACAAGGGTATGTTTGGCAGCATGAGTGAAGGATGCTTTGTTGCGAAATAGGAAGCCAATTCTAGATTTAACTTTGGATTGGAGATGTTTGATATGGGTCTGGAAGGAGAGTTTACAGTCTAACCAGACACCTAAGTATTTGTAGTTGTCCACGTATTCTAAGTCAGAGCCGTCCAGAGTAGTGATGTTGGACAGGCGGGTAGGTGCAGGTAGTGATCGGTTGAAGAGCATGCATTTAGTTTTACTTGTATTTAAGAGCAGTTGGAGGCCACGGAAGGAGAGTTGTATGGCATTGAAGCTTGCCTGGAGGGTTGTTAACACAGTGTCCAAAGAAGGGCCGGAAGTATACAGAATGGTGTCGTCTGCGTAGAGGTGGATCAGAGACTCACCAGCAGCAAGAGCGACCTCATTGATGTATACAGAGAAGAGAGTCGGTCCAAGAATTGAACCCTGTGGCACCCCCATAGAGACTGCCAGAGGTCCGGACAACAGACCCTCAGATTTGACACACTGAACTCTATCAGAGAAGTAGTTGGTGAACCAGGCGAGGCAATCATTTGAGAAACCAAGGCTGTTGAGTCTGCCGATGAGGATGTGGTGATTGACAGAGTCGAAAGCCTTGGCCAGATCAATGAATACGGCTGCACAGTAATGTTTCTTATCGATGGCGGTTAAGATATCGTTTAGGACCTTGAGCGTGGCTGAGGTGCACCCATGACCAAGTGATTTGTAAAAGTTTATAGGCAACTTTTTTAATTTTAAAAAGTGACGTTGCGTCTTGTAAAGGTGAATTTTCCTTGGATTAGACGGCCTTCATAAATGGACATTTTGGACATACTTTGACGGATTTAATCGGGAAAAATACCCAATTGTGATGTTTAAGGGACATATAGGAGTGCCAACAAAGAAGCTCGTCAAATGAGGTGAGAAGGGAGGTAAAGGCAAAAAAGGCCATGGTGGCAAGGTAAATACAATATTGCAAGTAAAACACTGGAATGGTAGTTTTGCAATGGAAGAATGTGCAAAGTAGAAATAAAAATAATGGGGTGCAAAGGAGCAAAATAAATAAATAAATTAAATACAGTTGGGAAAGAGGTAGTTGTTTGGGCTAAATTATAGGTGGGCTATGTACAGGTGCAGTAATCTGTGAGCTGCTCTGACAGTTGGTGCTTAAAAATCTGACATGTTGACTAGATTCACAACGAGTGTAGCTTTAATTGAGTACCTTGCATGTGTGTTTTAATGAAAGTTTGAGTTTTATCGAGTACTGCAGGTGGCGCTCTGAAATTTCCACTGATTTTGGTTCCTGTACAGGAACAACAATACGTAAGAGGTTTTAAGGGGCGGGACACTAATCCAGACGCTTATAAGAAATCCTGCTACGCCCTTAGACGAACCATCAAACAGGCAACGCATCAATACAGCATTAAGACTGAATCCTACTACAGCGTCCGGCTCTGATGCTGGTCGGATGTGGCAGGGCATGAAAACTATTACGGAATGCAAAGGGAAACCCAGCCGCGAGCTGTCCAATGACGCGAGCTTACCAGACAAGCTAAATACCTTTTATGCTCACATTGAGGCAATCTACACTGAAGCATGCATGAGAGCACCAGCTGTTATGGACGACTGTGTGATAACACTCTCGGCAGCCGATGTGAGCAAGACCTTTAAACAGGTCAACATTCACAAAGCCGCGGGGCCAGACGGATTACCAGGACATGTACTCAAAGCATGCGTGTACCAACAAGGGAAGCGTCTTCACTGACATTTTCAACCTCTCCCTGACCGAGTCTGTAATACCTACATTCCTGTGCCCAAGGAAGCAAAGTAAACTTTGATTGATAAAAGTAAAATGATTACTGCCCCGTAGCACTGAGGTCGATAGCCATGAAGTGCTTTGAATGGCTTACATCAGAAGCATCATCCTGGATACCCTAGACCTCCTCCAATTTGCTTACAGCCCCAACAGATACACAGATTACTTAATCTCAAACGCATTCCACACTGCCCTTTTCCACCTGGATAAAAGGAACACCTATGTGAGAATGTTGTTTAATTGACTACAGCTCAGCGTTCAACACAATAGTGCCCACAAGCTCATCACCAAGCCAAGGGCCCTGGGACTAAACACCTCCCTCTGCAACTGGATCCTGGGCTTCCTGATGGGCCCCCCCAGGTGGTAAGGGTAGGCAACAACTCGTCTGCCACGCTGATCCTCAACACTGAGGCCGCTGAGGCCCCTTAGTTGCCTCCTGTACTCCCTGTTCACCCACAACGGCGTGGCCAAACACGACTCCGACTCAATCATGAAGTTTGCAGACAACACAACAGTAGTAGGCCTGAAAACCAACAATGAAGAGTCAGCCTACAGGGAGGAGGTGAGGGCCCTGGGAGTGTGATGCCAGGAAAATAACGTTGCACTCAACGTCAACAAAACAAAGGAGATGATCGTGGACTTCAGGAAACAGCAGAGGGAGCACTCCCCTATCCACATTGACAGGACTGCAGTCGAAAAGGTGGAAAGCTTCAAGTTCCTCAGTGTACACATCACTGACAAACTGAAATGGAACACTCACACATACTGTGTGGTGAAGAAGGTGCAACAGCATCTCTTCAACCTCAGGAGGCTGAAGAAACTTGGCTTGGCACCTAAAACCCTCACAAACTTCCACAGATACACAATTGAGAGCATCCTGTAAGGGCTGTATCACCGTCTGGTATGGCAACTGCACCACCCACAACCACAGGGTTTGCCAGAGGGTGGTGTGGTCTGCCCAACTACCTACCCTCCAGGACACCTACAGCAACCGATGTCATTGGAAGGCCAGAAGGATAACAACCACCTGAGCCACTGCCTGTTCACCCAGCTATCATCCAGAAAGTGAGGTCAGTACAGGTGAATCAAAGCTGGGACCGAGAGACTGAAAAACAGCTTCTATCTCAAGGCCATCAGACTGTTAAGTAGCCATCACTAGCACATTAGAGGCTGCTGCCCTATAAACATAGACTTTAAATCACTGGCCACTTTGATAAATGGAACACTAGTCACATTAATAATGTTTACATATTTTGCATTACTCATCTCATATGTATATTCTGTATTATATTCTATTCTGCAGTATCTTATGCCACACTGACCTTGCCTGTCCAAATATGTATATATTCTTAATTCAATTCCTTTACTTTAGATTTGTGTGTGTTATGTGTATTGTTGTGAAATTGTTAGATGTTACTTGCTAGATATTTTGCACTGTTGGAGCTAGAAACAAAAGCATTTCTCTACACCCGCAATAACATCTACTAAACACGTACAGTGCCTTGCGACCTTTTGCCACATTTCAGGCTTCAAACATAAAGATATAAAACTGTATTTTTTTGTGAAGAATCAACAACAAGTGGGACAACTTTTTTAACAAATCAAAAACTGAAAAATTGGGCGTGCAAAATTATTCAGCCCTTTTACTTTCAGTGCAGCAAACTCTCTCCAGAAGTTCAGTGAGGATCTCTGAATGATCCAATGTTGACCTAAATGACTAATGATGATAAATACAATCCACCTGTGTGTAATCAAGTCTCCGTATAAATGCACCTGCACTGTGATAGTCTCAGAGGTCCGTTAAAAGCGCAGAGAGCATCATGAAGAACAAGGAACACACCAGGCAGGTCCGAGATACTGTTGTGAAGAAGTTTAAAGCCGGATTTGGATACAAAAAGATTTCCCAAGCTTTAAACATCCCAAGGAGCACTGTGCAAGCGATAATATTGAAATGGAAGGAGTATCAGACCACTGCAAATCTACCAAGACCTGGCTGTCCATCTAAACTTTCAGCTCATACAAGGAGAAGAATGATCAGAGATGCAGCCAAGAGGCCCATGATCACTCTGGATGAACTGCAGAGATCTACAGCTGAGGTGGGAGACTCTGTCCATAGGACAACAATCAGTCGTATATTGCACAAATCTGGCCTTTATGGAAGAGTGGCAAGAAAGCCATTTCTTAAAGATATCCATAAAAAGTGTCGGTTAAAGTTTGCCACAAGCCACCTGGGAGACACACCAAACATGTGGAAGAAGGTGCTCTGGTCAGATGAAACCAAAATTTAACTTTTTGGCAACAATGCAAAATGTTATGTTTGGCGTAAAAGCAACACAGCTGAACACACCATCCCCACTGTCAAACATGGTGGTGGCAGCATCATGGTTTGGGCCTGCTTTTCTTCAGCAGGGACAGGGAAGATGGTTAAAATTGATGGGAAAATGGATGGAGCCAATTACAGGACCATTCTGGAAGAAAACCTGATGGAGTCTGCAAAAGACCTGAGACTGGGACGGAGATTGAGGAAAAGGACTGAGGAAAAAGGTGGCGCTACAAAGTATTAACTTAAGGGGGCTGAATAATTTTGCACGCCCAATTTGTCAGTTCTTGATTTGTTAAAAAAGTTTGAAATATCCAATAAATGTCGTTCCACTTCATGATTGTGTCCCACTTGTTGTTGATTCTTCACAAAAAAATACAATTTTATATCTTTATGTTTCAAGCCTGAAATGTGGCAAAAGGTTGCAAAGTTCAAGGGGGCCGAATACTTTCGCAAGGCACTGTATATGTGACCATTAAAATTTGATTTGATGTGGGTATTTACATGCTTCCTGCTTTTGTTTTGCCGTTTAGCTGAACGATCGATGATCTTCAGGTCACTATGCCCCCCTTTTGACCCCGGCTCAGCCTTTCCAAAAAGCAGGCATGGCCAGCAGTTCAAGCGGCTTGAAGAAAGGCTCCCGGTTAACAAGCTATACATTGGATACTACTTGGTATTGAACGCCCTCACCTTTTCGTCCTTCATCATGAAACTGATCTCAAGTAGAGGTCAACCCTCACTTTTAATTCGCACCTTTTACGTGTACCTCAGAGAATGAAATGGGTTCTTCAACAAAATGTCCACAACATTTTCGGCATTATCGGCCATTTTACCATTCTGTCAGAGAAAACTGCATACTCGCGCTGGTAGCTAGCTAGCTACTAAAGTTAGCAAGGCAAATTTAAATGAATTGCACTAACTGAACACAAAAAATAAAGTTCTAAAACCAAGAAAATTATTTAACTACTCTGTCTCCTGTATTTTGAAGAAAATCATTTGAATAATATCCCAAATAATGCTCAACTATCACTTTTCAATCTCCAATAATGTCACCAACTCACAAAAGCTTCTCAACACATAGAACCCCTCCCATAATGCTCAGCGGCACAACCCCAATACAACACACTAGGTTAATTCTCCAATCCTAATCCTATGATTGGATGGCCAACAAGCCAGTTCATACAGCAAATGTTTTGATTGGTTGGAGGTCGTCCTCGGGAAGTGGTCATAATTACCATGTAGGTCTATGGACAATACAAGGATGGCCCTCCCCTCCTCTGAGGAGGAGGAGCCTCCATTGATACACACACATACACTCACACAGAGCCCCCTCTGTATGTCACGCCCTGATCTGTTTCACCTGTCCTTGTGCTTGTCTCCACCCTGTCCAGGTGTCGCCCATCTTCCCCGTTATCCCCTGGGAACTTATACCAATGTTCCAATGAGCCTGCCTGCCTGACCACTCTATCTGACCCTGACCCTGAGCCTGCCTGACCACTCTGCCTGCCCCTGACCCTGAGCCTGCCTGACCACTCTGCCTGCCCCTGACCCTGAGCCTGCATGATCACTCTGCCTGCCCCTGACCCTGAGCCTGCCTGACCACTCTGCCTGCCCCTGACCCTGAGCCTGCCTGACCACTCTGCCTGCCCCTGACCCTGAGCCTGCATGATCACTCTGCCTGCCCCTGACCCTGAGCCTGCCTGACCACTCTGCCTGCCCCTGACCCTGAGCCTGCCTGACCACTCTGCCTGCCCCTGACCCTGAGCCTGCCTGACCACTCTGCCTGCCCCTGAGCCTGCCTGACCATTCTGCCTGCCCCTGACCCTGAGCCTGCCTGACCACTCTGCCTGCCCCTGACCCTGAGCCTGCCTGCAGTCTGGTGCCTTTGCCCCTACTCTGAATTCCATACCCCTGCCTGCTTTGACCTATCGTTTTCCTGCCTCTGTTGTTGTAATAAACAGAACACAGTCTGCACTTGGGTCTTACCTGAAACGTGATAATGTAACTTAATTTCATCCCGATGTTGAGTTTACACATTGTGGAGTGTCACACACAGAGAGATGAAAGGGAGAAAAGATAGAAAGCAAGAGAGAGAGAGAGAGAGAGAAAGAGAGAAAGAGAGAGAGAGAGAGAGAGAGAGAGAGAGAGAGAGAGAGAGAGAGAGAGAGAGAGAGAGAGAGATAGTGAGTGAGTGAGTGAGTGAGTGAGTGAACATGTAACGTAGCTCTGTAATGACTTCCCTGGAGCTGAGTTGGCACATGCATTGTTAGGTGTTATCCTTTGTTTTTGTATAATACCATGGGCACAGTAATTTAACTCTTACGTGTTTCAGACAGTTGTTGCCTCACAGGTTTAAAAGTTACGTTCAGGAGTGTGTGCTGATGTGTTTGTATATCCTGTGCATACGGAAAGTATTCAGGCCCCTTGACTTGTTCCACATTTTGTAATGATTCTAAAATGGATTAAATCGTTTTTTCCCCCTCATCAATCTACACACAATACACCATCATGACAAACCAAAACCAGGTTTATAGAAATATTTGCAAAATGCATAAAAAACTGAAATATCACATTTACATAAGTATTCAGACCCTTTACGCAGTCATTTGTTGAAGCAACTTTGGCAGAGTTTATAGCCTTCAGTCTTCTTGGCTATGACGCTAAAAGCTTGGCACACCTGTATTTGGGGAGTTTCTCCAATTATTCTCTACAGATCCTCTCAACCTCTGTCAGGTTGGATGGGGAGCGTCACTGCACAACTATTATTAGCTCTCTCCAGAGATGTTAGATCGGGTTCAAGCCCGGGCTCTGGCTCGGTCACTCAAGGACATACAGAGACTTGTCCCGAAGCCACTCCTGCGTTTTGTTGGCTCTGTGCTTCGGGTCGTTTTTTCTGTTGGAAGGTGAACCTTCGCCCCAGTCGGAGGTCCTGAGAGCTCTGTAACAGGATCACATCAAGGGACTCTTCTATATTTGTATTTATTATGGATCCCCTTTAGGATCCCCTTTACTCTTCCTGGGGTCCAGCAAAAAAGAAGGCAGTTTATACCATTTTAAAAACATTACAATACATTCCCAGATTTCACAACACAATGTGTGCCCTCAGGACCACATATCTACACCACACTGTGTGGCCTCAGGCCCCTAATCCACCACTAACACATATATACAACACACTGTGTGCCCTCAGGCCCCTACTCCACCACTACCACATATCTACACCACACTGTGTGGCCTCAGGCCCCTACTCCACCACTACCACATATCTACAACACACTGTGTGCCCTCAGGCCCCTACTCCACCACTACCACATATCTACAACACACTGTGTGCCCTCAGGCCCCTACTCCACCACTACCACATATCTACACCACACTGTGTGGCCTCAGGCCCCTACTCCACCACTACCACATATCTACAACACACTGTGTGCCCTCAGGCCCCTACTCCACCACTACCACATATCTACACCACACTGTGTGGCCTCAGGCCCCTAATCCACCACTAACACATATCTACAACACACTGTGTGCCCACAGGCCCCTACTCCACCACTACCACATATCTACATCACACTGTGTGCCCTCAGGCCCCTACTCCACCACTACCACCACATATCTACACCACACTGTGTGGCCTCAGGCCCCTAATCCACCACTAACACATATCTACACCACACTGTGTGGCCTCAGGCCCCTACTCCACCACTACCACATATCTACAACACACTGTGTGCCCTCAGGCCCCTACTCCACCACTACCACATATCTACACCACACTGTGTGGAATCAGGCCCCTACTCCACCACTACCACATATCTACAACACACTGTGTGCCCTCAGGCCCCTACTCCACCACTACCACATATCTACAACACACTGTGTGCCCTCAGGCCCCTACTCCACCACTACCACATATCTACACCACACTGTGTGGCCTCAGGCCCCTACTCCACCACTACCACATATCTACAACACACTGTGTGCCCTCAGGCCCCTACTCCACCACTACCACATATCTACACCACACTGTGTGGCCTCAGGCCCCTAATCCACCACTAACACATATCTACAACACACTATGTGCCCACAGGCCCCTACTCCACCACTACCACATATCTACAACACACTGTGTGCCCTCAGGCCCCTACTCCACCACTACCACCACATATCTACACCACACTGTGTGGCCTCAGGCCCCTACTCCACCACTACCACATATCTACAACACACTGTGTGGCCTCAGGCCCCTAATCCACCACTAACACATATCTACAACACACTGTGTTCCCTCATGCCCCTACTCCACCACTACCACATATCTACAACACACTGTGTGCCCTCAGGCCCCTACTCCACCACTACCACATATCTACAACACACTGTGTGCCCTCAGGCCCCTACTCCACCACTACCACCACATATCTACACCACACAGTGTGCCCTCAGGCCCCTACTCCACCACTACCACCACATATCTACACCACACTGTGTGCCCTCAGGCCCCTACTCCACCACTACCACCACATATCTACACCACACTGTGTGCCCTCAGGCTCCTACTCCACCACTACCACCACATATCTACACCACACTGTGTTCCCTCAGGCCCCCACTCCACCACTACCACCACATATCTACACCAAACTGTGTGCCCTCAGGCCCCTACTCCACCACTACCACCACATATCTACACCACACTGTGTGCCCTCAGGCCCCTACTCCACCACTACCACCACATATCTACACCACACTGTGTGTGTGTGTGTGTGTGTGTGTGTGTGTGTGTGTGTGTGTGTGTGTGTGTGTGTGTGTGCCAATGTTTGTGTTGATTCAGTCGCCGTTGTTCCATAATTTTTATTTTTTTATTGGTTTGTTTTGTCTAATTTTACTGCTTGCGTCAGTTATCTGATGTGGAATAGACTTCCATGTAGTCATGGCTCTATGTAGTACTGTGGAATAGAGTTCCATGTAGTCATGGCTCCATGTAGTACTGTGGAATAGACTTCCATGTAGTCATGGCTCTATGTAGTACTGTGGAATAGAGTTCCATGTAGTCATGGCTCTATGTAGTACTGTGGAATAGACTTCCATGTAGTCATGGCTCTATGTAGTACTGTGTGCCTCCCATAGTCTGTTCTGGACTTGGGGACTGTGAAGCGACATCTTATGGAATGTCTTGTGGGGTATGCATGGGAGTCCGAGCTGTGTGCCAGTAGTTCCGACAGACAGCTCGGTGCATTCAACATGATCATAAATACAAGTATTGATGACGTCAATGACTCCTCCACTTTCAGCCAGGAGAGATTGACATATTATTAATACTAGCTCTCTGTGTACATTCAAGGGGCAGTCGTGCTGCCCTGTTCTGAGCCAATTGCAATTTCCCAAGTCCTTTTTTGTGGCACCTGACTACATGACTGTACGGTAGTCAAGGTGCAACAAAACTAGGGCCTGTAGGACCTGCCTTGTTCATAGTGTTGTTAAGAAGTCAGAGCATTGCTTTATTATAGACATACTTCTCCCCATCTTAGCTACTACAGCATCAATATGTTTTGAGCATGACAGTTTACAATCTAGGGTTACTCCAAGCAGTTTAGTCACCTCAACTTTCTCAATTTCCACATTATTCATTACAAGATTTAGCTGAGGTGTAGGGTATAATGAGTGTTTTGTTCCAAATACAATGCTTTTAGTTAAAAAAAATATTTAAGGCTACCTTTTTCCTTGCCACCAACTCTGAAACTAACTGCAGCTCCTTGTTGAGTGTTGCAGTCATTTCAGTCACTGTAGTAGCTGATGTGTATATTGTTGAGTCATACACATACATAGACACTCTGGCTTTACTCAAAGTCAGTGGCATGTCGTTAGTAAAAAGTAAAAAATGTAAAAAAGCAAGGGGCCTAAACAGCTACCCTGGGGAATTCCTGATTCTAACTGGATTATATTTGAGAGTTTTCCATTAATAAATAAAACCATCTGTGTTCTGTTAGACAAGTAACTCTCTATCCACATTATAGCAAGGGTGTAAAGCCATAACACATACGTTTTTCCAGCAGCAGACTATGATTGATAATGTTAAAATCTGCTCTGAAGTCTAACAAGACAGCCCCCACAATCATTTTATCATCAATTTCTCTCAGCCAATCATCAGTCCTTTGTGTAAGTATTGTGCTTGTTGAGTGTCCTTCCCTATAAGCGTGCTGAAATTATTTTTTCAATTTGTTTACTGTGAAATACCATTGTTTCTGGTCAAACACAATTTTTTTCCAGAAGTTTACTAAGGGTTGGTAACAGGCGGATAGGTTGGCTATTTGAGCCAGTAAAGGGGGCTTTACTATTCTTGGTTAGCGGAATGACTTTAGCTTCCCTCCAGGCCTGAGGGAACACACACTCTAGTAGGCTTACATTGAAGATGTGGCAAATAGGAGTGGCAATATCGTCTGCTACTATCCTCAGTAATTTCCCATCCAGATTATCAGACCCCGGTGACATGTCATTGTTGATAGACAACAATGTTTTTTTCCCCTTTTCCACACGGACTTTACGGAATTCAAAAGTACAATTCTTGTCTTTCATCATTTCGTCCGATATACTTGGATGTGTAGTGTCAGCGTTTGTTGCTGGCATGTCATTCCTAATTTAGCTTACCAATGAAAAAGGCATTAAAGTAGTTTGCAATATCAGTTGGCTTTGTGATGAATTAGCCATCTGATTCAATGAATGAGGGAGCCGAGTTGGCTTTTTTTCCCCAAAATGTAATTTAAGGTGCCCCAAAGCTTTTTACTATCGTTCCTTATATAATTATTTTTGTTTCATAGTGTAGTTTATTTTTATTTAGTTTAGTCACATGATTTCTTAATTAAATTAATTATGTTTGCCAATCAGTTGGGCTGCCAGACTTAATTTCTATTCCTCATCAATCCAAGAGTCATTTTCTTAGTAACTCGAATAAGTAGTTTTAAAAATGCGTCAAGTGCAGCTTCTGGTTGCTTCTCATTACACACCACAGACCAGCAGCGTCTGGTTGCTTCTCATTACACACCACAGACCAGCAGCGTCAAGACAAAAAGAGTTCAATCTTGGTTTCATAAGACCAGAGAATCTTGTTTCTCATGGTCTGAGAGTATTTTAGGTGCCTTTTGGCAAGCTCCAAGCGGCCTGTCATGTGCCTTTTAATCAGGAGTGGCTTCCGTCTGGTCACTCTACCGTAAATTCCTGATTGGTGGAGTGCTGCAGAGATGGTTGTCCTTTTGGAGGAACTCTGGTAGTTTGTCAGAGTGACCACCGGGTTCTTGGTCACCTCCCTGACCGAGGCCTTTCTCCCACGATTGCTCAGTTTGGCCAAGCAGCCAGCTCTAGGAAGAGTCTTGATTGTTCCAGATGCCTTCCATTTAAGAATGATGGAGGCCACTGTGTTCTTGGGGATATTCAATGCTGCAGACATTGTTAGGTACTCTTCCCCATATCTGCCTCGACACAATCCTGTCTCAGAGCTCTAGGAACAATTCCTTTGACCTCATGGCATGATTTTTGCTCTGACATGCACTGTCAACTGTGGGACCTTATATAGACAGGTGTGTGCCTGTCCAAACAATGTCCAATCAATTGAATTTACCACAGGTGGACTCCAATCAAGTTGTAGAGACATCTCAAGGATGATCAATGGAAACAGGATGCACCTGAACTCACTTTCGAGTCTCATAGCAAAGGGTCTGAATGTAAATAAGTACTGTCATTATGGGGTATTGTGTGTAGATTGATGAGGACATTGTTTTATGTAATATTTTAGAATAAGGCTGTAACGTAACAAAATGTGGAAAAAGGGAAGGGATATGTGTGTGTGTGTGTGTGTGTGTGTGTGTGTGTGTGTGTGTGTGTGTGTGTGTATGAAGGCGTAGCTAGCAGATGTAAACGTTACATTGAGGCAGCCAACTCTGAACCAGTGAAAGATATACTCTGTGTTCAGTGTACGGAGCTGACAAACTGTCAGTGTGATGACTGAATTACTTTCCCTTCACAGCTGTATGCACTGAACCCAGTCCAGGCTCAGCAACTGCTCTCTTTATAGGAGGATTTATAGTACGGAAGCTTTGAAAAAAATGGCAGGTTTCTAAAAAGAATACAGAACAGCCATGACAAACGTCGTTTGAAAAGATTCTGCTTTTCTGTTTTCAGAAGTAACAGTAAGTGGTCCGGAATGTACGACATCACATTACTTTCTGTCTGTGTGTTCATTTATGAGGGCCCTCTTGCTTTAAGAGCTCTCTGTTTGTGTGTGAGTGCTCTTGTGTTTGTACTGCAAAACCTCTCTAACATTTGTACCATGAGCATGGATTATACATTGTGAGTTACCGTATGTAAATATTCAGGCCCAGAAATTAAAATAATTTCTCTGCTGGTGCAATGAAGGCCAAGGTGGTAGAGACATTGTATCACTGGCTAAATAAAGATTATATAGGAACAGACATCAAGCGTCCTTCCCTTGGCTGGGAGATAAACAGGTCAGACTTGAAGCATCCTTCCCTTAGTTTGGAGATTGAAGGGTCTTTCAAGCATCCTTCCCTTAGTTTGGAGATTGAAGGGTCTTTCAAGCATCCTTCCCTTAGTTTGGAGATTAAAGGGTCAGAATTCCATCAGCTCTCACAGTCTCAAATCAGTCTCAAATCAGAATTAAACGTTCATCCATGTTTCTCAAACGTCAAATTTAGAATTTGTTTCAAACGCCAAATGTCCACATATTTAGAGTTATGTTTATGCATTAAGTCCAAATGTTTAAGGTTATAGTTACATCCAGGCATTAACTCTGAATGGTTAAGGTAAGGATTAAGGTTTGGGATAGGCTTCAAACAAAATGTAAAATGTACATTCCATCGCTGGATTCAAATTTGCGACCTTTGGAATCAGAGGCAGATGTTTACGCCGATCTGCTATCCCCGTCCTCAACACCCTAGCAAAACTCAAAACCTACTTAAAGGTAACAGCGCCGCTCACTGTTGCCCCTAATGGCCGGTTTCCACCTCATCTCCCGACATCCTCAGACATGGACGGACGCTGAATACTGACTTGTATCATGGGTGACCTGGCTGCAAGGTCAGACTTCTGGCTGCTGGGAGATAAAGTGTGAGACTTCAAGCATCCTTCCCTTGGCTAGGAGAAAAAGGGTCAGAGAGAGAGAGACAGAGAGAGAGACAGAGACAGAGACAGAGACAGAGACAGAGACAGAGAGACAGAGGGAAACAGAGATAGAAAGAGCGACAGAGAGAGAAACTTCTGTATGTTTAATGTTCATTTTTATTGTTTATTTCACTTTTGTATATTATCTACCTCACTTTCTTTGGCAAAGTTAACACATGGTTCCCATGCCAATAAAGCCCCTTGAATTGAATTGAATTGAATTGAGAGAGAGTGAGAGAGACAGAGATAGAAAGAGACAGAGACAGAGACAGAGACAGAGACAGACAAAGTGAGAGACATAGCGAGACAGAGAGAGACAAAGTGAGAGACATAGCGAGACAGAGAGAGAGACAAAGTGAGAGACATCGATACAGCGAGACAGAGAGACAGGATAGTTGTAGAGGCACATTAGCAGGTGTAATGGTGCAAACACGCTGTCCATAGAAGCAACCCTGGGAGACAAACACACAAATACTGTACACACACACGGACACACACAGATGTATACACACAAGCACACACAAACCGAGACGCATACACACATTTCCTGGACTGTGACAGAAATGGAGCCTTCATATCCAGAGACACAGATTACCTGTCTGTTTCAGGAGGGAGATAAACAAAGGCATAACAGATGCAGAAGAAAGGAATGGAGATTGAATGTGGTGATTTTGGTAAAGAATGAAAGGATAATGCTTTCAGAAAGATCGAGTTTTGGAGGTAATTGTGTATTTTTTTCCCAGAGAACTTTGCTTTGTATTTGAAGATACTTTTTAAAAGACTTTTAAGCACAAAGAGACGGTGGCCCATGAAACAAATCAGCTTTATGATGATATGTGGGGGGGGGAAGAAATACTGAAATGTTCCTCCTCCAAAGAACATTTGAAAATAGAACACTGTCTTTGTGTGAACATAATGTCGTTGGAGGTCAGAGGTTATGTAGACGCTGTCTGTCTGTGTGTGAACATAATGTCGTTGGAGGTCGGAGGTCATGCAGACGCTCTCTGTCTCTGTGTGTGAACATAATGTCGTTGGAGGTCAGAGGTTATGGAGACGCTGTCTGTCTGTGTGTGAACATAATGTCGTTGGAGGTCGGAGGTCATGCAGACGCTGTCTGTCTGTGTGTGAACCAGTGGAGGCTCCTCAGAGGAGGAAGGGGAAGACCATCCTCCTAAATGAATTTCATAAAAAAATGTAAATGGTAAAACACGTCAAATGTGATCCTGTTATATAAAACTATAGTACATATATTCAGATCACCAAATAATTGATTAAAACACACTGTTTGGCAATGAATGACTACAGTAGCATCAGCAGCACTCTGTAGGGTTGCACCATGGTGTAGCCGGAGGACAGCTAGTTTCCGTCCTCCTCTTGGTACATTAATTTCAATACCAAACCAAGGAGGCTCATGGTTCTATCTCACCTTCCATAGACGTACACAGTAATAAGGACAACTTCCGCAGGATGTGCTCTAACATATCAGAGCTCTTGCAGCATGAACTGACATGCTGTCCACCCAATCAAAGGATCAGAGATTGAATCTAATACTGAAAGCATAAGCTACAGCTACAGTAGCTAGCACGGAAGTGCTCACATGTGGTGAGTAGTTGACTCAAAGAGAGAGAAAGACAATAGTGGAACAGTTTTGAACAAATTAATTTATTCAGAAATGTAGGCGAATCATTCGCTAGCTAAGTGAAACTTTCAGTTTCAGTTTCACTTAGCTAGCAAATGCAGCTAGCTAGTTTAGCCTACTGAAACACCCTGCTCAAAAAGAGGGATGCTATGTTAGCTAGCTGGCTATAACAGAGGGATGCTATGTTAGCTAGCTGGCTATAACAGAGTGATGCTATGTTAGCTAGCTGGCTATAACAGAGGGATGCTATGTTAGCTAGCTGGCTATGACTATCCAACACAACACTGGAACTCTTCCAAGTCAAGGTAAGCTTTTGGTTTTATTAATTAATTTAAACCGGGGCCCGCCGATGTAACTGCTATACTGCTAAATGACTGCAACGTTACTGCATGATTGTAGCGGGTTTACCAATACATGAGTTATATTAGCTATGTTGACGAGGAAGCTACTTTAGCTAATATGGTGACAACAGTGTAGGCTGTGTGTAGCGGTTAGGATATGGTGTTGCTTGAAAAGTATTTTTCACCTGGTCACATACTGCTGATGTGTTGTGCATTGAAGTCCACAAACGAACGGAAAAGGTGGGTGAACTGTGTTTGTGTGATCAGAGGTGTATTCATTCCTGCCGACTCTGTTGAAAAACTTTTCTTAAACGAAAGCAAACGGGAAAAAAATGGGGATATGCATACCTGAATTTGTCTAATAGAAACTCTCGTTCGCAACTGCTGGACTAATGATTACACCGTAGATCAGCTAGTTGCAGGCAAGACTGTGCAAGTCGGTATTTGAATGTGTTGCTGTCTGTCACCTCAACATATTGACCTGTGTGCAGCTACGTTGTAATCTTTAATTCATACTGTAGGCTAGGTTGTAATCTTTCATTCATACTGTAGGCTAGGCTGTAATCTTTAATTCATACTCTAGGCTAGGTTGTAATCTTTCATTTATACTGTAGGCTAGGTTGTAATCTTTAATTCATACTGTAGGCTAGGTTGTAATCTTTCATTCATACTGTAGGCTAGGTTGTAATCTTTAAATCATACTGTAGGCTAGGTTGTAATCTTTAATTCATACTGTAGGCTAGGTTGTAATCTTTAAATCATACTGTAGGCTAGGTTGTAATCTTTCATTCATACTGTAGGCTAGGTCGTAATCTTTAAGTCATACTGTAGGCTAGGTTGTAATCTTTAATTCATACTGTAGGCTAGGTTGTAATCTTTAATTCATACTGTAGGCTAGGTTGTAATATTTGATTCATACTGATGGCTAGGTTGTAATATTTAATTCATACTGTAGGCTAGGTTGTAATCTTTAATTCATACTGTAGGCTAGGTTGTAATATTGAATTCATACTGTAGGCTAGGTTGTAATCTTTAATTCATGCTGTAGGCTAGGTTGTAATATTTAATTTAAACTCTAGGCTAGGTCGTAATCTTTCATTCATACTGTAGGCTAGGTTGTAATCTTTCATTCATACTGTAGGCTAGGTTGTAATCTTTCATTCATACTGTAGGCTAGGTTGTAATATTTAATTCATACTGTAGGCTAGGTTGTAATCTTTCATCCATACTGTAGTAGCCTAAACCTATCGATGTTACATTGAACTGGGTGAATGGAATACGAGTGACAGTCATCCAATATACTGTAATAGAAATAAGTCTGTGCTCATACATTTTTTTTTATTTTTTTTTATCCTCCCTCATCATAAATGGCACGGACCGCCACTGGTGTGACCATAATTTAGTTGGAGGTCGGAGGTCATGCAGACACTCTCTGTCTGTGTGTGAGCATAATATAGTCGGAGGTCGGAGGTCATGCAGACACTCTCTGTCTGTGTGTGAACATAATGTAGTTGAAGGTCGGAGGTCATGCAGACAATCTCTGTCTGTGTGTGAACATAATGTAGTTGAAGGTCGGAGGTCATGCAGACAATCTCTGTCTGTGTGTGAACATAATATAGTTGGAGGTCGGAGGTCATGCAGACACTCTCTGTCTGTGTGTGAACATAATATAGTTGGAGGTCGGAGGTCATGCAGACACTCTCTGTCTGTGTGTGAACATAATATAGTTGGAGGTCGGAGGTCATGCAGACACTCTCTGTCTGTGAACATAATGTAGTTCGAGGTCAGAGGTCATGCAGACACTGTCTGTGTGTGAACATAATGTAGTTGGAGGTCGGAGGTCATGCAGACCTGTAATTCACAGTTCCTTTTCGTCATCTATAATGATATTTTGTTTGATCAAAGCTGAAGCCAACACAGATTTGAAACTTCAAACGAGGGCTTACACATCCAATCTACTGGGACTAAGTGATGATGCGTCCATCCGTAGAGTCTATTAAAACACAGTAAACAACCATGTTTGTGATCTGAGTGGAGATTGAGACATTCTCCTGGTTTATGTTTGTGAATGAGCCCTGCTCTCCTTGGAGTTGGATCAGAGACTGCCGGCATGTGTGACTCTTGGAGATCACCTTCTGACTCTTGACAATAGCGACTACTTTCACAGTTGAATGAATACAGCGTTACACGCTAAACCCCTGTCACCTCTGCTTAATGTGGACACTATACAGGAGCTACTGTTGAATGTGGAGCTAGAGCAATCAAATTGAATTTTGCATGGGGATAGCGGTGGAAATGCATCGTTTCTCCTTATATAAATAACTTATATATTAAACCTTTCACTCCATCCTGAGCCCAAGATCCTCCAAACACACATGCAAAGACATGAACACACGAGGCCTTGAAACACACACACAAACAAATATAAACAAACAGAAACATGCACACACAAACACATCCTCCCCAGATCACTCTTCGTCTCTCCAGATAGCAGCCCACTCCTCCCATCTCCTCCCATCTCCTCTCATCTCATCTCCTCCCATCTCCTCTCATCTCCTCCCATCTCCTCTCATCTCTTCCTATCTCCTCTCATCTCCTCCCATCTCCTCTCATCTCCTCCTATCTCCTCTCATCTCCTCCCATCTCCTATCATCCCATATCCTCTCCTCTCCTCCCATCTCCTCCCATCTCCTCTCATCTCCTCCCATCTCCTCTCATCTCCTCCCATCTCCTCTCATCTCCTATCATCCCATATCCTCCCATCTCCTATCATCCCATATCCTCCCATCTCCTCTCATCTCCTCTCATCTCCTCCAATCTCCTATCATCCCATATCCTCTCATCTCCTCCCATCTCCTCTCATCTCCTCCCATTTCCTCTCATCTCCTCCCACCTCCTCCCCATCTCCTCTCATCTCCTCCCATCTCACTCATTCCTTAATGAACCACTCTTACCACTTCCCTTTCTGTGTGTGTGTGTGTGTGTGTGTGTGTGTGTGTGTGTGTGTGTGTGTGTGTGTGTGTGTGTGTGTGTGTGTGTGTGTGTGTGTCTGTGTGTGTCTGTGTGTGTCTGTGTGTGTCTGTGTGTGCGTGTGTGCGTGCGTGTGTGTGTGTGTGTGTGCTCGTGGCGTGTGCATGTGTATGTGTGTCCTGAATGTCCATTGGGCCTTTATACTTCTGACAGTGTTCCTATCCAGAGTAATGGATTTAGACATGTTCACATGTTGTGTGTTTCTTCACAGTGTTTCTGGAGGGGACATTCTTGCACATTTCTGTACATGTGTGAATTGCCTTGTATCTCTGGGGTAAGATTGCATCATCTAGACCATGGAATATGAGAGTGTACAGAGTGAATACCAATTCAGTTGTTCCAAAGGGTCGATATTTCCAAGCTTTATTTTTAACAAATAACCCTCATTTCCAATCAGGGGCTTGTTCCAGGAAAATGTCAAACGTATGGATTTGTTTTCGTGTGTGTGGGAGATAGAAAAACAAGCAAAATGGGGGGACATTTTGTCGATCCGCACAAGGAAAAATTATATTTTAGGCTTAGGGGTTAGGGTTACAATTAGAGCTAGGGTTAGAATTAAGGTTAGGGTTAGGGGGTTAAGGTTAGGCTCAGGGTTAGGGTTAGGGCTAGGGTAAGGTATAGTTTAAGGGTTAGGGTTACAATTAGAGCTAGGGTTAGAATTAAGGTTAGGGTTAGGGGTTAAGGTTAGGGTTAGAATTAAGGTTAGGGTTAGGGGTTAAGGTTAGGGTTAGAATTAAGGTTAGGGTTAGGGGTTAAGGTTAGGCTTAGGGTTAGGGTTAGGGTTAGGGTTAAGGTAAGGTATAGTTTAAGGGTTAGGGTTAGGGTTAGGTTTAGGGTTAAGGGTTAAGGGTTAAGGTATAGTTTAAGGGTTAGGAGTTAGGAGTTAGGGAAAATTTGATTTTGAATTGGAATCAGATCTTTGGTCTACACAGGGATAGCAACTGTGTGTGTTTGTGTCTAGATGTTTGTTTCTTTGTATCTTCGGTTTGAAGGGCATGTCCTCCTCTTCAACCTCATTATTTCAACTCTTGATTTCAGAAGATCTACTAAGATTCAACAAATTCACTTTGACATGTAGCAGCTATAGTTCTCTCTGTATGTACTATATATATATATATATATATATATATATATATATATTATACATTATATACTATACTATATACTATACTATATATGTATACTATACTGTATACTATACTATATATATACTATACTATATACTATACTATCAATACTGTACTATATATATGCTATATTATATATACTATACTATATATACTATACTATATATGTATACTATACTGTATACTATACTATATATATACTATACTATATACTATACTATCAATACTGTACTATATATATGCTATATTATATATACTATACTATATACTATACTATATATGTATACTATACTGTATACTATACTATATATATACTATACTATATACTATACTATCAATACTGTACTATATATATGCTATATTATATATACTATACTATATACTATACTATATATGTATACTATACTGTATACTATACTATATATATACACTATATATATACTATACTATATATACTATAATATATATACTCTACTATATATATACTATATTATATATATACTATACTATATATGTATACTATACTGTATACTATACTATATATATACTATACTATATACTATACTATCAATACTGTACTATATATATGCTATATTATATATACTATACTATATATATGCTATATTATATATACTATACTATATATACTATACTATATATATGCTATTCTATATACTATACTATACTATATATACTATACTATATATATATACTATACTACATATATACTATATATATAGGCTGCATTATATGTTTACACGGTGTACAGTCAATCTGACAGAGCATAGGCAGTGAGGTCCATCATTATTGACACCCTTGATAAATATGTGCAAAAAAGACGGCACATAATACTTATACTGATCTGTATTGTATACAAACATGTTTTAACCCTCCTGCTGTGTTCTGGTCGAATTGGACCGATTTACAAGTTTTCTCTCTGAAAAATGCAGTTCATTTCATCTGATTGTCATAAGATCTCTGACTTTGTCCACACAGGGCATCTGAACACACAAAACACATTTTCATGATTTTAATGACATTTTAGGTGTTTTTTTTTTACTTTTGTACACCTGTGGTGTTCCTGGTCAAAAATTACCGGTCATTAGACATTAATGGGTGAGACTACAATTAGTGTATAAAATTGAGTTCAGGCACATGCCCATTCATCAGACAGACACACTTCCTCTCCCAGAACCCCACATGCATGTGTGTTTGAGCACACGCACACACACACACACACACACACACACACACACACACACACACACACACACACACACACACACACACACACACACACACACACACACACACACACACACACACACACACACACACAAACACCTCACTCCCCTTCTTGGCTTCCTAGGCAACCCCCCATGGGAACCTTTCCCCAATAGAATCTTTCCCCCACGAGAACCACACCTGTTGGCGTTCTCACAAACAATCGCAACATTGTTTCTATAATATATAGAACTCTTCTCACAGCTCTGGTATATAAAGCATTTTTGAGGCCTTGCTCACAATTCATTCTGTGGAAGCACAATGACCAAACGATATACTGTATGTGAGGCACTTGATCATGTCTTTGATCATGACACTGGTGAGGAGGAGAGAGTCCTTGTTAAACTTTGACACAAAATAGTCTGTGATAAATAGCACAAAATATGTTTCATCTGAGTATTTGTTCAACTTAACCTGTCTACGATACTGGTTCCCAATTGGGAATCAACCCTCCCACGTGCAGCTGGAACGGTGGCGCATGGAACGCAAAAATATTCTTAAAAATATTTAACCTCCACACATTAACAAGTCCAATAGCTCAAATGAAAGATAAACATCTTGTTCATTTAGCCAGCAAGTCAGATTTCTAAAATGTTTTACGGCGAAAACATAGCACATATATATGTAAAACCACCACCAGACACAGCTCATTTCAATAGCCAAAACATGCAATCAACAAACGCAGGATTAAAAAATAAATCGCTCACTAACCTTTTGAAAATCTTCATCAGATGACAGTAATATGACATATTACACAGTACATATTTTTTTTTTTCAATAATATGCCATTTATATCCATAAATGTCCATTTACAGTGAGTTCACCTTCAGAAATTACTCAAAAACGCCCGCAGGAAATCTATGTAGCGCGGCAAGATAACGTAAAATAGACATCATAAACTTTGACTAAATATACATGTTCTACATATAGTTAGAAAGATACACTGCTTCTTTATGCAACCGCTGTGTTAGATTTATTTTTAACGTTACAGAAATCGCACACTATTCCATATTGTGAGACAGCGCTCAGTTCCAAGCTACATTTCCACGTAATGTTGGAGTCAACAGAAACACAGATTTAAGCATAAATATTCCCTTACCTTCGATGGTCTTCGTTCAGAATGTTCTGGAAGGCTTCATACTTACCCAATACATCGTTTGGTTTCAAGTCTTGCGTCTTTGTATTAGCTACTGCTAATAACATCAGCTGAAATGCACCCAAAACGTCCTCTGGTCCGGATAAGTTGCGCATCAAAACTTCAAAATTACACATTATATGTCGACTAAACAGGTCAAACTAAGTGCAGAAGCAAGCTTTATGATGTTTTAGACGTGCAAAACAAACTTCAATTCAATCGCCCATCGTCTGCCCTTCTCTTCAGTGCTGGAAACAAAGGAATGACTGTGACCAATTCGCGCCCATACGCACAGCCTATTCTCTCGTGGCACGCACTAATTTCACTCCCATAGGGTCAATTCTCGCGCGTTTTGAACGGTTTGAAGCTCTAATGAAAGAGGACATCTAGCGGAAGAGATAGAAAGTGTCCCCAGAATCATAGCTGGTTGGGAAGGGTGGGGGCATGACGTCAAAGTTGCTCCAACTTTCATGGCCACAGAAACTAGTTTGGAAGAATGCCTGCCCTGTGAGTTCTGCTATACTTACAGACATAATTCCAACGGTTTTAGAATCTTTAGAGTGTTTTCTATCCAATAATAATTTTTATTTGCATATATTAACAATTTTTGAAAGATTTTTTTTCCAGTTTACTAGGGGTACCCAATCTCTCCAAAGGGGGCGTATGTCTGCCATATCCTCAACAGGTTTAAGATGATAAAGTTGATGAAAGATCTAAGACAACGTTAGGTGATAATATGTATTATTATGGATTTACAATCAGCTATAGTGAGACGGTCATTTTGGACAGTGGAGCACAGAAACAATTCAATTGAAGAGGGTTAGTTATATTATGTTATACTAATGTAATTTCTTTAACAATTAATAAATCATTTAAAAAATAACCAAGGGGTCCAAATGATTGGCACCGTTGTTTCTGCCAACCTCCCCTTGTGAGGATAATCACACTGAGATTTAAAAAATACAGTGCCTTGCGAAAGTATTTGGCCCCTTTGAACTTTGCGACCTTTTGCCACATTTCAGGCTTCAAACATAAAGATATAAAACTATATTTTTTTGTGAAGAATCAACAACAAGTGGGACACAATCATGAAGTAGAACGACATTTATTGGATATTTCAAACTTTTTTAACAAATCAAAAACTGAAAAATTGGGCGTGCAAAATTATTCAGCCCCTTTAACTTTGTAGCGCCACCTTTTGCTGCGATTACAGCTGTAAGTCGCTTGGGGTATGTCTCTATCAGTTTTGCATATCGAGAGACTGACATTTTTTCCCATTCCTCCTTGCAAAACAGCTCGAGCTCAGTGAGGTTGGATGGAGAGCATTTGTGAACAGCAGTTTTCAGTTCTTTCCACAGATTCTCGATTGGATTCAGGTCTGGACTTTGACTTGGCCATTCTAACACCTGGATATGTTTATTTTTGAACCATTCCATTGTAGATTTTGCTTTATGTTTTGGATCATTGTCTTGTTGGAAGACAAATCTCCATCCTAGTCTCATGTCTTTTGCAGACTCCATCAGGTTTTCTTCCAGAATGGTCCTGTATTTGCCTCCATCCATCTTCCCATCAATTTTAACCATCTTCCCTGTCCCTGCTGAAGAAAAGCAGGCCCAAACCATGATGCTGCCACCACCATGTTCACAGTGGGCATGGTGTGTTCTGGGTGATGAGCTGTGTTGCTTTTACGCCAAACATAACGTTTTGCGTTGTTGCCAAAAAGTTCAATTTTGGTTTCATCTGACCAGAGCACCTTCTTCCACATGTTTGGTGTGTCTCCCAGGTGGCTTGTGGCAAACTTTAAACAACACTTTTTATGGATATCTTTAAGAAATGGCTTTCTTGCCACTCTTCCATAAAGGCCAGATTTGTGCAATATACGACTGATTGTTGTCCTATGGACAGAGTCTCCCACCTCAGCTGTAGATCTCTGCAGTTCATCCAGAGTGATCATGGGCCTCTTGGCTGCATCTCTGATCAGTCTTCTCCTTGTATGAGCTGAAAGTTTAGAGGGACGGCCAGGTCTTGGTAGATTTGCAGTGGTCTGATACTCCTTCCATTTCAATATTATCGCTTGCACAGTGCTCCTTGGGATGTTTAAAGCTTGGGAAATCTTTTTGTATCCAAATCCGGCTTTAAACTTCTTCACAACAGTATCTCGGACCTGCCTGGTGTGTTCCTTGTTCTTCATGATGCTCTCTGCGCTTTTGACGGACCTCTGAGACTATCACAGTGCAGGTGCATTTATACGGAGACTTGATTACACACAGGTGGATTGTATTTAACATCATTAGTCATTTAGGTCAACATTGGATCATTCAGAGATCCTCACTGAACTTCTGGAGAGAGTTTGCTGCACTGAAAGTAAAGGGGCTGAATAATTTTGCACGCCCAATTTTTCAGTTTTTGATTTGTTAAAAAAGTTTGAAATATCCAATAAATGTTGTTCCACTTCATGATTGTGTCCCACTTGTTGTTGATTCTTCACAAAAAATACAGTTTTATATCTTTATGTTTGAAGCCTGAAATGTGGCAAAAGGTTGCAAAGTTCAAGGGGGCCGAATACTTTCGCAAGGCACTATATATTTTATCAAGTGGATCTTCTAGCAGACAATAACCCTAAGCACACATCAAAATTCTGAAATAAATGGTTAATTGACCACAAAACATTTCCCAGGACATAGACATGTCTGATATTGGCAGAAAGCTTAAATTCTTGTTAATCTAACTGCACTTTCCAATTTGCAGTAGCTATTACAGGGAAATAATACCATGCTATTATTTGAGGACTTTGCACAGTTATGAAGTTGAACATTTATTAATAAACCAATTAGGCACATTTGGGCAGTCTTGATGCAAAATTTTGAACAGAAATGCAATGATTCATTGAATAACTTTGCACACACACTGCTGGTTTTAGCTTTGTATTATCTTTTACCAGATCTCATGTGTTATAGTCTCCTACAATAATTTAACATTTCTACAAACTTCAAAATGTTACCTTTCAAATGGTATTGTCACGTTCTGACCTCTATTTCCTTTGTTTTGTATTTATTTAGTATGGTCAGGGCGTGAGTTGGGTGGGCAGTCTATGTTTGTTTTTCTATGTTTTGGGGCAGTTCTATGTTTTCGGCCTAGTATGGTTCTCAATCAGAGGCAGGTGTCATTAGTTGTCTCTGATTGAGAATCATACTTAGGTAGCCTGGGTTTCACTGTGTGTTTGTGGGTGATTGTTCCTGTCTTTGTGTAGTGTTCAGCAGATAGGCTGTATTAGGTTTCACGTTCCGTTTGTTGTTTTCGTATTCATTTAGTTATTTCATCTATCGTCATTCATTCATTAAAGAACATGAGTAACCACCACGCTGCATTTCGGTCCTCTCTTTCAACAAACGAAGAACGCCGTTACAGGTATCAAGAATATGCATATCTTTGCTTCAGGTCCTGAGCTACAGACAGTTCAATTTGGGTATGTAATTTTAGGCGAAAATTGAAAAAAAAAAAACGAGGCGGCTCCTTTAAGAGGTTTTAAGCACATTGAAAATCTGTGGTTTGAATTGAAGAGGGCCGGCCATAAGCACAGACGAATGATATCAAGGATCTGGAAAGATTCTATACAGAGGAATGGTCTTAGATCCCTCCCAATGTGTTCTCCAATCTCATAAAACATTTTAGAAAGGTTCAGTGTCGTTACCCTCTCAAAGGTAGTTTAGTTTTCTATTTTACTGCAGAGAGAGAGAGAGGTGAACAGATTCACGGTATTCAGATTAGGGAGAGGCCTTCTTCCAGAATGATACTAACATTGCCCCTGTTCTGGGAGTAATAGCAGCGTTTCAGGAGCTAATGTTTACAAGGCCCAGACTTTGACAACACAAATAGTGAAGTTGCTTTATGGTGCCTCATGGCGATATGCCCAACAACAGAAATGTACAGGTTTACAAGAAATTGTAAAAAATGTTGGGATAAACTTTACTGCTCAGTAAGTGTATACTGATGGTATTCTTTGACCCCGTTCTTTAGGATCAGACTTATATTGGCTTGTTTGATACTGTTTTCTATCTTCTCTATTTCTCCTGTGAGAGAAAATGTAATTTACAGCGAGAGAAAGGGAAAGAGGAAGATGGAGCTAGACGGAGTGAGAGAAAGGATGAGAGAGGGGGAGAAAGGGGAGAGAGGGTAATAGAGGGAGAGAGAGAGAAAAAGAAACAGGGGGTGAGAGAGAGAAAGAGACAGAGAGAGATAGAGAGACCGGAGACAGAAAGAGAGTGATAGGAGGAGAGAAAGAAAGAAGGAGAGAAGGAGTGTCCTGGGGTTCGGAGTGAAGACTGTCACTCGGAGATGGAGGGATTTGTACAAATGTGCCTCCATGGCAACCGACCGTCGCTAATGGAAACGCTTCAAGGTGGCATTAGAGCTGCCCACTCCCTGCCATCCCTCAACGGGCAGGCAATACCATCTGACAAGCTATTACACACACACAGAATAAAAGACAAGAAGAGATCAGACCAGGGTTAGGAGAGGGAACAAAGGAGAGATGAGACCAGTGTTAGGAGAGGGGACAAAGGAGAGATGAGACCAGTGTTAGGAGAGGGGACAAAGGAGAGAGGAGACCAGGGTTAGGAGAGGGGACAAAGGAGAGAGGAGACCAGGGTTAGGAGAGGGGACAAAGGAGAGATGAGACCAGTGTTAGGAGAAGGGACAAAGGAGAGATGAGACTAGGGTTAGGAGAGGGGACGAAGGAGAGAGGAGACCAGGGTTAGGAGAGGGGACAAAGGAGAGATGAGACCAGGGTTAGGAGAGGGGACAAAGGAGCGATGAGACCAGGGTGAGGAGAGGGGACAAAGGAGAGGTGAGACCAGGGTTTAGGAGAGGGGACAAAGGAGAGATGAGACCAGGGTTAGGAGAGGGGACAAAGGAGAGATGAGACCAGTGTTAGGAGAGGGGACAAAGGAGAGATGAAACCAGGGTTAGGAGATGGGACAAAGGAGAGATGAGACCAGTGTTAGGAGAGGGGACAAAGGAGAGATGAGACCAGGGTTAGGAGAGGGGACAAAGGAGAGATGAGACCAGTGTTAGGAGAGGGGACAAAGAAGAGATGAGACTAGTGTTAGGAGAGGGGACAAAGGAGAGAGGAGAGGAGGTGGGAGAGATGTAGGTACAGGGGTGAAATGCATAAGAGGGGAATGGGAGGGGAGGAGATGAGAAGCGATGAGATTTGATGGGATGGTAGGAGATTGGAGGAGATGGAAGGAGAGAAGAGGCGATGGGATGGGAGATGATGAGAAGAGATGAGAGGAGATGGGATGGGAGGAGATGGGAGGAGATGAGAAAAGGTGGGTGGATATAGTAGGGTATGGGAGGGTATGGGAGGAGATGGTAGGGGATGAGAGGAGATGGGAGGAGATGGTAGGGGATTGTAGGAGATGAGAGGATATGGTAGGGGGAGGTAGGATATGATAGTGGATGAGAAGAGATGGTAGGGAATGAGAATAGATGGAAAGAGATGGGAGGAGATGGGAGGAGACAGGAGGAGATTGTAGGAGGAGATGGTCGGAGATGGTAGGGGATGGGAGGAGATGGTAGTGGATGGGATGGTAGGGATGGGAGGAGATGAGAGGAGATGTTAGGTGATGGGAGGAGATGGGAGGAGATGAGAGGATATGGTTGGGGATGGAAGGATATGGGAGGAAATGAGAGGAGATGGTGGGGGATGGGAGGGGATGGGATGAGATGGTAGGGGACAGAGGAGATGATAGGAGATGGGATGGGATGGGAGATGATGGAAGGGGATGGTAGGGGATGGGAGGAGATGGGAGGGGAGGGAGGAGATGGTAGGGGATGGGAGGAGATGGTAGGGGATAGGTGGAGATAGTAGGGGAGGAGAGGAGACGGTAGGGGATGGTAGAGGAGGGGAAGAGATGGGAGGAGAAGGGAGGGGATTGGTGGATATGGTGGGGGATGGGAGGAGTTGGTAGGGAGAAGATGAGAGGAGATGGGAGGAGATGAGAGGAGGCGAGAGGAGATGGGAGGAGATGGGAGGGGAGGAGAATGGAGGGGATTGGTGGAGATGGTGGGGGATCGGAGGAGATGGAAGGGGAGGAGATGGGAAGAGAAGGGAGGAGATGGTAGGAGATGGGAGGGGAGGAGAATGGAGGGGATTGGTGGAGATGGTGGGGCATGGGAGGAGATGGAAGGGGAGGAGATAGGAGGAGAGGGTAGGAGAAGAGTTTGGAGAAGATGAGAAGAGATGGGAGGAGATAGGAGATGAGAGGAGATTGGAGGTGGGAGGGGACGGGAGGGGAATGGGAGCGTAGAGCAGGATAGGTGAGTCATATTTCATGTTGTAAACGATGGAATCATTTGGATGACACAATGATCTTCTCCTTCCTCCATCTTCTTCCTCCATCCTCCTCCCAACTCACACACCATGTAAAAATGACTCTTCTTTATTTAACTCCAAACCCTGTCTGTTATTAAAAAACAGCAGATCACACGTGTGTGAAGGACTGTAGGATAGGGGGACAGCAGATCACACGTGTGTGAAGGACTGTGGGATAGGGGGACAGCAGATCACACGTGTGTGAAGGACTGTAGGATAGGGGGACAGCAGATCACACGTGTGTGAAGGACTGTAGGATAGGGGGACAGCAGATCACACGTGTGAAGGACTGTAGGATAGGGGGACAGCAGATCACACGTGTGTGAAGGACTGTAGGATAGGGGGACAGCAGATCACACGTGTGAAGGACTGTGTTAAAACCACTCTAGGATAGGGGGACAGCAGATCACACGTGTGTGAAGGACTGTGTTAAAACCACTCTAGGATAGGGGGACAGCAGATCACACGTGTGAAGGACTGTAGGATAGGGGGACAGCAGATCACACGTGTGAAGGACTGTAGGATAGGGGGACAGCAGATCACACGTGTGAAGGACTGTAGGATAGGGGGACAGCAGATCACACGTGTGAAGGACTGTAGGATAGGGGGACAGCAGATCACACGTGTGTGAAGGACTGTAGGATAGGGGGACAGCAGATCACACGTGTGTGAAGGACTGTGTTAAAACCACTCTAGGATAGGGGGACAGCAGATCACACGTGTGTGAAGGACTGTGTTAAAACCACTCTAGGATAGGGGGACAGCAGATCACACGTGTGTGAAGGACACACGTGTGTGAACCACTCTAGGATAGGGGGACAGTCGCGTCTCACTTGGCCAAAAGCCAGGGAAAATGCAATATTCAAATTAAATTTTATAAAAATCAAACGTTCATTAAATCACACATGTAAGATACTAAATTAAAGCTACACTGGTTGTGCATCCAGCCAACATGTCAGATTTTAAAAAGGCTTTTCGGCAAAAGCATAAGAAGCTATTATCTGATGATAGCACAACAGTAAACAAAGAGAGTACCATATTTCAACCCTGCAGGCGCTACACAAAACGTAGAAATAAAATATATATCATGCCTTACCTTTGACAAGCTTCTTTTGTTGACACTCCAATATGTCCCATAAACATCACAAATGGTCCTTTTGTTCGATTAATTCCATCCATATATATCCAAAATGTCCATTTATTTGGCGCGTTTGATCCAGAAAAAAACAGCTTCCAATTTGCGCAAAGTCACTTCAAAATATCTCAAAAGTTACCTGTAAACTTTGCCAAAACACTTCAAAATACTTTTGTAATACAACTTTAGGTATTTTTAAACGTTAATAATCGATCAAATTGAAGATGGGTCTATCTGTTTTTAATAGAGGACGGGAGGAAACTAACACTACTCACGTCTTGGCCAACTCTCAACAGCGTTACCCTTTCCCAAGATGGCCGTACTTCTTCGTTGCACAAAGGAATAACCTCAACCAAATGCCAAAGACTGGTGACATCCAGTGGAAGCGGTAGGAACTGAAAACAAGTTCCTAAAACATATTGTTTCCCCATAAGAAACCATTGAACAGACAGTCATCTCAAAAATAAATTATTCTGAATGGTTAGTCCTCAGGGTTTTTCCCTGCTACATAAGTTATGTTATACTCACAGACATGATTCAAACAGTTTTAGAAACTTCAGAGTGTTTTCTATCAAAATCTACTAATAATATGCATATCTTATATTCGTGGCATGATTAGCAGGAAGCTGAAATTGGGCATGCTATTTATCCAAAAGTGAAAATGCTGCCCCCATCCCAAAGATTAATGTTCGTGTTTGTGTGTTTGTGTGTGTGTTTGTCACTCGCTGTTGACAATCAGGCTGGTCATCGGAGACGGAAAGATATAGACAGAAAGATTTCAAACAAGGGTAGCAGTCATTTATCACCTCTATGCAAATGAAAACACACACACACACACGCACATATACACACATCTCACTACCCAGGATGCAGTGCATTTACAACCACAGGAGACTGGTTTCATAAGGTCCGGCCTCAGAGACAAACGCACACCATCAACACCCTTGTCTTGTGGCTCATCCTTTACTACAAGTCAACACTTTCTGACATACTGCATGAATGATGCAGGGTTAATAATGTTGTTCATCATCCTCCCGGCTGGCTAGTGGTCTAAGGCACTGCATCTCAGTGCCAGAGGCATCACTAAAGACCCTGGTTCGATTCCATCACAACTAGCCGTGATTTGGAGTCACATAGGTCGGTGAACAATTGTCCCAGTGCCGTCAGATTTTCCCAGTTCGGCTGGGAGTTTGTTGGAGTTTGTTGGAGGACAGCATCACAGCCTCTGGTGGAGGACAACATCACAGCCTCTAGTGGAGAACAACATCACAGCCTCTAGCGGGAGGACAGCATCACACCCAATCTGGGTTTGGCAGATGCTTTGGAAAATGCTACCTGCCCGAATGCATAGTGCCAACTGTAAAGTTTGGTGGATGAGGAATAATGGTCTGAGGCTGCTTTCATGGTTTGGGCTAGGCCCCTTAGTTCCAGTGAAGGGAAATCTTAACGCTACAGTGGCTAGTCTCTGAACATGTATCTAAACACTGGCTAGTCTCTGAAGATGTACCTAAAGACTGGCAAGTCTCTGAACATGTTCCTAAACACTGGCTAGTCTCTGAACATGTTCCTAAACACTGGCTAGTTGCTGAACATGTACCTAAACACTGGCTAGTCTCTGAACATGTTCCTAAACACTGGCTAGTCTCTGAACATGTTACAAAACACTGGCTAGTCTCTGAACATCTTCCTAAACAAGGGTTAGTCTCTGAACATGTTCCTAAACACTGGCTAGTCTATGAACATGTTCCTAAACACTGGCTAGTCTCTGAAAAAGTTCCTAAACTCTGGCTAGTCTCTGAACATGTTCCTAAACACTGGCTAGTCTCTGAACATGTTCCTAAACACTGGCTAGTCTCGGAACATGTTCCTAAACACTGGCTAGTCTCTGGACATGTTCCTAAACACGGGCTAGTCTCTGGACATGTTCCTAAACACTGGCTAGTCTCTGAACATGTTCCTAAACACTGGCTAGTCTCTGAACATGTTCCTAAACACTGGCTAGTCTCTGAACATGTTCCTAAACACGGGCTAGTCTCTGGACATGTTCCTAAACACTGGCAAGGGAGCAAGGGAGGATGGACTAGGAATGAGTGGAGGGAAGAGGGAAGGAGGGAGAGTGTCCTGAGGCTCAAGGGGATTGTCCTGAGATTGAGGGAAGGGGAGGATTGACAGATGAGAAAAGAAAAGGAGGACCCCAAAATATGGCACAGTAATAGGAGGAGTGGAGGACATCCTGGACGTGGGACCAAATCATGACAGGGGACAGAAGCCTGCCATGGAAGCAGGTGGAGGCAGCGAAATAGCATCAGCGACGACGCCGGGGTTCGCGGCCACAAACACAGCCCAAAGGACAGCCCAAAAGACAGCCCAAAGGACAGCCCAAAGGACAGTCTAAAGGACAGCCCAAAGGACAGCGCAAAGGACAGCCTAAAGGACAGCCCGAGGTGGTGGTCGACAGTGCCGAGGTGTGAACCAGAGACAACCTGGGAGGAGGTAGAGAGGTGGTCGGTCGACCCAGGGAGAGTGCCAGAACCCGTCTGGGAGTCAATGGAACAGTGCGAGGAGGGATACCCGGAGAATGGAGTTGGCTAGGAGTATGCGGCAATGCAGGCGTTTGGAAGAGCTTGTCACCAGTCCGGTGCAAACTGTGCCGGTCCCATGCATCAGGCCTCCAGTGCGCCTCCCCAGTCCGGAAGGTCCTGTGTCACCTCCTCGTACTCGCCCTGAAGTACGTGTCCCCAGTCTGGTACGTCCTGTGCCTGCTCCCCGCACTTGCCCTGATGTACGCCTCCACAGCCCAGAATGTCCTGTGCTACCTCCTCGCACTGAGGTGCGTGTCACCAGCCCGGTGCCACCTGTACCAGCCCCACACATCAGGCCTCCAGCACACCTCCCCAATCCACTACGTCCTGTGCCAGCTCCTTGCACTTGTCCTGATGTGCGTATCACCAGCCCGGTACCACTAGTGCCGGCCCCATGCACAGAGCTTCCGGCGTCAGTTCCCAATCCAGAGCTTCCGGCGACAGTTCCCATTCCAGAGCTTCCGGCGACAGTTCCCAGTCCAGAGCTTCTGGCGACAGTTCCCAGTCCAGAACTTCCGGCGACAGTTCCCAGTCCACAGTCCAGAACCTTGTGAGACAGTCCACAGTCCGAAACCTCCTGAGACAGTCCACAGTCCGGAGCCTCCAGTGAGATCCATGGTCCGGAGCCTCAAGTGATGATCCATGGCACGAAGCCTCCAGTGATGATCCATGGCCCGAAGCCTTCAGTGATGATCCATGGCCCGGAGCGTCCAGTGATGATCCAAGGTCCAGAGTATCCAGCGAGGGTCTGCAGTCCAGAGTCTCCAGCGACGGTCTGCGGTCCAGAGCCTCCAGCAACGGTCTGCAGTCCAGAGCCTCCAGCGACGGTCAGTGGTCCAGGGCCTCCAGCGACAGTCTGTGATCCAGAGCGTTCAGCGACAGTCTGCAGCCTAGAGCCTCCAGCGGGGGTTCCCAGTTCAGAGCCTCCTGCGAGGGTTCCCAGTCCGGAGCCTCCGGCAACGAACTACGGTCCGGAGTCCCCGGCAACGATCTATGGTCTGGAGTCTCCGGTAGCGATCCACGGTCCAGATTCCCCGGCGATGATCTACGGTCCGGTTCCTCCGGCAACGATCCACGGTCCAGAGCCTCCTGCGACGATCCACGGTCCGGTTCCACGGAAGCGGAGGGATTAGCGAGCGGAGTTGGGTCTATGTCCCGAACCGGAGCCGCCACCGAGGCTAGATGCCCACCCGGACCCTCCCACATGGGGTGGCAGGGTGGCCTAGTGGTTAGAGCGTTGGACTAGTAACCGGAAGGTTGCAAGTTCAAGCTGACAAAGTACAAATCTGTCGTTCTGCCCCTGAACAGGGAGTTAACCCACTGTTCCCCGGTAGGCTGTCATTGAAAATAAGAATGTGTTCTTAACTGACTTGCCTAGTTAAATAAAGGTTTAAAAAAAATTGAGTCAGGTTTTGCGGCTGGAGTCCGCACCTTTGGGGGGGGTACTGTCACGCCCTGACCTTAGAGAACCTTTTTATTTCTCTATTTGTTTAGGTCGGGTGTGATTTGTGTGGGCATTTTCGTTTTTCTATTTCTTTGTTGGCCTGGTATGGTTCCCAATCAGAGGCAGCTGTCTATCGTTGTCTCTGATTGGGGATCATACTTAGGCAGCCACAGTAGACTGTATGTGAATGAGTCTGTGTGTGCCACTGAGTAGATTGTATGTGAATGAGAACTCTAAGAGCTGCCCCAACACAGCCCTCCCATCTATACCTCCCAGCCACAACACATTCCGTTATTCATCAGTCTTTAGCAGTGAGATATAGCTGCCTGGTTACACAGACAACCACAGCAGTGAGATATAGCTGCCTGGCTACACAGACAACCACAGCAGTGAGATATACCTGCCTGGCTACACAGACAACCACAGCAGTGAGATATACTGTACCTGTCTGGGAACTCATTGAATGAATCAAATCCAACGAGTTGACTGTAGTGGAGGTGAGTGAGTCATAGAGCTAGTTTAACTTTGCTCGGTGACATCGCCTTCCCTGAGACCAAAACACACTTAGAATCACTGTTCTGCTTGAGTGGTTCTGATGGTGTCAGTGCATACTGTAGGTGCTTGGCCTTCATGGATGCGTAGCATAATGCACGGATGTTTATTTTGCAGATTTTGGGTCAATTCCCTTTCAATTACAGTCAATTCAGAAAGCAAAACAAACTCCAAATTCCTATTCCACATATTCCTCATTGAAAAGCATCGCAGAGAACTTCCTGAATAGACTGGAATTTAAATGGAATGGACTGCACCCCTGGTCATTATGAATGTGTGTGCGTGCGCGCGTGCGTGTGTGCGTGCGTGTGCGCATGCATGTGTGTGTGTGTGTGTGTGTGTGTGTGTGTGCGGATGGGGCAAACTCCATCTGTCTCTCCCAGTCACCCGTCACAGTGGAATCCCCAAGGTCCTGCTGTCTGCATCATCCGCTGGACTGGCTAGCAGGGGCAACTCTCTCTGACCCTGCCCAGCGACAGGACCCTGAACAGGGCATTAACTCCCAGAGAAGGAGGGGACATGGCCGCACGCAGGGCAGCAAGAGGAGTGAGTGGACTGGAACACACAGCTATAGACAGGGTAATGTAGACAGTGGACTGGCACACACAGCTATAGACAGGGTAATGTAGACAGTGGACTGGCACACACAGCTATATACAGGGTAATGTAGACAGTGGACTGGAACACACATCTATAGAGAGGGTAATGTAGACAGTGGACTGGAACACACAGCTATAGACAGGGTAATGTAGACAGTAGACTGGAACACACAGCTATAGACAGGGTAATGTAGACAGTGGACTGGCACACACAGCTATAGACAGGGTAATGTAGACAGTGGACTGGAACACACATCTATAGAGAGGGTCATGTAGACAGTGGACTGGAACACACAGCTATAGACAGGGTAATGTAGACAGTGGACTGGAACACACCGCTATAAACAGGGTAATGTAGACAGTGGACTGGAACACACCGCTATAAACAGGGTAATGTAGACAGTGGACTGGAACACACAGCTATAGACAGGGTAATGTAGACAGTGGACTGGAACACACATCTATAGACAGGGTAATGTAGACAGTAGACTGTAACACACAGCTATAGACAGGGTACTGTAGACAGTGGACTGGAACACACATCTAAAGACAGGGTAATGTAGACAGTGGACTGGAACACACAGCTATAGACAGGGTAATGTAGACAGTGGACTGGAACACACATCTATAGACAGGGTAATGTAGACAGTGGACTGGAACACACAGCTATAGACAGGGTAATGTAGACAGTGGACTGGAACACACCGCTATAGACAGGGTAATGGAGACAGTGGACTGGAACACACAGCTATAGACAGGGTAATGTAGACAGTGGACTGGAACACACAGCTATAGACAGGGTAATGTAGACAGTGGACTGGAACGCACAGCTATAGACAGGGTAATGTAGACAGTGGACTGGCACACACAGCTATAGACAGGGTAATGTAGACAGTGGACTGGAACACACAGCTATAGACAGGGTAATGTAGACAGTGGACTGGAACACACAGCTATAGACAGGGTAATGTAGACAGTGGACTGGAACACACAGCTATAGACAGGGTAATGTAGACAGTGGACTGGAACACACAGCTATAGACAGGGTAATGTAGACAGTGGACTGGAACACACCGCTATAAACAGGGTAATGTAGACAGTGGTCTGGAACACACATCTATAGACAGGGTAATTTAGACAGTGGTCTGGAACACACAGCTATAGACAGGGTAATGTAGACAGTGGACTGGAACACACATCTATAGACAGGGTAATGTAGACAGTGTACTGGAACACACAGCTATAGACAGGGTAATGTAGACAGTGGTCTGGAACACACAGCTATAGACAGGGTAATGGAGACAGTGGACTGGAACACACATCTATAGACAGGGTAATGGAGACAGTGGACTGGAACACACAGCTATAGACAGGGTAATGTAGACAGTGGTCTGGAACACACAGCTATAGACAGGGTAATGGAGACAGTGGACTGGAACACACAGCTATAGACAGGGTAATGGAGCCAGTGGACTGGAACACACAGCTATAGACAGGGTAATGTAGACAGTGGAATGGAACACACAGCTATAGACAGGGTAATGTAGACAGTGGACTGGAACACACAGCTATAGACAGGGTAATGTAGACAGTGGACTGGAACACACATCTATAGACAGGGTAATGTAGACAGTGGACTGGAACACACAGCTATAGACAGGGTAATGTAGACAGTGGTCTGGAACACACAGCTATAGACAGGGTAATGGAGGCAGTGGACTGGAACACACAGCTATAGACAGGGTAATGGAGACAGTGTACTGGAACACACAGCTATAGACAGGGTAATGTAGACAGTGGACTGGAACACACAGCTATAGACAGGGTAATGTAGACAGTGGACTGGAACACACATCTATAGACAGGGTAATGTAGACAGTGGACTGGAACACACAGCTATAGACAGGGTAATGTAGACAGTGGTCTGGAACACACAGCTATAGACAGGGTAATGGAGGCAGTGGACTGGAACACACAGCTATAGACAGGGTAATGGAGACAGTGTACTGGAACACACAGCTATAGACAGGGTAATGTAGACAGTGGTCTGGAACACACAGCTATAGACAGGGTAATGGAGACAGTGGACTGGAACACACAGCTATAGACAGGGTAATGGAGACAGTGGACTGGAACACACAGCTATAGACAGGGTAATGTAGACAGTGGAATGGAACACATAGCTATAGACAGGGTAATGTAGACAGTGGACTGGAACACACAGCTATAGACAGGGTAATGTAGACAGTGGACTGGAACACACAGCTATAGACAGGGTAATGTAGACAGTGGACTGGAACACACCGCTATAAACAGGGTAATGTAGACAGTGGTCTGGAACACACATCTATAGACAGGGTAATGTAGACAGTGGTCTGGAACACACAGCTATAGACAGGGTAATGTAGACAGTGGACTGGAACACACAGCTATATACAGGGTAATGTAGACAGTGGTCTGGAACACACATCTATAGACAGGGTAATGTAGACAGTGGACTGGAACACACAGCTATAGACAAGGTAATGTAGACAGTGGACTGGAACACACAGCTATAGACAGGGTAATGTAGACAGTGGTCTGGAACACACATCTATAGACAGGGTAATGTAGACAGTGGACTGGAACACACAGCTATAGACAGGGTAATGTAGACAGTGGACTGGAACACACAGCTATAGACAGGGTAATGTAGACAGTGGACTGGAACACACAGCTATAGACAGGGTAATGTAGACAGTGGACTGGAACACACAGCTATAGACAAAACAATATAATAGATCAGGGAGAAATGAATGGATGCATGGTGGTGTGTGTGTGTGTGTGTGTGTGTGTGTGTGTGTGTGTGTGTGTTTGTGTGTGTGTGTGTGTGTGTGTGTGTGTGTGTGTGTGTGTGTGTGTGTGTGTGTGTGTGTGTGTGTGTGTGTGTGTGTGTGTGTGTTTGTGTGTGTGTGAGTCTCGCCTGGTAGACCATTAACATGGGGTGGGTGTAATCCCTATTTTTGCTGAAATGCCACCACTGTTATTAGGAAAGATTTATGCGCTATGCCAGGGGACAGAGACACAATTCTAGTGTGTGTACGTGCCTGTGTATATTAGTGTGCATGTGTGTGTATGTGTGCGTCTGTATGTATGCCAGCATGTGTTTGTTTATGTAAGCCAGCATGCTTTTGCGTTTGTGTGTGTGTGAGTGTGTGTATACGTGCCTGTGCAGACAGATCGCACAAGCAGATCGCCTTCAATACCGGCCGCTAGGGGTAACAGTGAATACTATCACCACCCAGTAGGCTTTTGGAATTGATAGATGTTGTGGATGATAGGTGTTGTGGATTTAGATGTTGTGGATGATAGATGTTGTGGATGATAGACGTTGTGGAAGATAGACGTTGTGGATGATAGACGTTGTGGATGATAGACGTTGTGGATGATAGACGTTGTGGATGATAGACGTTGTGGATGATAGATGTTGTGGATGATAGACGTTGTGGATGATAGATGTTGTGGATGATAGATGTTGTGGATGATAGATGTTGTGGATGATAGATGTTGTGGATGATAGATGTTGTGGATGATAGATGTTGTGGATGATAGACGTTGTGGATGATAGACGTTGTGGATGATAGACGTTGTGGATGATAGATGTTGTGGATGATAGACGTTGTGGATGATAGATGTTGTGGATGATAGATGTTGTGGATGATAGATGTTGTGGATGATAGACATTGTGGATGATAGACGTTGTGGATGATAGACGTTGTGGATGATAGACGTTGTGGATGATAGACATTGTGGATGATAGACGTTGTGGATGATAGACGTTGTGGATGATAGACGTTGTGGATGATAGACGTTGTGGATGACAGGCAAAATCCCATGAAGCAGAGAGTTGAGTGCTCGATCCCAGCGGTGGACAGTCATTTTAAATGTCACAATCTTTTTTATCTTATCCCAAACCTTAACCTTTCAGAAAGAGTGTCTTAAAACATAATGTTTTGATCTCAGCCAAAACTTTAACCCTTAATAATGGAACACCAGTCACTTTAAAAAAAAAAACATACTGCTTTACTCATTTCATATGTATATACTGTATTATATTCTACTCTATTTTAGTCAATGACACTCCGACTTTGCTCGACCAAATATTTATATATTTCTTAACTGTGAATTGTTAGATACTTTAAACCGTTGGAGCTAAGAACACAAGCATTTCACTACACCTGCATAAACATCTGCTAAATATGTGTATGTGACCAATTTGATTTGATTTGATCTCTTTTTGATCACTAGTGTTCTCATTCCATTGTTTCATCACAGTCGTTTTGTCAGAAAGGGAGGAGGTGTCGATTTCCACGCGACTCAGCTGGGCTCGCGACTCCCCCATAGTTACGGCTATTGACGAGGAGCAGAAAGCACTTAAGCATAATTACTGCTCTCTATGTGGCAACAGCTGTCGGTACCAACGTGGCAGAATTCCACAATGAGAGAGAGAGAGAGAGAGAGAGAGAGAGAGAGAGAGAGAGAGAGAGAGAGAGACTCCTTGGTAAAGTGAAAGCTATCAATACATCCTCCATGAGTGACTTATTACTACACTGCTCAAAGAAATAAAGGGAACACTAAAATAACACATCCTAGATCTGAATGAATGAAATATTCTTATTAAATACTTTTTTCTTTACATAGTTGAATGTGCTGACAACAAAATCACACACAAATTATCAATGGAAATCAAATGTATCAACCCATGGAGGTCTGGATTTGGAGTCACACTCAAAATTAAAGTGGATAACCACACTACAGGCTGATCCAACTTGGATGTAATGTCCTTAAAACAAGTCAAAATGAGGCTCAGTAGTGTGTGTGGACTCCACGTGCCTGTATGACCTCCCTACAACGCCTGGGCATGCTCCTGATGAGGTGGCGGATGGTCTCCTGAGGGATTTCCTCCCAGACCTGGACTAAAGCATCTGCCAACTCCTGGACAGTCTGTGGTGCAACAGATGTGATGTGCTCAATTGGATTCAGGTCTGGGGAACGGGCGGGCCAAAGAAATGCCACCCCACACCATGACTGACCCATCGCCAAACCGGTCATGCTGGAGGATGTTGCAGGCAGCAGAACGTTCTCCACGGCGTCTCCAGACTCTGTCACGTCTGTCACATGTGCTCTGTGTGTACCTGCTTTCATCTGTGAAGAGCACAGGATGCCAGTGGCGAATTTGCCAATCTTGGTGTTCTCTGGCAAATGCCAAACGTCCTGCACGGTGTTGGGCTGTAAGCTGGGTTGTTGACCTCCTACGGCCTCCTCCACATCTCCTGATGTACTGGCCTGTCTCCTGGTAGCGCCTCCATGCTCTGGACACTACGCTGACAGACAGCAAACCTTCCTGCCACAGCTCGCATTGATGTGACATCCTGGGTGAGCTGCACTACCTAAGCCACTTATGTGGATTGTAGAAGTCTCATTCTACCACTAGAGTGAAAGCACCGCCAGCATTCAAAAGTGACCAAAACATCAGCCAGGAAGCATAGGAACTGAGAAGTGGTCTGTGGTCACCACCTGCAGAACCACTCCTTTATTGGGGGTGTCTTGTAATTGCCTATCATTTCCACCTGTTGTCTATTCCATTTGCACAACAGCATGTGACATTTATTGTCAATCAGTGTTGCTTCCTAAGTGGACAGTTTGATTTCACAGAAGTGTGATTGACTTGGAGTTACATTGTGTTGTTTAAGTGTTCCCTTTATTTTTTTGAGCAGTGTTGTTTTCCTGGAAAGTACTTTTTTTTTTTTTTGGCATTTGGATACAGGGGGAAGATAGGTTGAAAGAAGAGAGAGAATATGTAGCGATTATAAGTTGTTTGAAATGAGAGCAGAGGAGGTAGTGTGTGAGTGTTTGAGTTAGATAAACTAGAGCCCTAAGGCTGTAGGACATTGTGTGGTTTTGTTTTTACTTTAATGCATTTACATGACTAATATGTTCTCAAGTCTTCCTAAGAGTATATAGGACAATTACCAGTAAGCTCACTTGAGTGTTTCTGGGAGGGGTTACAATACTCTGTGTTTTAAATGATAGAAATACATAATTCTCAGACTATGAAATACTGTCTTTTCAATCTTTCATAGTATTTATTTTTTCAAGTTGCCGTTTCTCTCCCTGATGTTCTCTCAGAGCATGTGTTAAATCACATGGTGGATTGAGGAAAGATTGTGTGTGTGTGTGTGTGTGTGTGTGTGTGTGTGTGTGTGTGTGTGTGTGTGTGTGTGTGCGAGTGCGTGTGAGGATCTGTGTTAGAGGCTGTCCTCAGGGCTCTGAATGGAGGGAGGAAATGGTGGGGGTAACCGTATGCATTCAGGTAATCAGGCCTCCACTCAGCTCTGGTAGATTAGAATCACTTAGGAGACTGACAGCTAGCATGAATTACATCACACAGGTCTCCTTTGTCCAATATTCTCCTCTCCCTCACCACTTTTCTCATCTCTCTCTCTCTCTCTCTGTTCAGATGATTAACATGGAGACCCATCAACTATTATGTGAGTCTGTCTGTGTGTCCGTCTGTCCGTCTGTCCGTCAGTCTGTCTGAATGTCTGTCTATCTGTCCCCCTGTCTGTCCCCCTGTCTGTCTGTCTATCTATCTGTCCCCTTGTCTGTCTATCTGTCTCCCTGTCCCACTGTCTGTCTATCTGTCCACCTGTCTGTCCGTCTGTCCGTCAGTCTGTCTGAATGTCTGTCTATCTGTCCCCCTGTCCCCCTGTCTATCCCCCTGTCTGTCTATCTATCTGTCCCCTTGTCTGTCTATCTGTCCACCTGTCTGTCTATCTGTCTGTCTATCTGTCCTCCTGTCTGTCCCCCTGTCCCCCTGTCTGTCCCCCTGTCTGTCTGTCTATCTATCTGTCCCCATGTCTGTCTATCTGTCTCCCTGTCCCACTGTCTGTCTATCTGTCCACCTGTCTGTCTATCTGTCCTCCTGTCTGTCCCCCTGTCCCCCTGTCTGTCTATCTGTCCCCCTGTCTGTCCCCCTGTCCCTGTGTCTGTCCCCCTGTCCCTCTGTCTGTCTATCTGTCCCCCTGTCTGTATATCTGTCCCCCTGTCTGTCTATCTGTCCCCCTGTCTGTCTATCTGTCCCCCTGTCTGTCCCCCTGTCTGTCTATCTGTCCCCTGTCCCCCTGTCTGTCTATCTGTCCCCATGTCTGTCTATCTGTCCCCCGGTCTGTCCCCCTGTCCCCCTGTCTGTCTATCTTTCCCCCTGTCTGTCCCCCTGTCCCCCTATCTGTCCCCCTGTCTGTCTATCTGTCCCCCTGTCTGTCTATCTGTTCCCTGTCTGTCTATCTGTCCCCATGTCTGTCTATCTGTCCCCATGTCTATCTATCTGTCCCCATGTCTGTCTGTCCGCCTGAATGTCTGTCTGTCCCCTGTCTGTCCCCTGTCTGTCCGTCTGTCTGTCTGTCTGTCTGTGATGTGATTGCACAGGGAAGGGAATGTGTGTCGTAGATTCCCATTGACTCTTTACACACAAACACTGGATTTGTGGGTTGGATAACAATATAGGCTTTCATTTATGATCTTTTTGTCCCAGTGGTCGGCCATTTAGGATTTACTATCCATAGATAGACATATTCTGTAATACCACTGAAATAAAACGTCTCTCCCAATCTAAAACAACGAGGCGACAATGTTTTTGTATTTTTACCATCGGGTCCCCCCCCTCTCTCTCTCTCGATGTATTGTCTCTCCTCTTCTTCATCTCCTTCTCTCTCCTCTCTGCCTATAATCCCTGTCTCCTTTGAACAGTGTTACTGCTGTGTGAGATAACGAAGGCTTTGTCAACCAACCAGGAACTAAACAGAACAAAAATATAAGTGTAAAGTGTTGGTCCCATGTTTCATGAGCTGACGTAAATTATCCTGGACATTTTTCATACTCACAAAGTCTCTCAAATTTGCACAAATCTGTTTACATCCCTGTTAGTGAGCTTGTTTCCTTCGCCAAGATAATCAATCCACCTGACATGTGTGGCATATAAAGAAGCTGATTAAACAGGGGATAATAAATGGCCACTCTAAAATGTGTAGTTATGGCACAGATGTTTCACGTTTTGGGGGAGCATGCAATTAGCATACCGAGAGCAGGAATGTCCACCAGAGATGTCGCCAGACCGTTTAATGTTAATTTCTCTACTCTAAGCCGCCTCCAAAGTTCAGCCGGTCTCACAACCTCAGACCACGTGTGACCACGCCAGCCCAAGACCTCCACATCCGGGTTTCTTCACCTGCAGGATCGTCTGAGACCAGCTGATGGAACTGTGGGTTTGCACAACCGAAAAATCTCTGCACACGCTGTCAGAAGCCGTCTCCGTGAAGCTCATCTGCGTGCTCGTCGTCCTCACCAGGGTCTGCTGTTCAGCGTCGTAACTGACTTCAGTGGACAAATGCTCATCTTCGATGGCCGGTGGCACGCTGCTGATCTGTGCTCTTCATGGACGGCAGACAGCGAGTATGGTGTCATGTGGGCGAGTGAATTGCTGATGTCAACGATGTGACCATAACCTAACCATAACGCCTCATTGTGGCAGTGGGGTTGTGGTGCGGGCAGGCGTAAGCTACGGACAATGAACACAATAGCATTTCATTTTATCAATGGCAAAATGAATGGACAGAGAGATGTACAGAGAGCCTGACGCCCATTGTTGTGCTATTTATCCGCCGCCATCACCTCATGTTCCAGTTCCCACAACTATCCAGCAACGCACAGCCATTGAAGAGGAGTGGGACCACATTCCACAGGCCACAATCAACAGTCTGATCAACTCTATGCGAAGGAGATGTGTCGCGCTGCATGAGGCAAATGGTGGTCACACCAGATACTGACTGGCTTTCTGACCCACGATCTGTGACCAACAGAAGCATATCTGTATTCCCAGTCATGTGAAATCCATAGATTAGGGCCTAATTTATTCATTTCAATTGACTGATTTCTTTATATAAAATGTAACTCAGTAAAATCTTTGAAATTGTTGCATGTTGCATTTTTATTTTTGCTGAGTGTAATATAGTTCACAGGTTAAAACATGTTCCGGCAGGCAATCAGTGCAGACCCTATGTTCGCTAATGGTGATGTGGTGTCATCGAAGTAGGAGGTAATGGGTGACCCCATGACCTCATGTGTTCTGATTATACGTGTATCTTCTGTGAGTGAGAGTGTCGGTATAGGTCAGGGAACGTGCCACTTAGGTGGTCTCCTTTTAACAGCCCCAGCACACCAATATACCCAGAATACCTCTCTCTGGAAGGGAAATAGCATGTTTGCATGATACAAACATATTTACATTCTACCCGGACAGACTATTTACTCTGACTGCTACATCAGTCTGTTACTCTGACGTGCTACATCAGTCTGTTACTCTGACGTGCTACATCAGTCTGTTACTCTGACTGCTACATCAGTCTGTTACTCTGACTGCTACATCAGTCTGTTACTCTGACTGCTACATCAGTCTGTTACTCTGACTGCTACATCAGTCTGATACTCTGACGTGCTACATCAGTCTGTTACTCTGACTGCCTCATCAGTCTGTTACTCTGACTGCTACATCAGTCTATTACCACACTGGAGGTAATGTCTACTAGCTAGCAGTTTTAAATACATTTTGGTTACTTTGTGCTTATGCCTGCTGATTGTGTCCTATCACTTCACACTTATTTCTAAGTTAACTTCTTGAGGGCAGTATTTGCACGTCAGGATGAAATGCATGCCCAAATTCAACTGCCTGCTACTCATCCCTAGAAGATAATATATGCACATTATTAGTATATCTGGATAGACAACACTCTGAAGTTTCTAAAACACTATGAATCATGTATGTGAGTATAACAGAACTTATTTAGCAGGCGAAACCCCGAGGACAAACCATTTAGTATTTTTTGTTTTTTACTCACTCTCTTTTCAATTTTCTTTCCAGATTTCTAAGGGACATTCTTGCAGTTCCTGTCGCTTCCACTGGATGTCAACAGTGTTAAGGAATTGGTTGAGGTTATTCCTTTGTGTAATGAAGAAGTACGGCCATCTTGAACGAGGGTCACTTGAAGTGTACTGTTAGATAGAGGCGCGTGACCAGAAAGCTGGCTTCAGTTTGTTTTCCTCCTGTATTGAACACAGATCATCCAGTCTTCAATTTTATCGATTATTTACTTTAAAAAATACCTAAAGTTGTATTACAAAAAGTAATTTTAAATGTTTTGGCAAAGTTTACAGGTAACTTTTGAGATATTTTGTAGTCACGTTGGGACCTGTGTTTTTCTGGATCAAACGCGCCAAATAAATGGACATTTTGGATATATATGGACGGAATTAATCGAACAAAAGGACCAATTGTGATGTTTATGGGACATATTGGACTGCCAACAAAATAAGCTCGTCAAAGGTAAGGCATGAATTATATTTTTATTTCTGTGTTTTGTGTCGCGCCTGCAGGGCTGAAATATGGTTTCTCCCATTGTTTAAGGAGGTGCTATCCTCAGATAATAGTATCGTTATCTTTCGCAGATAAGCCATTTAGAAATCGGACATGTTGGCTGGATTCACAACAAGTGTAGCTTTAATTTAGTATCTTACATGTGTGATTTAATGAAAGTTTGATTTTTATAGTAATTTATTTGAATTTGGCGCTCTGCATTTTCAATGACTTTTGGCCATATCCCAGAGAGGTTAACACATACACACTAACACGTACACACTAACACGTACACACTAACATGAGAGGTTAACACAAGTACTAGACATTATTGTACTGTTTTTCTTGCCTGCAGTGTTTTGCCTCTGAGCTTAGCTGGAGTTGAATGATAGAATGATCACAGTAGTTTTCCCTCATACACACACATGCAAGAAAACACAGACACACACACACACACACACACACACAAAATGGTGGGGAATAGCAGTCATCTGTTCTCTTTGGATCTGAACGATTTGTGCCACTGTCATACTAAACAAGGCCAAATACAGACACACACACACACACACAAACACATACACACCGTATGGATAGATCTGGATGGGATGGAGCTGAGCCTCAGTAACAACAGACATGGCCATGTGGCCCTTTAGTTCTGGGGATGTGGACTCAGTGCAGACCATTAATTCTGGGGATGTGGACTCAGTGTAGACCATTCGTTCTGGGGATGTGGACTCAGTACAGACCACTAGTTCTGGGGATGAGGACTCAGTGTAGACCATTAGTTCTGGGGATGTGGACTCAGTGTAGACCATTAGTTCTGGGGATGTGGACTCAGTGTAGACCATTAGTTCTGGGGATGTGGACTCAGTGCAGACCATTAGTTCTGGGGATGAGGACTCAGTGTAGACCATTAGTTCTGGGGATGTGGACTCAGTGCAGACCATTAGTTCTGGGGATGTGGACTCAGCGTAGACCATTAGTTCTGGGGATGTGGACTCAGTGCAGACCATTAGTTCTGGGGATGTGGACTCAGTGCAGACCCAAACAACACCAGATTATAACAATATCTGTACAGTTTGTTTGGGCTCCAAAAGGACAGATGGAAATCCCCTTTCTAAAGCATGTCGCTCAGTATTGGACAAGGGAAACAGATGCTACCATGAACTGAGCTAAAAGGACCTTATCCCTTGTCTAAGGAGCACTAAACCAAAAATCATCATTCTAGAGGGTAGCTACACACGTCACTGTAAAATAATTTAAAAAGACCTGGTTTGAAAAGTCTCGAAGGGAACAAGTATTGACTTCAAAGGGAACTTCCTTCAACGGGAACTTCCTTCAACGGGAACTTCCTTCAAATGGAACTTCCTTCAAATGGAACTTCCTTCAACGGGAACTTCCTTCAAATGGAACTTCCTTCAACGGGAACTTCCTTCAACGGGAACTTCCTTCAAATGGAACTTCCTTCAAATGGAACTTCCTTCAAATGGAACTTCCTTCAAATGGAACTTCCTTCAAATGGAACTTCCTTCAAATGGAACTTCCTTCAAATGGAACTTCCTTCAAAGGGATCTTCCTTCAAATGGAACTTCCTTCAACGGGATCTTCCTTCAACGGGATCTTCCTTCAAATGGAACTTCCTTCAACGGGATCTTCCTTCAAATGGAACTTCCTTCAATGGGATCTTCCTTCAACGGGATCTTCCTTCAAATGGAACTTCCTTCAACGGGATCTTCCTTCAACGGGATCTTCCTTCAAATGGAACTTCCTTCAACGGGATCTTCCTTCAACGGGATCTTCCTTCAACAGGATCTTCCTTCAACGGGATCTTCCTTCAAATGGAACTTCCTTCAAAATGCATTGGATTCAAATGGAGTAAATTCCAAACAGCAGTATCTTGAAATAGGCCATCCTGTTAAAAGTATTGACTTGGAATGCTCATTAGGTGAATAACAAAAACTAGCTAATGCTGTAGCAACTAGAAAATATACATAGTGAACAGACTCCAACTCAACAATCAACACAGACACATTCTGAACAGACTCCAACTCAACAATCAATACAGACACATTCTGAACAGACATCACCTCTGGCTGGAAACAAACAGACAAATAGTAATTATTGTTGACAGTCAGCGAAAGAACAACACAGCAACAATCGTTTCAACAAATCAAATCTCATCCCAAACTTGAGTGGAGTATGTGCTGTCTAGTCGTAGAATGTTGAGATGGTGACATGGAGTGGAATTTGGTATACAATGGAAATGTTCAGTCATCTACTAGGGGGCCACATTGGTTTTTAACCCAGTGACAAACCTTAACCCTAACCCTAATCATTACCCTAACCTTAAAAATATCACCAATGGTTCGGCCCGCTCTCAATGTCATCTTTAGTGTACATTATTAACACAGACCTCCACACAGACCTCCGCACACCTCCACATACCTCCACACAGACCTCCACACAGACCTCCACACAGACCTCCACATACCTCCACACAGACCTCCACACAGACCTCCACACACCTCCACACACACCTCCACATATCTCCACACAGACCTCCACACAGACCTCCACATACCTCCACACACACCTCCACACACACCTCCACATATCTCCACACAGACCTCCACACAGACCTCCACACACCTCCACACAGACCTCCACATACCTCCACACACACCTCCATACAGACCTCCACACAGACCTCCACACAGTCTCAACACACCTCCACAAATCTCCACACAGATCTCCACACAGACCTCCACATACCTCCACACACCTCCACACAGACCTCCACACAGACCTCCACACAGTCTCCACACACCTCCACAAAACTCCACACAGATCTCCACACATACCTCCACACACACCTCCATACATACCTCCACACAGACCGCCAAACAGATCTCCACACAGACCTCCACACAGACCTCTACACAGTCTCAACACACCTCCACACAGACCTCCACACAGACCTCCACACAGACTTCCACACAGACCTCAACACAGTCTCAACACACTCCACACAGACCTCCACATACCTCCACACATACCTCCACACACACCTCCATACATACCTCCACACAGATCTCCACACAGACCTCCACACAGACCTCTACACAGTCTCAACACACCTCCACACAGACCTCCACACAGACCTCCACACAGACCTCCACACAGACCTCAACACAGTCTCAACACACTCCCCACTGATCTCCACACAGACCTCCACACAGATCTCCACACAGACCTCCACACAGATCTCCACACAGACCTCCAAACAGTCTCAACACACCTCCACACAGACCTCATTCCAAATGGTTAAGGTAAGGGTTACCAACTCACCACCCCCGTCCACAACGACCTAGCAAAATCCAAGCCTACTGGATGGTAAGAGTGCTCACTGTTACCCCTAGTGGCTGGTTTTGAAGGCATTTCCCGACGTCCTCAGGACATGGATAGACGTCCAATTCCGTCGTCAATCTTGAAAGACCTGGCTGCGCACACACACACACACACACACACACACACACACACACACACACACACACACACACACATACACACATGCACAGACATGACCCTGACAATAAACAAATGTGTTGGCACACACACAGGCACAGCGGGGCATCAGGGATTCATTTAAAACCATCGTCAATCCGAGCCAGATATTCCCCGTGTCTTATTTCTCCTTGTGTGATCTAATGTGACGTGACAGAGGCAGGGTCACCGTGGGATTTAAAACACAGGTAAAAAGTCCTAATTTAATTGCTGTCAGATTGTAGGTAAGTGAAGGACTAAGCTCAAGCTGTCCTAGGTTGATTTAAAAGCAGCAGTGGTGCACTGTGTGTGTGTGTGTGTGTGTGTGTGTGTGTGTGTGTGTGTGTGTACGTGCATGCTTGCATTCATTTATGCATGCAAATGTGTGAATATGTGTGTGTGTGAGAGAGAGCAAGAGAAAGAGAGAGAGAAGCAGTGAGGATATTCCCAGAGAGAGAGAGAGAGAGAGAGAGAGAGAGAGAGAGCAGTGAGGATATTCCCAGAGAGAGAGAGAGAGAGAGAGAGCAGTGAGGATATTCCCAGAGAGAGAGAGAAAGAGAGAGAGAAGCAGTGAGGATATTCCCAGAGAGAGAGAGAAAGAGAGAGAAGCAGTGAGGATATTCTCAGAGAGAGAGAGAGAGAAGCAGTGAGGATATTCCCAGAGAGCGAGAAAGAGAGAAGCAGTGAGGATATTCCCAGAGAGCGAGAAAGAGAGAAGCAGTGAGGATATTCCCAGAGAGAGAGAGAGAGAGAAGCAGTGAGGAAATTCCCAGAGAGAGAGAGAGAGAAGCAGTGAGGATATTCCCAGAGAGAGAGAGAGAGAAGCAGTGAGGATATTCCCAGAGAGAGAGAGAGAAAGAGAGAGAAAGAGAAGCAGTGAGGATATTCCCAGAGAGAGAAAGAGAGAGAGCGAGAAGCAGTGAGGATATTCCCAGAGAGAGAGAGTGAAAGAGAGAGAGAGAGAAGCAGTGAGGATATTCCCAGAGAGAGAGAAAGAGATAGAGAGAGAGAAGCAGTGAGGATATTCCCAGAGAGAGAGAGAGAGAAGCAGTGAGGATATTCCCAGAGAGAGAGAGAGAGAGAGAGAGAAGCAGTGAGGATATTCCCAGAGAGAGAGAAAGAGGGAGAGAGAGAAGCAGTGAGGATATTCCCAGAGAGAGAGAAAGAGAGAGAGAAGCAATGATGATATTCCCAGAGAGAGAGAAAGAGAGAGAGAGAAGCAGTGAGGATATTCCCAGAGATAAAGAGAGAGAGAGAGAAGCAGTGAGGATATTCCCAGAGAGAGAGAAAGAGAGAGAGAGAGCGAAGCAGTGAGGATATTCCCTGAGAGAGAGAGAGAGAGAGAGAAGCAGTGAGGATATTCCCAGAGAGAGAGAGAGAGAGAGAGAGAGAAGCAGTGAGGATATTCCCAGAGAGAAAGAGAGAGAGAAGCACTGAGGATATTCCCAGGGACAGATGTCACACTTTCCAGCATGCAGAGGTCCATGGACTTCATTGGAGAGATGAAAAGGGACGGCCGAGACCAGCAGTAGCTCAGCACAAAGAATAAAGAGTCAGAAAGCTCTGTATATCCTCTCCAATCCTCTAGACCCCTCAGTAGACTACCAGGCCCTGAGGAGGAGGAAGAAGAAGAAGAGAGAGAGAGAGAGAGAGAGAGAGAGAGAGAGAGAGAGAGAGAGAGAGAGAGAGAGAGAGAGAGAGAGAGAGAGAGAGAGAGAGAGAGAGAGAGAGAGAGAGAGAGAGAGAGAGAGAGAGAGAGAGAGAGAGAGAGAGAGAGAGAGAGAGAGAGAGAGAGAGAGAGAGAGAGAGAGAGAGAGAGAGAGAGAGAGAGAGAGAGAGAGAGAGAGAGAGAGAGAGAGAGAGAGAGAGAGAGCAACAGAGCGAGACCAGAGAGAAAGAGAGACGAGAGAGACAGAGAGAGAGACAGAGAGACATTTATTTTGTATACATGCACAGGATGATCTAAGCAACAAAATGTCATAGTTTCCCTTGAAATTTGATGTATATTTGACGCATTAATTCTTTACCGATCCAGGTTTTTTCTGTGTGGTTCCAGGCTTTTTCTGTGTGGTTCCAGGGTTCTTCTGTATGGTTCCAGGGTTTTTCTGTATAGTTCCAGGGTTTTTCTGTATGGTTCCAGGGTTTTTCTGCGTGGTTCCAGGGTTTTTCTGTATGGTTCCAGGGTTTTTTCTGTATGGTTCCTGTATGGTTCCATGGTTTTTCTGTATGGTTCCAGGGTTTTTCTGTATTGTTCCAGGGTTTTTCTGTATGTTCCAGGGTTTTTCTGCATGGTCCCAGGGTTTTTCTGCATGGTCCCAGGGTTTTTCTGCATGGTCCCAGGGTTTTTCTGTATGGTTCCAGGGTTTTTCTGCGTGGTCCCAGGGTTTTTCTGTATGGTTCCAGGTTTTTTTCTGTATGGTTCCAGGTTTTTTTCTGTATGGTTCCAGGTTTTTTTCTGTATGGTTCCAGGGTTTTTTCTGCATGGTCCCAGGGTTTTTCTGCATGGTCCCAGGGTTTTTCTGCATGGTCCCAGGGTTTTTCTGCATGGTCCCAGGGTTTTTCTGCATGGTCCCAGGGTTTTTCTGTATGGTCCCAGGGTTTTTCTGCATGGTCCCAGGGTTTTTCTGTATGGTCCCAGGGTTTTTCTGTATGGTTCCAGGGTTTTTTCTGAATGGTTCCAGGGTTGAGTTATTCATTCTGAGTGGTTAAGGTTATGGTCCGGGGGAAGGCTTAAAACAAAATAATATAAAACAATGCACTCTTTCCATCAACCAATCAATCGTCACAGCTTGCTAGCGTATTGTGAGCTTCAGTGGTGCAGTGGTCTAAGCATTGCGCTGTGGTTCCAAGCAGCCCGAGTTTCAACCCAGTTATGGGAAATTGTTAGTTTTGTTGTATATTTTGTCAGGAAGGCATTTATCAATGTTTTCATCTGAAATCCTCATCTATATCTAGTAATCAGCCTTTATTTTTTTATTTCACCTTTATTAAACTAGGCAAGTCAGTTTAAGAACACATTCTTAAGTATAATGATGGCTTTCTGGGGAACAGTGGGTTAACTGCCTTGCTCGGGGGCAGTATGACAGATGTTTACCTTGTCAGCTCCGGGATTTGATCTAACAACCTTTCTGTTACTGGCCCAATGCTCTAACCACTAGGCTATCTGCCGCCCCAAACTAAATTTGAAGGTTTAACAATGTCTTTCTAACAATTTCTAATTGGTTTTATAAATCACTTGACCCAAATACATAAATGAAGGGCCTATAAGCCTTGACCACCGCATCCTCAGTCGGGTCACTCGAGATCAAAGGTGATTTCCGACGTTCGTCCAGGTCCCCAGGACGTGGGGTGATGCCTTCAAAACCGGCCACTAGGGGCAACGGTGAGCGCTATTAGGATCAAGTAGACTTGAGACTTGCTCGGCCGTTGTGGATGGGGATGACGGGTGGAAGTAAGCTGTGAGCTCCGTGTCTGGCTCCGAGGATCACGTGTTCAATCCCAGGGCTAGACAAATCTATTATTTGTAACTATTCAGAATTATCACTTAAATTTAGCCGTCCCCCAGAGTTGAACACTGAACACTGGGTCCGGCTGTGAGATCTTGTAGGTATCCTAGCTTGTTCGTGACTCACAGCACAGTGTCTGCTTCTGAAAGAGAGAGCAAAAGAAATGGTTTGAACCTTAAAGCATTAGTGTGTTATTTCCCCTGACAGCCTAGCAATATTAAAGAGACACTGTACACACACACACACACACGCACGCACGCACGAACGCACGCACACACACACACACAGACAGACACAGATAGGAACACACACACGCACACACACACACACACAGACAGACACAGATAGGAACACACGCACACGTCTGACATTAAGAAAATCACTTAAAAACACAAGGTTTTGTAGCAGATCCTTGTAGAACTTCTCCTGGAGCGTCTGTAAAGGTTATCACTGCTCGGGGTAACTGAGACGTAAAAATAAAAAAAACACTTCCTGTCTCCACGTGGCTTTTCCCGAGATTTCTAAGATGTATGCTCAGAATGGTAATTGCTGTACCTCTTCTCCTGAAAGCGGCATTTTTAATCCACCATCTACTGCGTCTTCTCAGCCAGAACAGTTGAGAGGGAAATGTGACTCAGAGATGGAAGGGAGTGAAGCGAATCTTTTGGAAATTTTGTCTGGGTTCCTCGGCGGGAAAATATGGAATTCTATATTTAGATGAGGAAATCGGTAATAATATTATGACACAGTAATGATGAAGTTATTGTGGTGGTACCCATAACACACCACTGTACCCATAACACACCACTGTACCCATAACACACCACTGTACACATAACACACCACTGTACCCATAACACACCGCTGTACCCATTACACACACCTGAATGAGTTTACCACTGTACCGTACCACTGTAAATACCACAAATCTGAATGAAATCTTGTCAGTCAAACAGTCAATAACATTTGACATGTGTTGAGCCTCACACAACCAAACTAGGCTCCAGGTTATGTTTCCACTCAAGTTCTCTGTGACAGCAGCCGTCTCACTTTACTCTATTCTCTCAGTTGTCAGACCTCTGCCGATGCTTTGGTTATCCACACACACACACACACACACACACACACACACACACACACACACACACACACACACACACATCTGTCGTATTTCCAACTCTTAACATCACTTGTTCTGAAGACTGAATTGATCTCAAAGTGACTCTGGGAGGTTTAACATCAGGGACTCTTGAGCTCTGGGTTTGACAGCAAAAGGTCAGGTTGGTATATGGTATCTTCACACACAGACACACAGACAGGCACAAACACACACACATATACACACACGATACATTTTCTTATGCTTTCACAGTCTTTCAAAAAAACACACACACACACACACACACACACACACACACACACACACACACACACACACACACACACACACACACACACACACACACACACACACACACACACACGCATGCGCGCGCTGTGTGAATGCATCCCCCACCCACAGTAAGTGACCCTGGTAAGCATGTCAGCACACACAACTATATAAGCACACACACACAAACACAAAACTACACACACAAGTATAAAAGCACACACACGACGACACAAGCACACACACACACATCTACATGAGCACACACAAACACAACTATATAAGCACACACACACACAACAATTTAAGCACACACACAAACACACACAACTATATAAGCACACACAAACACACACAACTTCATAAGCACACACACACACAACTATATAAGCACACACAAACACACAACAATGTAAGCACACACACAAACACACACAACTATATAAGCACACACAAACACACACAACTTCATAAGCACAAACACACACAACTATATAAGCACACACAAACACAACTATATAAGCACACACACAAACACACAACAATGTAAGCACACACATGCACACACATTCACACAACTACATAAGCACACACACAACTATATTAGCACACACACACAACTACATAAGGACACACACACAACTATATTAGCACACACACACACAACTACATAAGGACACACACACACAAACAACTATATTAGCACACACACACAACTACATAAGGACACACACGCACACAACTAGATTAGCACACACACACACAACTACTTAAGGACACACACACCTACATAAGGACACACACACACACACAACTACATAAGGACACACACACAACAACATAAGCACACACACACAAACACACAACTACATAAGCACACACCAAAACACAACTACATAAGCACACACACACACACATACACACACCTGTATAAGCACACACACACACACACACACACACACAACTATATTAGCACACACACACACACACAACTACATAAGGACACACACAAACACAACTAGATTAGCACACACACACAACTACATAAGGACACAAACCTACATAAGGACACACACACACAGCTACATAAGCACACACACACACACACACAATACAGACACACGCGTGTTGTGTTGTTTCTTCCCCATGTTTTTGTTATGTATGTGATTCTGTCCTTAAGCTGTTCTTGTCTATTAATGTTCTGTATTATGTTTCATGGTTCATGTTCTGTGTTGGACCCCAGGAAGAGTAGCTGCTGCTTTCGCAACAGCTAATGGGGATCCTGATAAAATACCAAATACCATTTGACATATCACAGTAAGTCATGCTCCGGCACACACATGTGCTAGAAAGTGATGAGGATGGAAACACTAGTGCTCTAGAACGTCCTCATACATCACCAGGTCTGTATTGAGGGCTGAAAAGGTTGAAGACTCCTGCTGCTGTACGTCATGTCAAACATGCACATGCAAGTAACACACACATCCACACAGCTAGGAACACACACACACACACACACACACACACACACACACACACACACACACACACACACACACACACACACACACACACACACACACACACACACGCGCACACAGCTAGGAACACACACATCCACACAGCTAGGAACAAACACACACACACAGCTAGGAACACACAAACACAAACACACACACAGACACACAGGTACGAACACACACACACACACAAACAACTATATTAGCACACACACACAACTACATAAGGACACACACGCACACAACTAGATTAGCACACACACACACAACTATATAAGCACACACACAAACACACAACAATGTAAGCACACACATGCACACACATTCACACAACTACATAAGCACACACACAACTATATTAGCACACACACACAACTACATAAGGACACACACACAACTATATTAGCACACACACACACAACTACATAAGGACACACACACACAAACAACTATATTAGCACACACACACAACTACATAAGGACACACACGCACACAACTAGATTAGCACACACACACACAACTACTTAAGGACACACACACCTACATAAGGACACACACACACACACAACTACATAAGGACACACACACAACAACATAAGCACACACACACAAACACACAACTACATAAGCACACACCAAAACACAACTACATAAGCACACACACACACACATACACACACCTGTATAAGCACACACACACACACACACACACACACAACTATATTAGCACACACACACACACACAACTACATAAGGACACACACAAACACAACTAGATTAGCACACACACACAACTACATAAGGACACAAACCTACATAAGGACACACACACACAGCTACATAAGCACACACACACACACACACAATACAGACACACGCGTGTTGTGTTGTTTCTTCCCCATGTTTTTGTTATGTATGTGATTCTGTCCTTAAGCTGTTCTTGTCTATTAATGTTCTGTATTATGTTTCATGGTTCATGTTCTGTGTTGGACCCCAGGAAGAGTAGCTGCTGCTTTCGCAACAGCTAATGGGGATCCTGATAAAATACCAAATACCATTTGACATATCACAGTAAGTCATGCTCCGGCACACACATGTGCTAGAAAGTGATGAGGATGGAAACACTAGTGCTCTAGAACGTCCTCATACATCACCAGGTCTGTATTGAGGGCTGAAAAGGTTGAAGACTCCTGCTGCTGTACGTCATGTCAAACATGCACATGCAAGTAACACACACATCCACACAGCTAGGAACACACACACACACACACACACACACACACACACACACACACACACACACACACACACACACACACACACACACACACACACACACACACACACACACACACACGCGCACACAGCTAGGAACACACACATCCACACAGCTAGGAACAAACACACACACACAGCTAGGAACACACAAACACAAACACACACACAGACACACAGGTACGAACACACACACACACACAAACAACTATATTAGCACACACACACAACTACATAAGGACACACACGCACACAACTAGATTAGCACACACACACACAACTACTTAAGGACACACACACCTACATAAGGACACACACACACACACAACTACATAAGGACACACACACAACAACATAAGCACACACACACAAACACACAACTACATAAGCACACACCAAAACACAACTACATAAGCACACACACACACACATACACACACCTGTATAAGCACACACACACACACACACACACACACAACTATATTAGCACACACACACACACACAACTACATAAGGACACACACAAACACAACTAGATTAGCACACACACACAACTACATAAGGACACAAACCTACATAAGGACACACACACACAGCTACATAAGCACACACACACACACACACAATACAGACACACGCGTGTTGTGTTGTTTCTTCCCCATGTTTTTGTTATGTATGTGATTCTGTCCTTAAGCTGTTCTTGTCTATTAATGTTCTGTATTATGTTTCATGGTTCATGTTCTGTGTTGGACCCCAGGAAGAGTAGCTGCTGCTTTCGCAACAGCTAATGGGGATCCTGATAAAATACCAAATACCATTTGACATATCACAGTAAGTCATGCTCCGGCACACACATGTGCTAGAAAGTGATGAGGATGGAAACACTAGTGCTCTAGAACGTCCTCATACATCACCAGGTCTGTATTGAGGGCTGAAAAGGTTGAAGACTCCTGCTGCTGTACGTCATGTCAAACATGCACATGCAAGTAACACACACATCCACACAGCTAGGAACACACACACACACACACACACACACACACACACACACACACACACACACACACACACACACACACACACACACACACACACACACACACACACACACACACACACACACACGCGCACACAGCTAGGAACACACACATCCACACAGCTAGGAACAAACACACACACACAGCTAGGAACACACAAACACAAACACACACACAGACACACAGGTACGAACACACACACACACACAAACAACTATATTAGCACACACACACAACTACATAAGGACACACACGCACACAACTAGATTAGCACACACACACACAACTACTTAAGGACACACACACCTACATAAGGACACACACACACACACAACTACATAAGGACACACACACAACAACATAAGCACACACACACAAACACACAACTACATAAGCACACACCAAAACACAACTACATAAGCACACACACACACACATACACACACCTGTATAAGCACACACACACACACACACACACACACAACTATATTAGCACACACACACACACACAACTACATAAGGACACACACAAACACAACTAGATTAGCACACACACACAACTACATAAGGACACAAACCTACATAAGGACACACACACACAGCTACATAAGCACACACACACACACACACAATACAGACACACGCGTGTTGTGTTGTTTCTTCCCCATGTTTTTGTTATGTATGTGATTCTGTCCTTAAGCTGTTCTTGTCTATTAATGTTCTGTATTATGTTTCATGGTTCATGTTCTGTGTTGGACCCCAGGAAGAGTAGCTGCTGCTTTCGCAACAGCTAATGGGGATCCTGATAAAATACCAAATACCATTTGACATATCACAGTAAGTCATGCTCCGGCACACACATGTGCTAGAAAGTGATGAGGATGGAAACACTAGTGCTCTAGAACGTCCTCATACATCACCAGGTCTGTATTGAGGGCTGAAAAGGTTGAAGACTCCTGCTGCTGTACGTCATGTCAAACATGCACATGCAAGTAACACACACATCCACACAGCTAGGAACACACACACACACACACACACACACACACACACACACACACACACACACACACACACACACACACACACACACACACACACACACACACACACGCGCACACAGCTAGGAACACACACATCCACACAGCTAGGAACAAACACACACACACAGCTAGGAACACACAAACACAAACACACACACAGACACACAGGTACGAACACACACACACACACACAGGTACGAACAAACACACACACAGACACACAGGTACAAACACACACACACACAGGTACGAACAAACAGACACACAGACACACAGGTACGAACACACACACACACACACACACACAGGTACGAACAAACAC
>NC_048588.1:41513590-41518590 GCF_013265735.2 Oncorhynchus mykiss
GGTAACATCGCTGAAATAAATCCTCTTTTTTCCCATTAGCGCATTCGGCAAGAGTGTGTGTGTGTGTGTGTGTGTGTGTGTGTGTGTGTGCGTGCGCGCATGAGCCTATTGGGATATAAAGACCTATTGTTACTGATTCATGTTGCGGATTGGTTAGGAGTGTTGGTAGGACCTGGTAGAACCAGTCTGATGGGTGGGTTGTGGTCCTGTTCAGAACCCTAAAACCTTTAAAGTTTACATTTAAATTATGTTTTATTAATAGCCAGAGATGTGAACAATCGTGATTATTTTATTTATAACCCGTGAATTGGGCTGACTCAAACAAGACCAAACATGCTTCTTTTAAAAGTAAACAAATGTCAAGAAAGTTCATAAGTGGAACCCCACCAAGCCCCCCTTATTAGCATATTTTCACAAGAGAGACAAGGCTTTCAGCAAGTGAGATTCAATATGACGGCATACTTGTAAAACTAAAATAACCAACTCCCATTTCTTGTGATGTGCAGAACGACAGTTTTGTGAAGGAGAGAGGAGCAGAACGACAGTGTTGTGAAGGAGAGAGGATGTACGACAGTGTTGTGAAGGAGAGAGGAGCAGAACGACAGTGTTGTGAAGGAGAGAGGATGTACGACAGTGTTGTGAAGGAGAGAGGAGCAGAACGACAGTGTTGTGAAGGAGGGAGGAGCAGAACGATAGTGTTGTGACTTTTTCCAAATTGCGTTACATTACAGCCTCATTCTAAAATGGATAAAATTGTTTTAATCTACACACAAAGGTTTGGGGATGCTTTGCTGACTCGGGACCTGGATGACTTGCCTTAAGAGAAGGAACCATGAATTCTGCTTTGTATCAGAGGATTCTACAGGAGAATGTCCGACCATCTGTGAGTTGAAGCTGAAGAACAGCTGGGTCACACAGCAAGACAATGTTCCCAAACACACAATCAAGTCTACATGACAATGGTTAAAAACACAACACATTTGAAGATTTTGGAATGGCCTCGTTAAAGTCCAGACCTGATCCTAACTGAAACGCAGTGGCAGGACTTGAAATGAGCCGTTCGTGCTTGAAAAACACAAATGTTGCAGCGTTGAATACGTTCTGCGTGCAAGAGGGGGCCAACATTCCTCCACAGAGGGGGCCAACATTCCTCCACAGAGGGGGCCAACATTCCTCCACAGAGGGGGCCAACATTCCTCCACAGAGGGGATCAACATTCCTCCACAGAGGGGGCCAACATTCCTCCACAGAGGGGGCCAACATTCCTCCACAGAGGGGGCCAACATTCCTCCACAGAGGGGGCCAACATTCCTCCACAGAGGGGGCCAACATTCCTCCACAGAGGGGGCCAACATTCCTCCACAGAGGGGGCCAACATTCCTCCACAGAGGGGGCCAACATTCCTCCACAGAGGGGATCAACATTCCTCCACAGAGGGGGCCAACATTCCTCCACAGAGGGGGCCAACATTCCTCCACAGAGGGGGCCAACATTCTCCACAGAGGGGATCAACATTCCTCCACAGAGGGGGCCAACATTCCTCCACAGAGGGGGCCAACATTCCTCCACAGAGGGGGCCAACATTCCTCCACAGAGGGGGCCAACATTCCTCCACAGAGGGGATCAACATTCCTCCACAGAGGGGGCCAACATTCCTCCACAGAGGGGGCCAACATTCCTCCACAGAGGGGGCCAACATTCCTCCACAGAGGGGGCCAACTTTCCTCCACAGAGGGGGCCAACATTCCTCCACAGAGGGGGCCAACATTCCTACACAGAGTTGGCCAACATTCCTCCACAGAGGGGGCCAACATTCCTCCACAGAGGGGGCCAACAGTCCTCCACAGAGGAGGCCAGCATTCCTCCACAGAGGGGGCCAACATTCCTCCACAGAGGGGGCCAACATTCCTCCACAGAGGGGGCCAACATTCCTCCACAGAGGGGGCCAACATTCCTCCACAGAGGGGGCCAACATTCCTCCACAGAGGGGGCCAACATTCCTCCACAGAGTTGTCCAACATTCCTCCACAGAGGGGGCCAACATTCCTCCACAGAGGGGTTCAACTTTCCTCCACAGAGGGGGCCAACATTCCTCCACAGAGGGGGCCAACATTCCTCCACAGAGGGGGCCAACATTCCTCCACAGAGGGGGCCAGCATTCCTCCACAGAGGGGATCAACATTCCTCCACAGAGGGGGCCAACATTCCTCCACAGAGGGGTTCAACTTTCCTCCACAGAGGGGGCCAACATTCCTCCACAGAGGGGATCAACATTCCTCCACAGAGGGGGCCAACATTCCTCCACAGAGGGGGCCAACATTCCTCCACAGAGGGGGCCAACTTTCCTCCACAGAGGGGGCCAACATTCCTCCACAGAGGGGGCCAACATTCCTACACAGAGTTGGCCAACATTCCTCCACAGAGGGGGCCAACATTCCTCCACAGAGGGGGCCAACATTCCTCCACAGAGGGGGCCAACATTCCTCCACAGAGGGGGCCAACATTCCTCCACAGAGGGGGCCAACATTCCTCCACAGAGGGGGCCAACATTCCTCCACAGAGGGGGCCAACATTCCTCCACAGAGGGGGCCAACATTCCTCCACAGAGGGGGCCAACATTCCTCCACAGAGGGGGCCAGCATTCCTCCACAGAGGGGTTCAACTTTCCTCCACAGACGGGGCCAACATTCCTCCACAGAGGGAGCCAACATTCCTCCACAGAGGGGGCCAACATTCCTCCACAGAGGGGATCAACATTCCTCCACAGAGGGGGCCAACATTCCTCCACAGAGGGGGCCAACTTTCCTCCACAGAGGGGGCCAACTTTCCTCCACAGAGGGGGCCAACATTCCTCCACAGAGTTGGCCAACATTCCTCCACAGAGGGGGCCAACATTCCTCCACAGAGGGGGCCAACATTCCTCCACAGAGGGGGCCAACATTCCTCCACAGAGGAGGCCAACATTCCTCCACAGAGGGGGCCAACATTCCTCCACAGAGGGGGCCAACATTCCTCCACAGAGGGGGCCAACATTCCTCCACAGAGGGAGCCAACATTCCTCCACAGAGGGAGCCAACATTCCTCCACAGAGTTGGCCAACATTCCTCCACAGAGGGGGCCAACATTCCTCCACAGAGGAGGCCAACTTTCCTCCACAGAGGGGGCCAACATTCCTCCACAGAGGGGGCCAACATTCCTCCACAGTGGGGGCCCACATTCCTCCACAGAGGGGGCCCAAATTCCTCCACAGAGGGGGCCAACTTTCCTCCACAGAGGGGGCCAACATTCCTCCACAGCGATGTGAGAGACTGATCAACAACAAGTAGTAGTAGTAGTAGTAGTAGTAGTAGTAGTAGTAGTAGTAGTAGTAGTAGTAGTAGTAGTAGTAGTAGTAGTAGTAGTACATTCCTCCACAGCGAAGTGAGAGACTGATCAACAACAACAGGAAGTGTTTGGTTGCAGTCATTGTAGTTAAAGGTGGCACAACCAGTCATTGTAGTTAAAGGAGGCACAACCAGTCATTGTAGTTAAAGGTGGCACAATCAGTTATTGAGTGTAAGGGAGCAATTACTTTATCACACAGGGGAAATGGGTGTTGTACAACTTTGTTAATTAAATAAATAAAATAATTATATTTTTGTGTGTGTTTTATTTGTAAACTCAGGTTCCCCTTATCTAATATTACATTTTGGTTGAAAATCTGATAACATTCAAATTATGTTAAAATAGAGAAAATCAGAAAGGGGGTAAATACTTTTTCACAGAACTGTACACACCCATACACTCACGAATACACACATTAAGACACTCACGAATACACTCACATACATACACGAATACAGACACATACACGCACATACCCTCACGCAGGCAGCTGAGGTGTGACGGCTAAGATGAGGAGGGCAGGCCTATCTTGTCATCGCCGCGGGCAGTTCCCAGGGCTTAGTCTACATAGCATTAACACACACAGGTGCGTACATTCTCACACACACACACACACACACACATTTCCTTAAGTCAGGAAGTACATCTGACTCCAAGGCCCCTGGGGCTTCAGGGTAGTCTATCCCTTTAAACCAATCACTGACCGGCGACACTGACGGGCTACATCCCATTCGATTCTTATGAGATCAATGCAACTGAAGGAGGAGAGGAAGAGCAGAAGTCAATATAGACGGTTTGGCGTCAGCCTCTAAAGATGAGAGGAGCAGTACGACAGTTTTGTGAAGGAGAGAGGTGGTATGACAGTATTGTGAAGGAGAGAGGAGCAGTACGACAGTGTTGTGAAGGAGAAAGGAGCAGTATGACAGTGTTGTGAAGGATAGAGGTGGTACGACAGCGTTGTGAATGAGAGAGGAGGTACAACAGTGTTGTGAAGGAGAGAGGTGGTACGACAGCGTTGTGATGGAGAGAGGAGCAGTACGACAGTGTTGTGAAGGAGAGAGGAGGTACAACAGTGTTGTGAAGGAGAGAGGTGGTACGACAGTGTTGTGAAGGAGAGAGGAGCAGAACGACAGTGTTGTGAAGGAGAGAGGTGGTACGACAGTGTTGTGAAGGAGAGAGGTGGTACGACAGTGTTGTGAAGGAGAGAAGTGGTACGACAGTGTTGTGAAGGAGAGAGGTGGTACGACAGTGTTGTGAAGGAGAGAGGAGGTACAACAGTGTTGTGAAGGAGAGAGGAGCAGTACGACAGTGTTGTGAAGGAGAGAGGAGGTACGACCGTGTTGTGAAGGAGAGAGGAGGTACGACAGCGTTGTGAGGGGGAGAGGAGGTACGACAATGGTGTGAAGGAGAGAGGAGGTAAGACAGTGTTGTGAAGGAGAGAGGTGGTACGACAGTGTTGTGAAGGAGAGAGGTGGTACGACAGTGTTGTGAAGGAGAGAGGAGGTACGACAGTGTTGTGAAGGAGAGAGGAGGTACAACAGTGTTGTGAAGGAGAGAGGAGGTACGACAGTGTTGTGAAGGAGAAAGGAGCAGAACGACAGTGTTGTGAAGGAGAA
>NC_048588.1:41523590-41548590 GCF_013265735.2 Oncorhynchus mykiss
ATTTACAGTAACTAAAGTGAAAAAAAGACCATGCTGTTGTTTGAGGAGAGTGCACTACAACAAAACACAATTTACAGTAACTAAAGTGCAAAAAATACCATGCTGTTGTTTGAGGAGAGTGCACTACAACAAAACACAATTTACAGTAACTAATGTGAAAAAAAACATGCTGTTGTTTGAGGAGAGTGCAATGCAACAAAACACAATTTACATTAACTAAAGTGAAAAAAAACATGCTGTTGTTTGAGGAGAGTGCACTACAACAAAACACAATTTACAGTAACTAATGTGAAGAAAAAAAACATGCTGTTGTTTGAGGAGAGTGCACTACAACAAAACACAATTTACAGTAACTAATGTGAAGAAAAAAAGCATGCTGTTGTTTGAGGAGAGTGCACTACAACAAAACACAATTTACAGTAACTAATGTGAAGAAAAAAAACATGCTGTTGTTTGAGGAGAGTGCACTACAACAAAACACAATTTACAGTAACTAATGTGAAGAAAAAAAACATGCTGTTGTTTGAGGAGAGTGCACTACAACAAAACACAATTTACAGTAACTAAAGTGCAAAAAATACCATGCTGTTGTTTGAGGAGAGTGCACTACAACAAAACACTTTTATCATGGCAACTGGTTTGATACATTCACCTCTAAAGGTAGATCATGTACTTACATCCAATAATCTTGCTCTGATTTGTCATCCTGAGGGTCCCAGAGCTAAAATGCAGCATAGTTTTGAAAAAATGATTTTTTATATTCAAACTTAAGAACTGGGTTCTACAGTTTAAACTCCTGCTGTTTCTAGATTAAATTAGTCATCTCCACGAGAGCGGTTCTTTGAAGAGCTACCGTCTCTCGAATTAAACTCTATAAAGTCTTTAGCTATCACATCCATAAACAGTCTACTTATTAATCATAACCTCGTATCATGTCATCATTCTGAAAGGTTGTAACCTCCTGCATCAGCAAAAACCAGAACCTATCTAACTAAATGGTAACAAAGGATAAACATGCACACTTAATTAGAAACAGGTCCCTTGTGGACTGACACAATATGGCTGCTTGATACAAAAGACAGGGCGAGAGAGAGAGAGAGAGAGAGAGAGGGACAGAGCCATAATACTTCGGTACATTTAGAAACTACTCCCACAGTAATCATATATTTTGCACACAAACTGCCGCCCACTTGGTTTAAGAAATCATGAATGTATTTTCCTTCTTCGTGTCTTTCTGTCAGAACCAGACCGCCGTGGAAAGGGAGTTGGGCCTTTTTTTTGCGGCATGCTTGTAAGGCTCTGGGAGTTTAGGGAGTTGAGAGTAGCATAAGAGTAGCATAATACGATGGTTTGAGAAGAGTAGTAGGATGGTCCCACTTAATAGTGGGAGTAAGTCATCTCCTGGAAAACTGCCCCCATTAGAACACTCCTCCGTAGACCAGATTAGGAGATAGTGTTTCAACCCAGACTAGAGTCATTAGAACACTCCTCTGTAGGCACAATTAGGAGATAGTGTTTTTACACCAACAAAAAGCAGAACAATAGCAACACCATAATCCAGTATGCAGCAGGGAGAGACAAGGCCACACACCAATGCTATCAACCATGTAAATATTTGTTTAAAAAAAAAGTGTTTTTTAATCATCAGCTGCATTGGAGTTACATGAACGTTGGGATTGAAGGGACACCTGTGTATGTGTGTGTATGTGATAAGGTGTCTCAGTGATGAGGGTGAATGGGGGGTACGTGACTGACAGGCAGAGGTTTACCTCATTGCCACGCCAACCCCATAATTGACATATCCATGGCGAGAGGGTGGGCGGTGGTGGGGCGAGATATTACCGGTAAGGGCAGGGTTGACCAATGCGGGCAATCACTCTGGCTGTGTGTGTTTATGTGTGTGTGTGTGTGTGTGTGTGTGTGTGTGTGTGTGTGGGCGGCCGTTCGAACGCGGTACACACTGCAATTTTCCCCCTATGATTATATCAATTTAGCTGACAGATTGTTGCTGTTATTGAACTCTGAAATTACCTTTTCATTCTAAAACATGTTTGCTGTGATATTTAAAATATATATATATATCTGTTGCTGTGGTTGGCTCCAATATAACTAATTACCAGGAGTAATTACCAGGACTAATTATCAGGACTAATAACCAGGACTAATAACCAGGACTAATAACCAGGACTAATTACCAGAACTAAATACCAGGCGTAATTTCCAGGGTTTATTAGCAGGACTAATTAGCAGGACTAATTAGCAGGACTAATTAGCAGGAGTAATTACCAGGGCTAACTAGCAGGACTAATTCAGCAGAACTAATTAGCAGGACTAATTCAGCAGGACTAATTAGCAGGACTAATTAGCAGGACTAATTCAGCTGTGAAGACAGGACTGAGTGTTATTTCTACTACACACTGGGACTAAATGTATAAAACACCGACATCGATATTTAGACATCCCTCATTACTGTGGACGTCCCTCATTATCATGGACATCCCTCATTACCATGGACATCCCTCATTACATTAGACATCCCTTATTACTGTGGACATCCCTGATTACCATGGACATCCCTCATTATCATGGACATCCCTCATTATCATGGACATCCCTCATTACCATGGACATCCCTCATTATCATGGACATCCCTCATTACATTAGACATCCCTCATTACCTTAGACATCCGTCGTTATCATGGACATCCCTCATTACCATGGACATCCTTCATTATCATGGACAACCCTCATTACCATGGACATCCCTCATTACCTTAGACATCCCTCATTATCATGGACATCCCTCATTACCATGGACATCCCTCATTACCTTAGACATCCTTCATTACCTTAGACATCCCTCATTACCTTAGACATCCCTCATTTCCGTGGACATCCCTCATTTCCGTGGACATCCCTCATTACCATGGACAATCCTCATTACCATGGACATCCCTCATTGCCATGGCCATCCCTCATTACCGTAGACATCCATCATTACCATGGACATCCCTCATTGCCACGGACATCCCTCATTACTGTGGACATCCCTCATTACCTTAGACATCCCTCATTACTATGGACATCCCTCATTACTGTGGACATCCCTCATTACTGTGGACGTCCCTCATTATCATGGACATCCCTCATTATCATGGACATCCCTCATTATCATGGACATCCCTCATTACTATGGACATCCCTCATTATCATGGACATCCCTCATTATCATGGACATCCCTCATTACCATGGACATCCTTCATTATCATGGACAACCCTCATTACCATGGACATCCCTCATTACCTTAGACATCCCTCATTATCATGGACATCCCTCATTACCATGGACATCCCTAATTACCTTAGACATCCTTCATTACCTTAGACATCCCTCATTACCTTATACATCCCTCATTACTGTAGACATCCCTCATTTCCGTGGACATCCCTCATTACCATGGACAATCCTCATTACCATGGACATCCCTCATTGCCATGGCCATCCCTCATTACCGTAGACATCCATCATTACCATGGACATCCCTCATTGCCACGGACATCCCTCATTACTGTGGACATCCCTCATTACCTTAGACATCCCTCATTACTATGGACATCCCTCATTACTGTGGACATCCCTCATTACTGTGGACGTCCCTCATTATCATGGACATCCCTCATTATCATGGACATCCCTCATTATCATGGACATCCCTCATTACTATGGACATCCCTCATTATCATGGACATCCCTCATTATCATGGACATCCCTCATTACATTAGACATCCCTCATTACCTTAGACAGCCGTCATTATCATGGACATCCCTCATTACCATGGACAACCCTCATTACCGTGGACATTCCTCATTACCTTAGACATCCTTCATTACCTTAGACATCCCTCATTACCTTAGACATCCCTCATTATTGTAGACATCCCTCATTTCCGTGGACATCCCTCATTGCCATGGACAATCCTCATTACCGTAGACATCCATCATTACCGTAGACATCCATCATTACCATGGACATCCCTCATTACTGTGGACATCCCTCATTGCCACGGACATCCCTCATTACTGTGGACATCCCTCATTACCTTAGACATCCCTCATTACTGTGGACATCCCATTACCTTAGACATCCCTCATTACTGTGGACATCCCTCATTACTGTGGACATCCCTCATTACCTTAGACATCCCTCATTACTGTGGACATCCCATTACCTTAGACATCCCTCATTACTGTGGACATCCCTCATTACTGTGGACATCCCTCATTACCTTAGACATCCCTCATTACCTTAGACATCCCTCATTACCTTAGACATCCCTCATTACTGTGGACATCCCTCATTACTGTGGACATCCCTCATTACCTTAGACATCCCTCATTACTGTGGACATCCCTCATTACTGTGGACATCCCTCATTACCATGGACATCAATCATTACCTTAGACATCCATCATTACCTTAGACATCCCTCATTACCTTAGACATTCCTCATTACCTTAGACATCCCTCATTACCTTAGACATCCCTCATTACCATGGACATCCCTCATTACCATGGACATCCCTCATTACCTTAGACATCCCTCATTACTGTGGACATCCCTCATTACCATGGACATCCCTAATTACCTTAGACATCCCTCATTACCATGGACATCCCTCATTACCTTAGACATCCATCATTACCTTAGACATCCCTCATTACCTTAGACATCCCTCATTACCATGGACATCCCTCATTACCATGGACATCCCTCATTACCTTAGACATCCCTCATTACTGTAGACATCCCTCATTACCTTAGACATCCCTCATTACCTTAGACAACCTTCATTACCATGGACTACCCTCATTACCATGGACATCTCCCTCACCAACTTCAAACATCTGCTATCCGAGCAGCTAACCGATCGCTGCAGCTGTACATAGTCTATTGGTAAATAGCCCACCCATTTTCACCTACCTCATCCCCATACTGTTTTTATTTATTTATTTTTATTTTTCTGCTCTTTTGCACACCAATCTCTACCTGTACATAACCATCTGATCATTTATCACTCCAGTGTTAATCTGCATAATTGTAATTATTTGCCTACCTTCTCATGCCTTTTGCACACAATGTATATATAGACTCCCCTTTTTTCTACTGTGTTATTGACTTGTTAATTGTTTACTCCATGTGTAACTCTGTGTTGTCTGTTCACACTGCTATGCCTTATCTTGGCCAGGTCGCAGTTGCAAATGAGAACTTGTTCTCAACTAGCCTACCTGGTTAAATAAAGGTGAAATAAAAAAAATAATAAAAAAAACATCCCTCATTACCTTAGACATCCCTCGTTACCATGGACATCCCTCATTACCTTAGACATCCCTCATTACCTTAGACATCCCTCATTATCATGGACATCCCTCATTATCATGGACATCCCTCATTACTGTAGACATCCCTCATTTCCGTGGACATCCCTCATTACCTTAGACATCCCTCATTACCTTATACATCCCTCATTACCTTAGACATCCCTCATTACTGTAGACATCCCTCATTTCCGTGGACATCCCTCATTACCTTAGACATCCTTCATTACCTTAGACATCCTTCATTACCGTGGACATCCCATTACCTTACCCACTGACCATAGGCAGAGGGGTAAACCACAGAAAGAGAGAGAGGGGACCGGGGGAGAGAGAGAGAGAGAGGGAGGGAGAGAGAGAGAGAGAGAGAGAGAGAGAGAGAGAGAGAGAGAGAGAGAGAGAGAGAGAGAGAGAGAGAGAGAGAGAGAGAGAGAGAGAGAGAGAGAGAGAGAGAGAGAGAGAGAGAGAGAGAGAGAGAGAGAGAGAGAGAGAGAGAGAGAGAGAGAGAGAGAGAGAGAGAGAGAGAGAGAGAGAGAGAGAGAGAGAGAGAGAGAGAGAGAGAGAGAGAGAGAGAGAGAGAGAGAGAGAGAGAAAAAGTGATAGCACGGGTTAAGAATGGGGATATCAACCACTCCATGTGAAATAGGAGTAGGGAGACAATGAGAAAGGCAATGTAGACAGGCTATTGGGCATGGTAAGTAATTTCATAAGAGTCACGCATCTACCTGTCAAAATACAGGCTTAATTGTGTTCTGCTGTCATACATGCCAGTTTGGCAAGTGTGGTTGGAAAGATGCACTTCCCCTCCCTTCCTTCTTTTTGATTAGTGCTCGTCAAGTGATGCATATTGTCTGGTCGATTGACTTCATCTTTGAGTGTGTCTGTGTGTGTTCATTTGTGTCTGTATGTGTCTGTGTGTGTCTGTGTGTTAGTATGTGTGTCTCTGTGTTAGTGTGTGTGTTTGTGTGTTAGTCTGTGTTTCTGTGTGAGTCTGTGTGTTAGTGTGTGTTAGTGTTTTTTAGTGTGTGTGTGTATCCTGCGCAACGAAGAGAGAGAGATTGCTATCTAATTACTGTCAACATCATACCCACACACACACACACACACACACACACACATACAGACACACACGCACGTGCACGGACACATGTGCACACACACATTCACACAAACACATTCACACATGTAAATGATTTACCACTATTCTGTGTTAAAAGACACAAGACACTACAGACCTTATTTTCCTTAATATGCACCTGCAGGCATACAAATGCACCCCAGAATGTCTGTCTGTCTGTCAAGTAGACTACATCAAGGTGCTCATTATTTTGTTCAATGTAAGTTATTTTGATGTTATTGTGAGCGACCTCTGGCACACATTAAAAACATTTTATCTCTGAGATACTTATTTATACTTCAAAAAATATATATATATATATTTATGAAGTACTGGGATATCATTTGTTTGTGTATTTGAATTCATTTGACAGTTGACGGTCCGTCCGACCGTCTGTCTGTCTGTCTGTCTGTCTGTCTGTCTGTATGGTTAAATGATAGTCTATCAAAACATTGGGTCTTCACTGAGAGTATGAGTGGAAGAGAGGACGAATTGCAAATGAACACTATAACACAGGGTTTTTCAGCCCGCTGTGTCAGCCAGTCTGTCAGCCAGTCTGTCAGCCAGTCAGTCAGTCAGTCAGCCAGTCAGTCTGTCAGCCAGTCAGTCAGCCAGTCAGTCAGCCAGTCTGTCAGCCAGTCTGTCAGCCAGTCTGTCAGTCAGTCAGCCAGTCAGTCTGTCAGCCAGTCTGTCAGCCAGTCAGCCAGTCAGCCAGTCAGTCAGTCAGCCAGTCAGCCAGTCAGTCAGCCAGTCAGTCAGCCAGTCTGTCAGCCAGTCTGTCAGCCAGTCTGTCGGTCAGTCAGCCAGTCAGTCTGTCAGCCAGTCAGCCAGTCAGCCAGTCAGTCAGCCAGTCAGCCAGTCAGTCAGCCAGTCAGTCAGCCAGTCAGTCAGTCAGTCTGTCAGCCAGTCTGTCAGCCAGTCAGCCAGTCAGCCAGTCAGTCAGCCAGTCAGTCAGCCAGTCAGTCAGCCAGTCAGTCAGTCAGTCAGTCAGTCAGTCATCAGTTATAACTACCCTGGCAACTCTTCCAGTGTTCACATTCTTCATCCCATAGAAGGCATTGACCTCCCTTCCACAGGCTGCCTGAGTTTCAGATGAGATCTCTCAGATATCCAGTGTTCAGCAGGACGTTAAATCACACACACTGATTAACAGATCAAATCACAAACACGCTTTAGACTCATTTCCTGAGTCCCCATTTTGTTAGTTGGTAATGGTGTCATTGTTCAGTGAGATCTATCAATTCTCCCCCTCCTTTTTCCTCCTCCCATCCTATTCTTATCTTCCTCCTCCTCCCTCCTCTTCCTCCTCACAGTATCCTTGGAAGAAAATATCAACGTTAATGAAAAGAGAGGTACAGTGATGAGAAGTTGAGGCGTAGATTATTATTGTGATCAGTGGGCAAAAGGGATATGTGCACTGGACATGAGAATGAATAGAATGCATCAAGGTTGGATGCTAGTTTGGATGCTAGTTTGGATGCTAGGTTGGATGCTAGATTGGATGCTAGATTGGATGCTAGGTTGGATGCTAGGTTGGATGCTAGGTTGGATGCTAGGTTGGATGCTAGATTGAATGCTAGGTTGGATGCTAGGTTGGATGCTAGATTGGATGCTAGATTGGATGCTAGGTTGGATGCTAGGTTGGATGCTAGTTTGGATGCTAGTTTGGATGCTAGGTTGGATGCTAGATTGGATGCTAGATTGGATGCTAGGTTGGATGCTAGGTTGGATGCTAGATTGGATGCTAGATTTTATGCTATTTAAGTTGAATTGTAAATCTTGTAATTGTAGACGTTTACAGTTTAATTTATACCTAAAAGTTTATACGCCATTTTAAGTTTATATACATGACCTAGATTGGATGAGGACACTGTTAGCGTTATCATCTCTTCCCTACGGATGGAATTAGGTTTCAAAAGTGATTTACACATTTGGAAATGACTTTTTCCTATCTGTGACTTACCTGTTCCTGGTTACTGGTGTTAGGGTGCTTTTGTTCTTATCGCTGAAGCTCTTTTCCTAACACGACCTGAGATTTAAAACCTCTAATAGACGGGACAACTTTATCTTCAATAGGACTTAGGTCATAGGTATCATGACACATTCATAACTCGTTAACCTAGTCAGATGTAGAGAACATGCCATTCCTACATTACATTTAGTTTTAGAATGGTCCAGTAAGGCTGTGAAAATTCTGACCTAATATACCTACACTTAACTGAAAGTTCTGTGCAAATCTTCCATTGACATCAGTGCACGTCTTTAAACAAAAGTACGGTCTTGAGAGATTGCTCAAGTTTGAGCACAAGGACAAGTTTAATATCTTAAATGGAAAGTTCAGCCCTTAAAACTCGTTACTTCCACCGCACAGATTATTTGAGGGTCACCAGCACGCGACTTAAAACCTAGAATATGTCCTCAGAATCAAGAACTAGAAATCAAGAACTAAAAAGATATGAAAATACTAATATGAAAATGATTGAATTCTACACACCCATGACACCAAAACATTCTGTCAGTGGTTCCGTGATCTCTGGAGAGTTTATAAATGTTTGTAAAGGTCATTACAAAATGTAAAGAGTTGATTGTCACACTATCAGACAATCCCATGTATGTATAAGTTCTGTCTCTTCATATAATTACATCTGGAGTCCTGTCTCTTTATATAATTACATCTGGAGTCCTGTCTCTTTATATAATTACATCTGGAGTCCTGTCTCTTTATATAATTACATCTGGAGTCCTGTCTCTTCATATAATTACATCTGGAGTCCTGTCTCTTCATATAATTACATCTGGAGTCCTGTCTCTTTATATAATTACATCTGGAGTCCTGTCTCTTTATATAATTACATCTGGAGTCCTGTCTCTTTATATAATTACGTCTGGAGTCCTGTCTCTTTATATAATTACATCTGGAGTCCTGTCTCTTTATATAATTACATCTGGAGTCCTGTCTCTTCATATAATTACATCTGGAGTCCTGTCTCTTTATATAATTACATCTGGAGTCCTGTCTCTTTATATAATTACATCTGGAGTCCTGTCTCTTTATATAATTACATCTGGAGTCCTGTCTCTTCATATAATGACATCTGGAGTCCTGTCTCTTTATATAATTACATCTGGAGTCCTGTCTCTTTATATAATTACATCTGGAGTCCTGTCTCTTTATATAATTACATCTGGAGTCCTGTCTCTTTATATAATTACATCTGGAGTCCTGTCTCTTTATATAATTACATCTGGAGTCCTGTCTCTTTATATAATTACATCTGGAGTCCTGTCTCTTCATATAATGACATCTGGAGTCCTGTCTCTTCATATAATTACATCTGGAGTCCTGTCTCTTCATATAATGACATCTGGAGTCCTGTCTCTTTATATAATTACATCTGGAGTCCTGTCTCTTTATATAATTACATCTGGAGTCCTGTCTCTTTATATAATTACGTCTGGAGTCCTGTCTCTTTATATAATTACATCTGGAGTCCTGTCTCTTTATATAATTACATCTGGAGTCCTGTCTCTTTATATAATTACATCTGGAGTCCTGTCTCTTTATATAATTACATCTGGAGTCCTGTCTCTTTATATAATTACGTCTGGAGTCCTGTCTCTTTATATAATTACGTCTGGAGTCCTGTCTCTTTATATAATTACGTCTGGAGTTCTGTCTCTTTATATAATTACATCTGGAGTCCTGTCTCTTTATATAATTACGTCTGGAGTTCTGTCTCTTTATATAATTACATCTGGAGTTCTGTCTCTTTATATAATTACATCTGGAGTCCTGTCTCTTCATATAATTACATCTGGAGTCCTGTCTCTTTATATAATTACATCTGGAGTCCTGTCTCTTTATATAATTACGTCTGGAGTCCTGTCTCTTTATATAATTACATCTGGAGTCCTGTCTCTTTATATAATTACATCTGGAGTCCTGTCTCTTTATATAATTACATCTGGAGTCCTGTCTCTTTATATAATTACATCTGGAGTCCTGTCTCTTTATATAATTACATCTGGAGTCCTGTCTCTTTATATAATTACGTCTGGAGTTCTGTCTCTTTATATAATTACATCTGGAGTCCTGTCTCTTTATATAATTACGTCTGGAGTTCTGTCTCTTTATATAATTACATCTGGAGTCCTGTCTCTTTATATAATTACATCTGGAGTCCTGTCTCTTTATATAATTACGTCTGGAGTCCTGTCTCTTTATATAATTACATCTGGAGTCCTGTCTCTTTATATAATTACATCTGGAGTCCTGTCTCTTTATATAATTACGTCTGGAGTTCTGTCTCTTTATATAATTACATCTGGAGTCCTGTCTCTTTATATAATTACGTCTGGAGTTCTGTCTCTTTATATAATTACATCTGGAGTCCTGTCTCTTTATATAATTACGTCTGGAGTTCTGTCTCTTTATATAATTACATCTGGAGTCCTGTCTCTTTATATAATTACATCTGGAGTCCTGTCTCTTTATATAATTACATCTGGAGTCCTGTCTCTTTATATAATTACGTCTGGAGTCCTGTCTCTTTATATAATTACATCTGGAGTCCTGTCTCTTTATATAATTACATCTGGAGTCCTGTCTCTTTATATAATTACATCTGGAGTCCTGTCTCTTTATATAATTACGTCTGGAGTCCTGTCTCTTTATATAATTACATCTGGAGTCCTGTCTCTTTATATAATTACGTCTGGAGTCCTGTCTCTTTATATAATTACATCTGGAGTCCTGTCTCTTTATATAATTAAGTGTTGGAGTACTGTCTCATGGTAAGGATAACTCTGCAATCTCCAGAGAGACCCCCCCCCACAAGAGAGACCCCCCCCAGAGAGATCCCCCACTTCAGAGAGACCTCCCCAGAGAGATCCCCCACTCCAGAGAGACCCCCCCTAGAGATTCCCCTCCAGAGAGACCCCCCCAGCCCCCAGAGAGACCCCCCCAGAGATTCCCCCTCCAGAGAGACCCCCCCAGAGTGACCCCCGCCCCCAGAGAGATCCCCCACTCCAGAGAGACCTCCCCAGAGATCCCCCTTCAGAGAGACCCCCCTCCAGAGAGACACCCCCAGAGAGACCCCCCCTAGAGAGAACCCCCAGAGATCCCCCACTCCAGAGAGACCTCCCCAGAGATCCCCCTCCAGAGAGACCCCACCCAGAGAGATCCCCCCCAGAGAGACCCCCCCAGAGAGATCCCCCACTCCAGAGAGACCCCCCCCCCCCCCCCCAGAGATCCCACTCCAGAGAGACCTCGCCCCAGAGAGATCCCCCACTCCAGAGAGACCCCCCCCTAGAGATTCCCCTCCAGAGAGCCCCACCCCCTAGAGATCCCCCTCCAGAGAGACCCCCCCCCAGAGAGACCCCCCCTAGAGATTCCCCTCCAGAGAGCCCCCCCCCCCAGAGATCCCCCTCCAGAGAGATCCCCCACTCCAGAGAGACCCCCCCTAGAGATTCCCCTCCAGAGAGCCCCCCCCCCCTAGAGATCCCCCTCCAGAGAGACCCCCCCCCCAGAGAGACCCCCTCCAGAGAGACCCCCTTAATGTTATATATTCATTATGATAGACCTAGTGGTGGAGTAATCATAACAACCACAGTAACCTTGAGTGGCTTGCCGCATGCACATACACACACTCATACATGGACACACACACACACACACACACACACACACACACACGGACATACACTCATACATGGACATACACACACTCATACATGGACATACACACATCTAGGCATGTATAAACGCAAACACAAACTAGCCCGCCTTGCACACACACCACACACTCATGCATACACACCACACACTCATGCATACACACCACACACTCACTCACACACGCTGTTCCTTCAAGTGTAATGCCAATTATTTTTTGCCGAGTGTCAGACGCTGGCCTTGATTTCAGCCGATGGTTTTCAGCAGCATGCCAATCCTATTATTGAAATAGAGTCGACGGGGTTTGGATGAAATGGGGAATTTGACAATCAGAGGTACAGTCGGTGAGATGGACTGTGTATGGGACATATCTATTATCTAAATACATATTGTGTTTGACTGACTGAGTGGGTCTGTGGAAATGCATATGATTAATGAATAAACATGTGATCAGGAGGCTGTCAAGCTATCCATCTCTCCAACTGCCCTTGACCTGCTCCTTCAGCAGCACTCATTGTTCATCTACACTCTGTTTTATGGTTGCTTTAGCGCGGTTTTGCTGAGTTGTGAGAATGTTGTCATATGACCAGTAAGACTGTGTTTATACAGCAGAGACAAGGCCTCTACAGGGGCTGGGTTAACACAGCAATGGCATGGCCTCTACAGGGACTGTGTTAACACAGCAATGGCATGGCCTCTACAGGGACTGTGTTAACACAGCAATGGCATGGCCTCTACAGGGACTGTGTTAACACAGCAATGGCATGGCCTCTACAGGGACTGGGTTAACACAGCAATGGCATGGCCTCTACAGGGACTGTGTTAACACAGCAATGGCATGGCCTCTACAGGGACTGTGTTAACACAGCAATGGCATGGCCTCTACAGGGACTGTGTTAACACAGCAATGGCATGGCCTCTACAGGGACTGTGTTAACACAGCAATGGCATGGCCTCTACAGGGACTGTGTTAACACAGCAATGGCATGGCCTCTACAGGGACTGTGTTAACACAGCAATGGCATGGCCTCTACAGGGGCTGGGTTAACACAGCAATGGCATGGCCTCTACAGGGGCTGGGTTAACACAGCAATGGCATGGCCTCTACAGGGACTGTGTTAACACAGCAATGGCATGGCCTCTACAGGGGCTGGGTTAACACAGCAATGGCATGGCCTCTACAGGGACTGTGTTAACACAGCAATGGCATGGCCTCTACAGGGACTGTGTTAACACAGCAATGGCATGGCCTCTACAGGGACTGTGTTAACACAGCAATGGCATGGCCTCTACAGGGACTGGGTTAACACAGCAATGGCATGGCCTCTACAGGGGCTGGGTTAACACAGCAATGGCATGGCCTCTACAGGGACTGTGTTAACACAGCAATGGCATGGCCTCTACAGGGGCTGGGTTAACACAGCAATGGCATGGCCTCTACAGGGACTGTGTTAACACAGCAATGGCATGGCCTCTACAGGGACTGTGTTAACACAGCAATGGCATGGCCTCTACAGGGGCTGTGTTAACACAGCAATGGCATGGCCTCTACAGGGACTGGGTTAACACAGCAATGGCATGGCCTCTACAGGGACTGTGTTAACACAGCAATGGCATGGCCTCTACAGGGACTGTGTTAACACAGCAATGGCATGGCCTCTACAGGGACTGGGTTAACACAGCAATGGCATGGCCTCTACAGGGACTGTGTTAACACAGCAATGGCATGGCCTCTACAGGGACTGTGTTAACACAGCAATGGCATGGCCTCTACAGGGACTGTGTTAACACAGCAATGGCATGGCCTCTACAGGGACTGTGTTAACACAGCAATGGCATGGCCTCTACAGGGACTGTGTTAACACAGCAATGGCATGGCCTCTACAGGGACTGTGTTAACACAGCAATGGCATGGCCTCTACAGGGGCTGGGTTAACACAGCAATGGCATGGCCTCTACAGGGGCTGGGTTAACACAGCAATGGCATGGCCTCTACAGGGACTGTGTTAACACAGCAATGGCATGGCCTCTACAGGGGTTAACACAGCAATGGCATGGCCTCTACAGGGACTGTGTTAACACAGCAATGGCATGGCCTCTACAGGGACTGTGTTAACACAGCAATGGCATGGCCTCTACAGGGACTGTGTTAACACAGCAATGGCATGGCCTCTACAGGGACTGGGTTAACACAGCAATGGCATGGCCTCTACAGGGGCTGGGTTAACACAGCAATGGCATGGCCTCTACAGGGACTGTGTTAACACAGCAATGGCATGGCCTCTACAGGGGCTGTTTTAACACAGCAATGGCATGGCCTCTACAGGGACTGTGTTAACACAGCAATGGCATGGCCTCTACAGGGACTGTGTTAACACAGCAATGGCATGGCCTCTACAGGGGCTGTGTTAACACAGCAATGGCATGGCCTCGACAGGGACTGGGTTAACACAGCAATGGCATGGCCTCTACAGGGACTGTGTTAACACAGCAATGGCATGGCCTCTACAGGGGCTGTGTTAACACAGCAATGGCATGGCCTCTACAGGGACTGTGTTAACACAGCAATGGCATGGCCTCTACAGGGACTGTGTTAACACAGCAATGGCATGGCCTCTACAGGGACTGTGTTAACACAGCAATGGCATGGCCTCTACAGGGACTGTGTTAACACAGCAATGGCATGGCCTCTACAGGGGCTGGGTTAACACAGCAGCAATGGCATGGCCTCTACAGGGACTGGGTTAACACAGCAATGGCATGGCCTCTACAGGGACTGTGTTAACACAGCAATGGCATGGCCTCTACAGGGACTGGGTTAACACAGCAATGGCATGGCCTCTACAGGGACTGGGTTAACACAGCAATGGCATGGCCTCTACAGGGACTGGGTTAACACAGCAATGGCATGGCCTCTACAGGGACTGGGTTAACACAGCAATGGCATGGCCTCTACAGGGACTGGGTTAACACAGCAATGGCATGGCCTCTACAGGGACTGGGTTAACACAGCAATGGCATGGCCTCTACAGGGACTGTGTTAACACAGCAATGGCATGGCCTCTACAGGGACTGTGTTAACACAGCAATGGCATGGCCTCTACAGGGGCTGGGTTAACACAGCAATGGCATGGCCTCTACAGGGACTGGGTTAACACAGCAATGGCATGGCCTCTACAGGGACTGGGTTAACACAGCAATGGCATGGCCTCTACAGGGGCTGGGTTAACACAGCAATGGCATGGCCTCTACAGGGGCTGGGTTAACACAGCAATGGCATGGCCTCTACAGGGGCTGGGTTAACACAGCAATGGCATGGCCTCTACAGGGACTGGGTTAAATCAGCAATGGCATGGCCTCTACAGGGACTGTGTTAACACAGCAATGGCATGGCCTCTACAGGGGCTGGGTTAACACAGCAATGGCATGGCCTCTACAGGGACTGGGTTAAATCAGCAATGGCATGGCCTCTACAGGGACTGTGTTAACACAGCAATGGCATGGCCTCTACAGGGACTGGGTTAAATCAGCAATGGCATGGCCTCTACAGGGACTGGGTTAACACAGCAATGGCATGGCCTCTACAGGGACTGTGTTAACACAGCAATGGCATGGCCTCTACAGGGACTGGGTTAACACAGCAATGGCATGGCCTCTACAGGGACTGGGTTAACACAGCAATGGCATGGCCTCTACAGGGGCTGGGTTAACACAGCAATGGCATGGCCTCTACAGGGACTGTGTTAACACAGCAATGGCATGGCCTCTACAGGGACTGGGTTAACACAGCAATGGCATGGCCTCTACAGGGACTGTGTTAACACAGCAATGGCATGGCCTCTACAGGGACTGGGTTAACACAGCAATGGCATGGCCTCTACAGGGACTGTGTTAACACAGCAGAGACATGGCCTCTACAGGGACTGTGTTAACACAGCAGAGACAAGGCCTCTACAGGGACTGTGTTAACACAGCAGAGACAAGGCCTCTACAGGGACTGGGTTAACACAGCAGAGACAAGGCCTCTACAGGGACTGGGTTAACACAGCAGAGACAAGGCCTCTACAGGGACTGTGTTAACACAGCAGAGACAAGGCCTCTACAGGGACTGGGTTAACACAGCAGAGACATGGCCTCTACAGGGACTGTGTTAACACAGCAGAGACAAGGCCTCTACAGGGACTGTGTTAACACAGCAGAGACAAGGCCTCTACAGGGACTGTGTTAACACAGCAGAGACAAGGCCTCTACAGGGACTGTGTTAACACAGCAGAGACAAGGCCTCTACAGGGGCTGTGTTAACACAGCAGAGACAAGGCCTCTACAGGGACTGGGTTAACACAGCAATGGCATGGCCTCTACAGGGACTGTGTTAACACAGCAGAGACAAGGCCTCTACAGGGACTGTGTTAACACAGCAGAGACAAGGCCTCTACAGGGGCTGTGTTAACACAGCAGAGACAAGGCCTCTACAGGGACTGGGTTAACACAGCAATGGCATGGCCTCTACAGGGACTGTGTTAACACAGCAGAGACAAGGCCTCTACAGGGACTGTGTTAACACAGCAGAGACATGGCCTCTACAGGGACTGGGTTAACACAGCAATGGCATGGCCTCTACAGGGACTGTGTTAACACAGCAGAGACAAGGCCTCTACAGGGACTGTGTTAACACAGCAGAGACATGGCCTCTACAGGGACTGTGTTAACACAGCAGAGACATGGCCTCTACAGGGACTGTGTTAACACAGCAATGGCATGGCCTCTACAGGGACTGTGTTAACACAGCAATGGCATGGCCTCTACAGGGACTGGGTTAACACAGCAATGGCATGGCCTCTACAGGGACTGTGTTAACACAGCAATGGCATGGCCTCTACAGGGACTGTGTTAACACAGCAGAGACAAGGCCTCTACAGGGACTGTGTTAACACAGCAGAGACAAGGCCTCTACAGGGACTGGGTTAACACAGCAGAGACAAGGCCTCTACAGGGACTGGGTTAACACAGCAGAGACAAGGCCTCTACAGGGACTGTGTTAACACAGCAGAGACAAGGCCTCTACAGGGACTGGGTTAACACAGCAGAGACATGGCCTCTACAGGGACTGTGTTAACACAGCAGAGACAAGGCCTCTACAGGGACTGTGTTAACACAGCAGAGACAAGGCCTCTACAGGGACTGTGTTAACACAGCAGAGACAAGGCCTCTACAGGGACTGTGTTAACACAGCAGAGACAAGGCCTCTACAGGGGCTGTGTTAACACAGCAGAGACAAGGCCTCTACAGGGACTGGGTTAACACAGCAATGGCATGGCCTCTACGGGGACTGTGTTAACACAGCAGAGACAAGGCCTCTACAGGGACTGTGTTAACACAGCAGAGACAAGGCCTCTACAGGGGCTGTGTTAACACAGCAGAGACAAGGCCTCTACAGGGACTGGGTTAACACAGCAATGGCATGGCCTCTACAGGGACTGTGTTAACACAGCAGAGACAAGGCCTCTACAGGGACTGTGTTAACACAGCAGAGACATGGCCTCTACAGGGACTGGGTTAACACAGCAATGGCATGGCCTCTACAGGGACTGTGTTAACACAGCAGAGACAAGGCCTCTACAGGGACTGTGTTAACACAGCAGAGACATGGCCTCTACAGGGACTGTGTTAACACAGCAGAGACATGGCCTCTACAGGGACTGTGTTAACACAGCAATGGCATGGCCTCTACAGGGACTGTGTTAACACAGCAGAGACAAGGCCTCTACAGGGACTGTGTTAACACAGCAGAGACAAGGCCTCTACAGGGACTGGGTTAACACAGCAGAGACAAGGCCTCTACAGGGACTGTGTTAACACATGTTACGGCTAGACTTTCCGCTAGCGGAACCCCTCGACAACATCCGGTGAAATGGCAGAGCGCCAAATTCAAATTAAATTACAATAAATATTACACTTTCATGAAATCACACATTCAATACACCAAATTAAAGCTACACTTGTTGTTAATGCGTTTGAGCCAATCAGTTGTGTTGTGACAAGGTAGGGTTGGTATACAGAAGACAGCCTTATTTGGTAAAAGACCAAGTCCATGTTATGGCAAGAACAGCTCAAATAAGCAAAGAGAAATGACAGTCCACCATTACTTTAAGACATGAAGGTCAGTCATTACGGAACATTTCAAGGACTTTGAAAGTTTCTTCAAGTGCAGTCGCAAAAACCATCAAGTGCTGTGATGAAACTGGCTCTCATGAGGAAAAGTACAGGAATGGAAGACCCAGAGTTACCTCTGCTGCAGAGGATAAGTTCGTTAGAGTCACCAGCCTCAGAAATTGCAGCCCAAGTAAATGCTTCACAGAGTTCAAGTTACAGACACATCTCAACATCAACTGTTCAGAGGAGACTGTGTGAATCAGGCCTTCATGGTCGAATTTCTGCAAAGAAACCAATAAGAAGAAGACACTTGCTTGGGCCAAGAAACACGAGCAACGGACATTAGACCAGTGGAAATCTGTCCTTTGATTTGGAGTCCAAATTGGAGATTTTTGGATCCAACCGCTGTGAGACGCAGTGTGGGTAAACAGATGATCTCTGCATGTGTGTTTCCCACCGTGAAGCGCATTATGGTCTGGGGGTGCTTTGCTGTTGACACTGTCTGTGATTTCTTTAGAATTCAAGGCAGACTTAACCAGTATGGCTACAACAGCATTCTGCTGCAATACACCATCCCATCTGGTTTGGGCTTAGTGGGACTATCATTTGTTTTACAACAGGGCAATGACCCTCCAGGCTGTGTAAGGGCTACTTTACCAAGAAAGAGAGTGATGGAGTGCTGCATCAGATGACCTGGCCTCCACAATCCCCCGACCTCAACCAATTGCAATGGTTTGGGATGAGTCAGACCGCAGAGTGAAGAAAAAACAGTCATCAAGTGCTCAGGATATGTGGGAACTCCTTCAAGACATTCCAAGTGAAGCTGGTTGAGAGAATGCCAAGAGTGTGCAAAGCTGTCATCAAGGCAAAGCATGGCTATTTGAAGAAACTCTAATATAAAATATATTTTGATTTGTTTAACACTTTTTCGGTCACTACATGATTCCATATGTGTTATTTCATAGTTTTGATGACTTCACTATTATTCTACAATGTAGAAAATAGTAAAAAATAAAGAACAAATCCTTAAATGAGTAGGTGTTGTAAATCTTTTGATCGGTAGTGTATATATATTCAAATGAACATACACACATAGATGGACATACACATGTCAAGGTCATACTGATACCTAGACTGTCTTTGAGGAGACTTAACTGTCAACAGACCGAACAACACTATGACTAGTGAGTGACATTGGAGGTTAAAACTTGTTGTTTTGTAAACAGACAACACATCACACATTTTCTCGCAGGAAGAAACTGCGGACACGACACAGATCTGAGATCAGCTTTTAACTGTCCACAAGAACTGACTGACCTTAAGACATTATTTCCAGGTACAAAAGTCACCGGATTCTCTTCACAACTCAGTTGACCTCCATTTACTGGCAGCCATTTTGTGTCTGCTTACAACATGCATTGAGGCGTAGCGAGTTAAAGGAAAAGTTGGTCCCAAAGCAAGTATTAAAACCGGTGAGATGTCACAGAGAAGCATATTACTTTATCAAGTGGAGCCTAAGTCCTTTGCTTCATCCATGCAATAGGAACACCATCATCACCACACACTGACCATACAATTAACTGTCAACAGACTGAACAACACTATGACTAGTGAGTGACATTGGAGGTTGAAACTTGTTGTTTTGTAAACAGACAACACATCACACATTTTCTCGCAGGAAGAAACTGCGGACACGACACAGATCTAAGATCAGCTTTTAACTGTCCACAAGAACTGACTGACCTTAAGACATTATTTCCAGGGACAAACGTCATACTTTAACTCAAAGTGACTCATACGCTCATGCACACACTTACACACACACACACACACACACACACACACACACACACACACACACACACACACACACACACACACACACACACACACACACACACACACACACACACACACACACACACCGTACCATGGGAATTACTGGAAGGGAAGAGTTCAAAGCAACGCAGGGTGGAGTAACGAAACAACAAGCATGTTGCTGTACCTTTTTTTATACCAGTTGTAAACTGTGCACGAGACAATTCAAATTCTATTCTACTTTTTTATTTGGAAAATAAACTTTCAATCCATCACAATAAATGGAAAGTCAAGTTGACAGATGTTCCCTAGGTGTGGGAGGGATTGGAGGGAGGGAGGGGAGGAGGGAGGGAGGGAGTGGCAGTGGCATCTGTGTAACGGCAGGGGGTTGGCTGAGCCTATGACGGGGATGGATACAGAGAGCCGTCTCACTGGGAAAGGTGAGTGGACACTGGGGAGCGCTGACGCATGCATGCACACACACACACACACACACACACACACACACACACACACACACACACACACACACACACACACACACACACACACACACATACACATACACATACACACACACACACACACACACACAGACAACACACACACACACACACACACACACACACACATACACACACACACACACACAGACAACACACACACACACACACACACACACACACATACACACACACACACACACACACACAGACAACACACACACACACACACACACACACACACACACAGACAACACACACACACACACACACACACACACACACACACACACACACACACACTGTATCCTCTCCCCTTCTTCTTTCCTTCACCTGTAATGATGTAAAAGCAGTGGACAGGCTGAATCATCCACCACGGTGCTTCTACATCAGATGACCGTGGTCGTGTTAGCTGCGGTGTATTCTGTGTGTAGCCAGGGGTTGGTGATTAAAGTCATGCTCGGTGGTGGTGGCAGACCACACTGCATTTCATCCTCTGTTGGGTGTAGAGCGAAACACTGTGAGAGTCGTGTTCCTACATATGTGACATACAATTAGTGTCCAGCTCTGCATCTCCCTGCTGAGTCTTTTCAACCTCTGCGATTTCCCTCCTGAGCCAATCTGGCATTTTCACAACCGGAATGATAGAAGGAGGATGGGGAGGAGGGGAGGAGGAGAGGAAGGGAGAGGAGGAGGAAAGGAGGGGAGAGGAGGAGGAAAGGAGGGGAGAGGAGGAGGAGAGGTGGGGAGAGGAGGAGGAGAGGCAGAGGGGAGGAGGATAGGAGGGGAGACGAGGAGGAAAGGAGGGGAGAGGAGGAGGAGAGGAGGAGGGGGAAGGAGGGGAGGAGAGGAGGGGGGAGGAGGAGAGGAGGAGAGGAGGGGGGGAGGAGAGGAGGAGGGGAGGAGCAGAGGAGGGGAGAGGAGGAGGAAAGGAGGAGAGAGGAGGAGGAGAGGAGGATGGGGGAGTAGGGGAGGAGGAGGGGAGGAGGAGAGGAGGAGGAGGGGAGGAGGTGATGAGGGGGGAGGAGGATGGGGAGGAGGGGAGAGGAGGAGGAGAGGAGGGGGAGGAGGGGAGAGGAGGAGGAGAGGAGGGGGGAGGAGGAGGGGAGGAGGAGAGGAGGAGGAGGGGAGGAGGTGATGAGGGGGGAGGAGGATGGGGAGGAGGGGGGAGGAGGGGAGGAGGAGAGGAAGGGGGAGGAGGATGGGAAGGAGGAGAAGAGGAGGAGGAAAACAAGCTTCCAATCCCTGGAGAAGTGAAAACAGCCCAGATCAGTGATGACAGAGAACAGACTTCCTGCCAACCGCGCTGAGAGGAAAAACATAAATACAGGAAGTGTTCTTTCACATCGTATGATCATCAGATGTGTTGTCAGGCATACCGCTGATAACGCTGAATGGGTTTGATGGCGCGTGCATACTTGTGTGTGAATTAATTTAGTCCATGTGTGTACCTGAGTCCAGGTGTGTGTGTGTGTGTGTGTGTGTGTGTGTGTGTGTGTGTGTGTGTGTGTGTGTGTGTGTGTGTGTGTGTTTGTCATGTTCTCTCCTGCTCATTATGGTAAGACATTGCCACGTGTGGCATTTACCTCTGTTCTGTGACTAAACCAGGCACAATTACAGAAAGGGTAGTAAGCTCCACACTCCTTTGTCTGTCAGAGAGAAGGAATGACAACAAGATGTATCTGTCAGAGAGAAGGAATGACAACAAGATGTATCTGTCTGTCACAGAGAAGGAATGACAAGAAGATGTATCTGTCAGAGAGAAGGAATGACAAGAAGATGTATCTGTCAGAGAGAAGGAATGACAAGAAGATGTATCTGTCTGTCAGAGAGAAGGAATGACAACAAGATGTATCTGTCTGTCACAGAGAAGGAATGACCACAAGATGTATCTGCCAGAGAGAAGGAATGACAACAAGATGTATCTGTCAGAGAGAAGGAATGACAACAAGATGTATCTGTCTGTCAGAGAGAAGGAATGACAACAAGATGTATCTGTCTGTCACAGAGAAGGAATGACAACAAGATGTATCTGCCAGAGAGAAGGAATGACAACAAGATGTATCTGTCAGGGAGAAGGAATGACAACAAGATGTATCTGCCAGAGAGAAGGAATGACAACAAGATGTATCTGTCACAGAGAAGGAATGACAACAAGATGTATCTGTCTGCCAGAGAGAGAAGGAATGACAACAAGGTGTATCTGTCTGCCAGAGAGAGAAGGAATGACAACAAGATGTATCTGTCTGAGAGAAGGAATGACAACAAGATGTATCTGTCAGAGAGAAGGAATGACAACAAGATGTATCTGTCAGAGAGAAGGAATGACAACAAGATGTATCTGTCAGAGAGAAGGAATGACAACAAGATGTATTTGTCAGAGAGAAGGAATGACAACAAGATGTATCTGTCAGAGAGAAGGAATGACAACAAGATGTATCTGTCAGAGAGAAGGAATGACAACAAGATGTATCTGTCAGAGAGAAGGAATGACAACAAGATGTATCTGTCAGAGAGAAGGAATGACAACAAGATGTATCTGTCTGCCAGAGAGAGAAGGAATGACAACAAGATGTATCTGTCTGAGAGAAGGAATGACAACAAGATGTATCTGTCAGAGAGAAGGAATGACAAGCCTCTAGTCTTCTCTTCTGTCTCTGCTTTCTTCTCTAGATTGTGTGAGGCAGTTTAACATCTTTTTTAAAATTTACATTTGGTAGCGTTGTTAGCAAACGTGAATTTAACCTTAAATCACCTCAAAATGTGACACTGACATTGGATTTAGGTTAAAAGTTAGGTGAAAAAAAGACGAAACCTCATTAAGGCGATGACTTTTTGCAAATCATATCACTTTTCTATGTTGTTTCAACATTATCACATTGAACTTGTTTGTTGAAATGACGTGGAAATAACATTGATTCAATCAGCTTTTGCACAGTGGGTTGAATCTTTCTTCTCTCTCTCCCTATTTCTCTTTCTTTATAATCCTTCTTAATTATCTCTTTCATCTTTCTTAATTGGTTTTTCTCTGATACTTTCTGTCTTTCTGTCTTGGAAACAGAGTTTCCCAGTGAAAGAGCAAGAGAGTGAGGAGGAGAGGGAAAAAAGAGATTGAGACAGAGAGAAGGAAAGTCTGATATAGGAGCAGTCGTGGGGCAGCTCTCTGTCCATCTCTCTCTCTCTTCCTCCCTCAGGTAAGAGAAGGAAGGATGAAGACATTAAAAGGAGATGACACTGAGCCCCCTCGCAGTGACACAAGAGAAAGAGATCATCCGGAACTTCAAACAACTTTTTTTTTTAAAAAGGTCAGAGTAAAGAAAGCGAGAGTTGTGGAGAAGAGAGAGAAAGAGTTGTCTGGGATTTGCGTCAGTGAAAGATGTGGAAAAGAACAAGAGAAGTAGACAGAGACTTTTGACTGGCCATAGACACGGTGGAGAATTTATTTTTGCTTTGAATGTATGAAGTGTTCGGTCAATTTTTCAGTTTTTGATTTGTTAAAAAAGTTTGAAATATCCAATAAATGTCGTTCCACTTCATGATTGTGTCCCACTTGTTGTTGATTCTTCACAAAAAAAATACAGTTTTATATCTTTATGTTTGAAGCCTGAAATGTGGCAAAAGGTCGACAAAGTTCAAGGGGGCCGAATACTTTCGCAAGGCACTGTATCTTAACGTCTGCACCAACATATCATAAAATCAAATCAAACTTTATTTGTCACAGGCACCAAATACAACAGGTGTAGACCGTATTGGAAAATGCTTACTTCCTAGCCCTTAAAACCTGTTTGGGATAAGGGGCAGCATTTTCACATTCGGATGAAAAGCGTGCCCAGAGTAAACATCCTGCTACTCAGGCCCAAAGGCTAATATATGCATACTATTAGTAGTGTTGGGTACAAAACACTGTGAAGTTTCTAAAACTGTTTGAATAATGTCTGTGAGTATAACAGAACTCATATGGCAGGTCGAAAACCTGAGAAAAATCAGACCAGGAAGTGGGAAATCTGAGATTTGTATTTTTTCAACTCATTGCCTATCGAATATATACACTGTCTATGGGGTCATATTGAACTTCCTAAGGCTTCCACTAGATGTCAACAGTCTTTAGAACATTGTTTGAGGCTTCTACTGTGAAGTGGGGTGAATGAGAGCTGATTCAACCAGAGGCCTGCCAGAGTGCCATGAGCTGATCACGCCCGCACACGTGAGAGCGACCTGCGTTCCATTGCAATTCTAAAGACAAAGGAATTGTCCGGTTGGAACATTATTGAAGATTTATGTTAAAAACATCCTAAAGATTAATTCTATCCTTTGTTTGACATGTTCTACGAACTGTAATATGACTTTTTTGAACTTT
>NC_048588.1:41558590-41591090 GCF_013265735.2 Oncorhynchus mykiss
TACACACACAACCACATACACACACAAACAACCAGACACACACACAACCAGACACACAAACACACACACAAACACACAACAACTACACACACAACCACACACACACACACAACCACACAACCAGGCACACACAAAACCAGACACACATTCAACCACACACACACACAACCATACACACGCACAACCACACACACATAGAACCAGATATACACAACCAGATATACACAACCACACACACACATAGACAACCACACACAAAACCACACACACACACATAACCACATATACACAAACACAAACAAACAGCCAGTCTCACACACAACACACACACACACACACAACCACCACACTAAACCCCAAACACACAACAACACACACACACAACAACCACACTCAACCCCAAACACACAGAACAACACACACACACAAAAAACAAACACACACAACAACCACACACACACACACGCACACACACACACACACACACACACACACACACACACACACACACACGCACACACACACACACACACACACACAATCACACATACACACATACACACACACAGTGCCTCACAGTGAGGGAACGGGGTGTTTTAGCGAGGTGCTCTTCAGTTTTCCATTTTTACACGATGACTCATCCAATCACTGTGTTCCTAGAAAGCTGTGGTACCACAACCTGAGCAGCCTGGTAATGAGAAAGAGACCCCCTATATCTGCCTATATTCCAGCCTGGTAATGAGAGAAAGAGACCTCTTACATCTGCCTATATTCCAGCCTGGTAATGAGAGAAAGAGACCTCTTATGTCTGCCTATATTCCAGCCTGGCAATGAAAGAGACCTCTTATGTCTGCCTATATTCCAGCCTGGTAATGAAAGAGACCTCTTATATCTGCCTATATTCCAGCCTAGTAATGAAAGAGACCTCTTATATCTGCCTATATTCCAGCCTGGTAATAAGAGAAAGAGACCTATTATATCTGTCTATATTCCAGCCTGGTAATGAGAGAAAGAGACCTCTTATGTCTGCCTATATTCCAGCCTGGTAATGAGAGAGACCTCTTATATCTGCCTATATTCCAGCCTGGTAATGAGAGAGACCTCTAATGTCTGCCTATATTCCAGCCTAGTGATGAGAGAGACCTCTTATGTCTGCCTATATTCCAGCCTGGTAGAGAGAAAGAGACCTCTTATATCTGCCTATATTCCAGCCTGGTAATGAGAGAAAGAGACCACTTATATCTGCCTATATTCCAGCCTAGTAATGAAAGAGACCTCTTATATCTGCCTATATTCCAGCCTGGTAATGAGAGAGACCTCTTATGTCTGCCTATATTCCAGCCTGGTAATGAGAGAGAGCTCTTATATCTGCCTATATTCCTACCTTCTTGCATGCAGTCTGACGTGTGTGCGTGTGTGACCGCGCACGTGTGTGTACATGTGTGTGTTTACTTCTGTGTCTGTGTGTGTGTGTGTGTGTGCGTGTGTGTGTACATGTGTGTGTGTGTGTGTGTGTGCCTGTGTGTATGCCTGTGTGTGTGTGTGTGTGTGCGTGTGTGTGTGTGTGACCGTGTGCGTGTGTATTTGTGTGTGTGCTTGTTTGTGTGACTGCGCGCGTGTGTGGACTTGTGTGTGTGTGAGTGCGTGTGTGTGTGTGTGTGTACATGTGTGTGGGTGTGTGTGTGTGTGCGTGTGTGTGTGTGTGTGCATGTGTGTGCGTGTGTGTGCATGTGTGTGTGTGCGTGTGTGTGTATGCGTGTGTGTACATGTTTGTGTGTGCCCTCGTGTGTGTGTGTGTGTGTGTGTGTGTGTGTGTGTGTGTGTGTGTGTGTGTGTGTGTGTGTGTGTGTGTGTGTGTGTATGCGTGTGTGTACATGTTTGTGTGTGCCCTCGCGTGTGTGTGCATGTGTGTGTGTGCGTGTGTGTGTATGCGTGTGTGTACATGTTTGTGTATGCCCTCGCGTGTGTGTGTGTGTGTGTGTGTGTATGAGTTACTGTACTTCAGTGAGTTTCTGTGTGTTTGTGTGTTGAGATGCACATACACAGGTTTGTGAGTATAATCCAGTTGTTTGTGAAACACTCATATTGACCAAGGTCGTCTCATCCTGTTGACTGCAGCCTTATAGAGCAATGAATTATCAAAGGCTGTGTTCCAACACATCACACTGAGCGCACTAACACTACTATGTGTGATGTAAATTGGTTATATACTGTGCTTATTGGTCATAGTATGGATATAGTTAGCATGCCATAATTACCCAAAGTATTTCTGTGCTTTTAGGGCCCATAATGCAATTCTTCAGAAAATGGGCGCGGCTTCACAACGTTTTTTCAGATTTGAAGAAAACGGTGGAAGATGAAGTCCAACGTCAGAGGATACAAATTCATTGCTTTAACTAATTATGACAATTATTAAGACAATTGTTGATCAATGTAACAAAGTAATGACTTTTCAAAATAAGTTAATTTACACGTTATGTTGGCTGACCATTTGTTCGCTACGCTGTCCTTACGACCCGAATAGCATTACAGCAGTATGTACCGGTACGTTAGCTAGTCGTTAGCTAGTTACCCAACGTTAGCTGGCTACTATTACAGGCAGTATGTGAACCGTATGCTATCTACCTACCTAACGTTTATTGACTTGATTATTCACATCATTCTTAGCTAAGTGGTTCTAAAGGCGTTCTGAATGGATATTGTAAACGTATGGCTATCTACTCCGATTTCAGAGCGCTGGTCATCTGAGTGTGTCAGAGTGCAGAATAACTGACGAATTGATGAACGCTCAACACCCGTTGATGCATGTGGCTGGTGTCGGTAAACGTCAGCATTTAAATTGTTGCCAGCGGCACAGTGACAGTCAACAACGCTCTGAATAAACCTGAAAACAGCCTAACCAGCTCTGCTAATGTGAGTAAAAATGGTCAGTGTGAGGTGTTCATTGCAGTGTCACTCTGGCACTTCAGAATGAATTTACGAACACACCCGAAATTGTAAAATGTCTAGCTGGTCATTTATAACGCTAGCAAGCTAGGTAAGAGGTTGCATAGCAACAGCATCAACTTCTGGTAGACAGGTGAAGCGCTAGTACTCTCAACTGAAACGATACTGTTTGTTTACAGTATACTAAATGAACGAATAGTACATGGTATGTAGTATACATTATGTTAGTATGGTTAATCGAACACAGCTAATGTGTTATGTGCACTGAGCATTCTCTTTCTGTCTGTCATGCTATCCGCTATTGCTTTTACTGCGTCGTTGACTTATTGTATCATGTGCAGTATTGTTCTGTTGTCATGCCGCGTGTGTTATGTCATAGTGTCTCGTACGGTATGGTTATGTATAGTTTGTGAATCACAGTTTGTGAATCATAGTTTGTGAATCACAGTTTGTGAATCATAGTTTGTGAATCACAGTTTGTGAATCATAGTTTGTGAATCACAGTTTGTGAATCATAGTTTGTGAATCATAGTTTGTGAATCATAGTTTGTGAATCATAGTTTGTGAATCATAGTTTGTGAAGCATAGTTTATGAATCATAGTTTGTGAATCACAGTTTGTGAATCATAGTTTGTGAATCACAGTTTGTGAATCATAGTTTGTGAATCACAGTTTGTGAATCATAGTTTGTGAATCACAGTTTGTGAATCATAGTTTGTGAATCACAGTTTGTGAATCATAGTTTGTGAATCATAGTTTGTGAATCACAGATTGTGAATCATAGTTTGTGAATCACAGTTTGTGAATCACAGTTTGTGAATCACAGTTTGTGAATCATAGTTTATGAATCACAGTTTGTGAATCACAGTTTGTGAATCACAGTTTGTGAATCACAGTTTGTGAATCATCCGTAAGTAAACATGGGTCTATGGTGAAGCTTTGCACCTTGTAAATGTATTGATCAATGCAATAGTCATGTTAACTACTCTAACTCATCTTAATCAATACATCCATATTGTAAAGTGTTGCCACTTCTCCTCTCTGTTTTCTCTCTCAGATCAGAAGCTGGGCTCGCCACTTCTCCTCTCTGTTTTCTCTCTCAGATCAGAAGCTGGGCTCGCCACTTCTCCTCTCTGTTTTCTCTCTCAGATCAGCAGCTGGGCTCGCCACTTCTCCTCTCTGTTTTCTCTCTCAGATCAGAAGCTGGGCTCGCCACTTCTCCTCTCTGTTTTCTCTCTCAGATCAGAAGCTGGGCTCGCCACTTCTCCTCTCTGTTTTCTCTCTCAGATCAGAAGCTGGGCTCGCCACTTCTCCTCTCTGTTTTCTCTCTCAGATCAGCAGCTGGGCTCGCCACTTCTCCTCTCTGTTTTCTCTCTCAGATCAGAAGCTGGGCTCGCCACTTCTCCTCTCTGTTTTCTCTCTCAGATCAGAAGCTGGGCTCGCCACTTCTCCTCTCTGTTTTCTCTCTCAGATCAGAAGCTGGGCTCGCCACTTCTCCTCTCTGTTTTCTCTCTCAGATCAGAAGCTGGGCTCGCCACTTCTCCTCTCTGTTTTCTCTCTCAGATCAGAAGCTGGGCTCGCCACTTCTCCTCTCTGTTTTCTCTCTCAGATCAGAAGCTGGGCTCGCCACTTCTCCTCTCTGTTTTCTCTCTCAGATCAGAAGCTGGGCTCGCCACTTCTCCTCTCTGTTTTCTCTCTCAGATCAGAAGCTGGGCTCGCCACTTCTCCTCTCTGTTTTCTCTCTCAGATCAGAAGCTGGGCTCGCCACTTCTCCTCTCTGTTTTCTCTCTCAGATCAGAAGCTGGGCTCGCCACTTCTCCTCTCTGTTTTCTCTCTCAGATCAGAAGCTGGGCTCGCCACTTCTCCTCTCTGTTTTCTCTCTCAGATCAGAAGCTGGGCTCGCCACTTCTCCTCTCTGTTTTCTCTCTCAGATCAGAAGCTGGGCTCGCCACTTCTCCTCTCTGTTTTCTCTCTCAGATCAGAAGCTGGGCTCGCCACTTCTCCTCTCTGTTTTCTCTCTCAGATCAGAAGCTGGGCTCGCCACTTCTCCTCTCTGTTTTCTCTCTCAGATCAGAAGCTGGGCTCGCCACTTCTCCTCTCTGTTTTCTCTCTCAGATCAGAAGCTGGGCTCGCCACTTCTCCTCTCTGTTTTCTCTCTCAGATCAGAAGCTGGGCTCGCCACTTCTCCTCTCTGTTTTCTCTCTCAGATCAGAAGCTGGGCTCGCCACTTCTCCTCTCTGTTTTCTCTCTCAGATCAGAAGCTGGGCTCTACAGAATCACAGAGGGGCTTGTTAAACGTACTGCAATAAGACTAGTGTTGTTGAACTGGCTGTGTTTATGAGACCCAGAGGAACGTAGTGGTCAAACCCGAGGTTAAAGGTCAGAGGTGATGTTATCATTAGTGAGTTAGGAGAAGTGCTGAACACCCATACATAGTGTTATTTTATTGAACCTTTCTTTAACTAGGCAAGTCAGTTAAAGAACAAATTCTTATTTACAATGACGGCCTAGCCCGGCCAAACCCGGACAACACTGGGCCAATTGTGCCCCGCCCTATGGGACTCCCAATCATGGCCAGGTTGTGATACAGCCTGGAATCAAACCAGGGTCTGTAGTGACGCCTTTTGCATTGCTATGCGCCACTAGGGAGCCCTGACGAGAGGGGAGGGAAAGGATGTGGAGAGGATGGAGTATAAGGATAGCAGGCATCTGTGGGAGGAGGAAGGGTAACAGGGGGAAGACAAGGGTGAGAAGGAGAGCAGGGAGGAGGCAGTCATCTCTTTAGTCGACTGGCGTCTGGTTCTATTGCTTCCCTTCCCTTCTCTCCCCACCCCTCACCTGTCTCCCCCGCTAGGGGAGTTAATGTTCTGTGAAATATGTACTTTAAAACAGGTACGCCCATAAAAAAATAATCTATCACTCTGTGTATTTGTGTGTGAAGAAGACAGATTGTGTGTGCGGCTGTGTGAAGAAGACAGATTGTGTGTGCGGTTGTGTGAAGAAGACAGATTGTGTGTGCGGTTGTGTGAAGAAGACAGATTGTGTGTGCGGTTGTGTGAAGAAGACAGATTGTGTGTGCGGTTGTGTGTGTGAAGAAGACAGATTGTGTGTGCGGTTGTGTGAAGAAGACAGATTGTGTGTGCGGTTGTGTGAAGAAGACAGATTGTGTGTGCGGTTGTGTGAAGAAGACAGATTGTGTGTGTGGTTGTGTGAAGAAGACAGATTGTGTGTGCGGTTGTGTGAAGAAGACAGATTGTGTGTGCGGTTGTGTGAAGAAGACAGATTGTGTGTGTGTTTGTGTGAAGAAGACAGATTGTGTGTGCGGTTGTGTGAAGAAGACAGATTGTGTGTGCGGTTGTGTGAAGAAGACAGATTGTGTGTGCGGTTGTGTGAAGAAGACAGATTGTGTGTGCGGTTGTGTGAAGAAGACAGATTGTGTGTGTGGTTGTGTGAAGAAGACAGATTGTGTGTGCGGTTGTGTGAAGAAGACAGATTGTGTGTGCGGTTGTGTGAAGAAGACAGATTGTGTGTGCGGTTGTGTGAAGAAGACAGATTGTGTGTGCGGTTGTGCATGTTTGACTGTACATGTACACTACCGTTCAAAAGTTTGGGGTCACTCAGAAATGTCCTTGTTTTTGAAAGAAAAGCACATTTTTTGTTCATTAAAATGACATCAAATTGATCAGAAATACAGTGTAGACATTGTTAATGTTGTAAATGACTATTGTAGCTGGAAACGGCTGATTTTTATGGAATATCTACGTAGGAGTACAGAGGCCCATTATTAGCAACCATCACTCCTGTGTTCCAATGGCACGCTGTGTTAGCTAATACAAGGTTATCATTTTAAAAGGCTAATTGATCATTAGAAAACCCTTTTGCAATTATGTTAGCACAGCTGAAAACTCTTGTGCTGAAAAATAAGCAATAAAACTGGCCTTCATTAGACTAGTTGAGTATCTGGAGCATCAGCATTTGTGGGTTCGATTACAGGCTCAAAATACCAAGAAACAAAGAATTTGCTTCTGAAACTCGTCAGTCCATTATTGTTCTGAGAAATGTGTCAACAGTGTCAACTGTAAAAGAGGAGACTCCGGGATGCTGACCTTCTAGGCAGAGTTGCAAATAGAAAGCCATCTCTCAGACTGGCCAATAAAAAGAAAAGGTTCAGATGGGCAAAATAACACAGACACTGGACAGAGGAGCTCCTGTGTCACTTCCTCACTGTTGACGTTGAGACTGGTGTTTTGCGGGAATGAAGCTGCCAGGTGAGGACTTGTGAGGCGTCTGTTTCTCAAACTAGACACTAATGTACTTGTCCTCTTGCTCAGTTGTGCACCGGGGCCTCCCACTCCTCTTTCTATTCTGGTTAGAGCCAGTTTGTTCTGTGAAGGGAGTAGTACACAGCTCTGTATAAGATCTTCAGTTTATTGGCAATTTCTCGCATAGAATAGCCTTCATTTCTCAGAACAATAATAGACTGACGAGTTTCAGAAGAAAGTTATTTGTTTCTGGCCATTTTGAGCCTGTAATCGAACCCACAAATGCTGATGCTCCAGATACTCAACTAGTCTAAAGAAGACCAGTTTTATTGCTTCTTTAAATCAGCACAAGAGTTTTCAGCTGTGCTAACATAATTGCAAAAGGGTTTTCTAATGATCAATTAGCCTTTTAAAATGATAACCTTGTATTAGCTAACACAACGTGCCATTGGAACACAGGAGTGATGGTTGCTGGTAATGGGCCTCTGTCCACCTATGTAGATATTCCATTAAAAAAATCGGACGTTTCCAGCTACATTAGTCATTTACAAACTTAACAATGTCTACTTGTTACTTGTTATTTTAACGGACAAAACACAAGGCCATTTCTAAGTGACCCCAAACTTTTGAACGGTAGTGTATGTGTGAATTATATGTATGAAAATGTGTGTGTGTGTTGGGGTGTTATTGTGTGTGTTGGTACGTGGGTGTGTGTGTGTTGGTACGTGGGTGTGTGTGTGTTGGGGTGTTATTGTATGTGTTGGTACGTGGGTGTGTGTGTGTTGGTACGTGGGTGTGTGTGTGTTGGTACGTGGGTGTGTGTGTGTTGGGGTGTTATTGTGTGTGTTGGTACGTGGGTGTGTGTGTGTTGGTACGTGGGTGTGTGTGTGTTGGGGTGTTATTATGTGTGTTGGTACGTGGGTGTGTGTGTTGGTACGTGGGTGTGTGTGTGTTGGGGTGTTATTGTATGTGTTGGTACGTGGGTGTGTGTGTGTTGGTACGTGGGTGTGTGTGTGTTGGGGTGTTATTGTGTGTGTTGGTACGTGGGTGTGTGTGTTGGTACGTGGGTGTGTGTGTGTTGGGGTGTTGTTGTATGTGTTGGTACGTGGGTGTTTGTGTAGATGTCTGTGTGTTGGTGCGTGGATGTGTGTCTGTGTGTTGGTACGTGGGTGTGTGTGTGTGGGTACGTGGGTGTGTGTGTGTTGGTACGTGGGTGTGTGTGTGTTGGTAAGTGGGTGTGTGTGTGTTGGTACGTGGGTGTGTGTGTGTTGGTACGTGGGTGTGTGTGTGTTGGGGTGTTATTGTGTATGTTGGTACGTGGGTGTGTGTGTTGGTACGTGGGTGTGTGTGTTGGTACGTGGGTGTGTGTGTGTTGGGGTGTTATTGTGTGTGTTGGTACGTGGGTGTGTGTGTTGGTACGTGGGTGTGTGTGTGTTGGGGTGTTATTGTATGTGTTGGTACGTTGGTGTTTGTGTAGATGTCTGTGTGTTGGTGCGTGGATGTGTGTCTGTGTGTTGGTACGTGGGTGTGTGTGTGTGGGTACGTGGGTGTGTGTGTGTTGGTACGTGGGTGAGTGTGTGTGTTGGTACGTGGGTGTGTGTGTGTGGGTACGTGGGTGTGTGTGTGTTGGTACGTGGGTGTCTGTGTGTTGGTACGTGGGTGAGTGTGTGTGTTGGTACGTGGGTGTGTGTGTGTTGGTACGTGGGTGTGTGTGTGTTGGTACGTGGGTGTGTGTGTGTGGGTACGTGGGTGTGTGTGTGTTGGTACGTGGGTGAGTGTGTGTGGGTACGTGGGTGTGTGTGTGTTGGTACGTGGGTGTGTGTGTGTTGGTACGTGGGTGAGTGTGTGTGTTGGTACGTGGGTGTGTGTGTGTGGGTACGTGGGTGTGTGTGTGTTGGTACGTGGGTGTCTGTGTGTTGGTACGTGGGTGAGTGTGTGTGTTGGTACGTGGGTGTGTGTGTGTTGGTACGTGGGTGAGTGTGTGTGTTGGTACGTGGGTGTGTGTGTGTGGGTACGTGGGTGTGTGTGTGTTGGTACGTGGGTGCGTGTGTGTTGGTACGTGGGTGTGTGTGTGTTGGTACGTGGGTGTGTGTGTGTGTTTGCATCCTTCTACTTCTCTCTTCTTTGTATCTTCAGTTCCCACTGGTTTTCCTCATACGGTAGGAGATAGAGGTGTGAAGCTATTAATCATCTTTACCATACACACACACACACACACACACACACACACACACACACACACACACACACACACACACACACACACACACACACACACACACACACACACACACACACACACACTTATGGGGCATCAAGTAGCATAGTATTTAAAGGGTTGGGCCAGTAACCAATAGGTAGCTGGTTTGAATACACTTGCCGACAAGGTGAAAAATCTGTGCTATTGAGCAAGGCACTTAAATCCTCAATAGCTCTTGGGGCTCTGTACTACAGTGGCTGACCTTGTAAAACAACACATTTCACTGCACCTATCCATTGTATGTGACAATAAAAAAAAACGTTTTTTTTTTTTTTATATTCGGAGGTGTGAGGCTATGAATGCTGATGAATCTCCAGGCTGAAAGGTGAGGACAGAGGAGAACAGAACGAGAGCAGTGACCGGATTCCAATCTGATCTCTCGCTCATTATCCATAGTTGCTTTACTACCTCACTACTGACTTCAGCCCCTGGTAATACCGACTGTGGTACTACCTCCCTACTGACTTCAGCCCCTGGTAATACCGACTGTGGTACTACCTCCCTACTGACTTCAGCCCCTGGTAATACCGACTGTGGTACTACCTCACTACTGACTTCAGCCCCTGGTAATACCGACTGTGGTACTACCTCCCTACTGACTTCAGCCCCTGGTAATACCGACTGTGGTACTACCTCCCTACTGACTTCAGCCCCTGGTAATACCGACTGTGGTACTACCTCCCTACTGACTTCAGCCCCTGGTAATACCGACTGTGGTACTACCTCACTACTGACTTCAGCCCCTGGTAATACCGACTGTGGTACTACCTTCCTACTGACTTCAGCCCCTGGTAATACCGACTGTGGTACTACCTCACTACTGACTTCAGCCCCTGGTAATACCGACTGTGGTACTACCTCACTACTGACTTCAGCCCCTGGTAATACCGACTGTGGTACTACCTTCCTACTGACTTCAGCCCCTGTTAATACCGACTGTGGTACTACCTCACTACTGACTTCAGCCCCTGGTAATACCGACTGTGGTACTACCTCACTACTGACTTCAGCCCCTGGTAATACCGACTGTGGTACTACCTCACTACTGACTTCAGCCCCTGGTAATACCGACTGTGGTACTACCTTCCTACTGACTTCAGCCCCTGTTAATACCGACTGTGGTACTACCTCACTACTGACTTCAGCCCCTGGTAATACCGACTGTGGTACTACCTCACTACTGACTTCAGCCCCTGGTAATACCGACTGTGGTACTACCTCACTACTGACTTCAGCCCCTGGTAATACCGACTGTGGTACTACCTTCCTACTGACTTCAGCCCCTGTTAATACCGACTGTGGTACTACCTCACTACTGACTTCAGCCCCTGTTAATACCGACTGTGGTACTACCTTCCTACTGACTTCAGCCCCTGTTAATACCGACTGTGGTACTACCTCACTACTTTTAGCAGTTGATGTTGCTCTTCAATAACACAGACCACAAAGCAAATCGTAGGGGAGAAAAATGTATTGATTTGAGAAGGACAAATCACAGATGTCATGTTGAGAAGTAGATGTTCAGTCTTCCCTGTCCTCAGTTTTTCTCCACAGAACAAAGGAACGCGATGTCATTTATAACCCCCCCTCACCACCCTGGCCTGGGGTTGTCCAATCAAAAGTCTTTGCAGTACAACTGGGCCGATGGCCAAGTATCCTGCTCCAGACTCAATGTACAGACCAATGAAAACGTGGCACACGTAGCTCTGAGTACAGGCCTGACATTTCACAGATGCTAAACAGATGCTGAACTGAAAATCAATTATTTCCATTGAATCTTCCCTAGTGATCGTTACTTCAAGTCCTCTCGTCCTCTGCGTGATGAATTTATCTTCAAAATATTCTTATACTACCGACCTCAGCCCTCTGGTAATACTGAGTGTGGTATTACCTTACTACTGACCTCAGCCCTCTGGTAATACTGAGTGTGGTATTACCTTACTACTGACCTCAGCCCTCTGGTAATACTGAGTGTGGTATTACCTTACTACTGACCTCAGCCCTCTGGTAATACTGAGTGTGGTATTACCTTACTACTGACCTCAGCCCTCTGGTAATACTGAGTCTGGTGTTACCTTACTACTGACCTCAGCCCTCTGGTAATACTGAGTGTGGTATTACCTTACTACTGACCTCAGCCCTCTGGTAATACTGAGTGTGGTATTACCTTACTACTGACCTCAGCCCTCTGGTAATACTGAGTGTGGTGTTACCTTACTACTGACCTCAGCCCTCTGGTAATGCTGAGTGTGGTGTTACCTTACTACTGACCTCAGCCCTCTGGTAATACTGAGTGTGGTGTTACCTTACTACTGATCTCAGCCCTCTGGTAATACTGAGTGTGGTATTACCTTACTACTGACCTCAGCCCTCTGGTAATACTGAGTGTGGTATTACCTTACTACTGACCTCAGCCTCTGAAACCTCTGGTTACCTCTCTTATACAACCATTCCACCTATACCCCATCAAGATACAAAGGCCTGTAATCTACCCCACCAAGACAGTATTCTACCCACCAAGATACAAATCCCTGTATTCTACCCACCAAGATACAAAGCCCTGTATTATACCCACCAAGATACAAAGGCCTGTATTATACCCACCAAGATACAAAGCCCTGTATTCTACCCACCAAGATACAAAGCCCTGTACTCTACCCACCAAGACACAAAGGCCTGTATTCTACCCCACCAAGATACAAAGCCCTGTATTCAACCCACCAAGACACAAAGGCCTGTATTCTACCCACCAAGATACAAAGCCCTGTATTCTACCCACCAAGACACAAAGCCCTGTATTCTACCCACCAAGATACAAAGCCCTGTATTCTACCCACCAAGACACAAAGCCCTGTATTCTACCCACCAAGATACAAAGCCCTGTATTCTACCCACCAAGATACAAAGCCCTGTATTCTACCCACCAAGACACAAAGCCCTGTATTCTACCCACCAAGATACAAAGCCCTGTATTTTACCCACCAAGACACAAAGCCCTGTATTCCACCCACCAAGACACAAAGCCCTGTATTCTACCCCACCAAGATACAAAGCCCTGTATTCTACCCGCCAAGATACAAAGCCCTGTATTCTACCCACCAAGACAGAAAGCCCTGTATTCTACCCACCAAGACACAAAGCCCTGTATTCTACCCACCAAGATACAAAGCCCTGTATTCTACCCACCAAGATACAAAGCCCTGTATTCTACCCACCAAGACACAAAGCCCTGTATTCTACCCACCAAGATACAAAGCCCTGTAATCTACCCACCAAGACACAAAGCCCTGTATTCTACCCACCAAGATACAAAGCCCTGTATTCTACCCACCAAGATACAAAGCCCTGTATTTTACCCACCAAGACACAAAGCCCTGTATTCTACCCACCAAGACACAAAGCCCTGTATTCTACCCCATCAAGATACAAAGCCCTGTATTCTACCCACCAAGATACAAAGCCCTGTATTCTACCCACCAAGACACAAAGCCCTGTATTCTACCCACCAAGATACAAAGCCCTGTATTCTACCCACCAAGATACAAAGGCCTGTATTATACCCACCAAGATACAAAGCCCTGTATTCTACCCACCAAGATACAAAGCCCTGTACTCTACCCACCAAGACACAAAGGCCTGTATTCTACCCCACCAAGATACAAAGCCCTGTATTCAACCCACCAAGACACAAAGGCCTGTATTCTACCCACCAAGATACAAAGCCCTGTATTCTACCCACCAAGACACAAAGCCCTGTATTCTACCCACCAAGATACAAAGCCCTGTATTCTACCCACCAAGACACAAAGCCCTGTATTCTACCCACCAAGATACAAAGCCCTGTATTCTACCCACCAAGATACAAAGCCCTGTATTCTACCCACCAAGACACAAAGCCCTGTATTCTACCCACCAAGATACAAAGCCCTGTATTTTACCCACCAAGACACAAAGCCCTGTATTCCACCCACCAAGACACAAAGCCCTGTATTCTACCCCACCAAGATACAAAGCCCTGTATTCTACCCGCCAAGATACAAAGCCCTGTATTCTACCCACCAAGACAGAAAGCCCTGTATTCTACCCACCAAGACACAAAGCCCTGTATTCTACCCACCAAGATACAAAGCCCTGTATTCTACCCACCAAGATACAAAGCCCTGTATTCTACCCACCAAGACACAAAGCCCTGTATTCTACCCACCAAGATACAAAGCCCTGTATTCTACCCACCAAGACACAAAGCCCTGTATTCTACCCACCAAGATACAAAGCCCTGTATTCTACCCACCAAGATACAAAGCCCTGTATTTTACCCACCAAGACACAAAGCCCTGTATTCTACCCACCAAGACACAAAGCCCTGTATTCTACCCCATCAAGATACAAAGCCCTGTATTCTACCCACCAAGATACAAAGCCCTGTATTCTACCCACCAAGACACAAAGCCCTGTATTCTACCCACCAAGACACAAAGCCCTGTATTCTACCCACCAAGATACAAAGCCCTGTATTCTACCCACCAAGATACAAAGCCCTGTATTCTACCCACCAAGACAGAAAGCCCTGTATTCTACCCACCAAGACACAAAGCCCTGTATTCTACCCACCAAGACACAAAGCCCTGTATTCTACCCACCAAGATACAAAGCCCTGTATTCTACCCACCAAGACACAAAGCCCTGTATTCTACCCACCAAGACACAAAGCCCTGTATTCTACCCACCAAGACACAAAGCCCTGTATTCTACCCACCAAGATACAAAGCCCTGTATTCTACCCACCAAGACACAAAGCCCTGTATTCTACCCACCAAGATACAAAGCCCTGTATTCTACCCACCAAGACACAAAGCCCTGTATTCTACCCACCAAGACACAAAGCCCTGTATTCTACCCACCAAGATACAAAGCCCTGTATTCTACCCACCAAGATACAAAGGCCTGTATTCTACCCACCAAGACACAAAGCCCTGTATTTTACCCACCAAGACACAAAGCCCTGTATTCTACCCACCAAGATACAAAGCCCTGTATTCTACCCACCAAGACACAAAGCCCTGTATTCTACCCACCAAGATACAAAGCCCTGTATTCTACCCACCAAGACACAAAGCCCTGTATTCTACCCACCAAGACACAAAGCCCTGTATTCCACCCACCAAGATACAAAGCCCTGTATTCTACCCACCAAGATACAAAGGCCTGTATTCTACCCACCAAGACACAAAGCCCTGTATTCTACCCAACAAGACACAAAGCCCTGTATTCTACCCACCAAGACACAAAGCCCTGTATTCTCCCTCTTCAGCTTCCCCACTTCGCTTCCAGAAACTTCTCCCCATCTCATCCTTCCACCCCCCTGTCTTCCTCAGCCTAGATAGGTTCATCCTTCCACCCCCCTGTCTTCCACAGCCTCTATAGGTTCATCCTTCCCCCCCTGTCTTCCTCAGCCTTGTAGGTTCATCATTCCCCCTTGTCTTCCTCAGCCTAGATAGGTTCATCATTCCACCCCCTGTCTTCCTCAGCCTCTATAGTTTCATCCTTCCACCCCCTGTCTTCCTAAGCCTCTATACGTTCATCACTCCAACCCCTGTCTTCCTCAGCCTCTATAGGTTCATCCTTCCACCCCCTGCCTTCCTCAGCCTCTATAGGTTAATCCTTCCCCCCCTGTCTTCCTCAGCCTCTATAGGTTCATCCTTCCACCCCCTGTCTTCCTCAGCCTCTATAGGTTCATCATTCCACACCCCTGTCTTCCTCAGCCTCTATACGTTCATCACTCCAACCCCTGTCTTCCTCAGCCTCTATAGGTTCATCCTTCCACCCCCTGCCTTCCTCAGCCTCTATAGGTTCATCCTTCCACCCCCTGTCTTTCTCAGCCTCTATAGGTTCATCATTCCACCCCTGTCTTCCTCAGCCTCTATAGGTTCATCCTTCCACCCCCTGTCTTTCTCAGCCTCTATAGGTTCATCCTTCCACCCCCTGTCTTCCTCAGCCTAGATAGGTTCATTCCAGGCACAAAGATAAACTTCAAATCACTATTCATCAATCAGATTCCCATGAAAAATACATTAAGCACATTAAGATTCAGCCTCTCCTGTCTCTCTGCTCCTCCCACTGCTCCTCTCACTCTTCCCCAGCCTCCACCTGCCTCCCCACTACCTCCCTTCCACCTCCCCCAAACTCCTCACAGCAGGTGAGAGGTGTATTTCCTACAGATACATCCCGTATTTCTGACGTTGTTCCCATCTTCCTATCGATTCCAAACCAAGACTCTCCAGGCCCATTAGGAGGAGTGTTTATGCTGGAAATATCAATACTTTTTCTCCACCCTCTCTCTCTCTCCATCCTATCTCTTTCTCTCTCTCTACAGTCCCTCTCTCTCTCTCTCTCCATCCTCTCTCTCTCTCTCTCTCTCCATCCTATCTCTCTCTCTACAGTCTCTCTCTCTCTCTCTCTCTCTCTCTCTACAGTCTCTATCTCTCTCTCTCTCTCACTACAGTCTATCTCTCTCTCCATCCCCTCTCTCTCTTTCTCTCTCCATCCTATCTCTCTCTCTCTACAGTCTCTCTCTCTCCCTCTCTCTACAGTCTCTCTCTCTCTACAGTCTCGCTCTCTATCCCTCTCTCTCTCTCTCTCTAACTCTCTCTCTACAGTCTCTCTCTCGCTCTCTCTCTCCCTCTCCAGTCTCTCTCTCTCTCTCTCCCTCTCTCTCTCTCTCCATCCTATCTCTCTCTCTCTCTCTTGAGTCTCTCTCTCTCTCTCTCTCTCTCCCTCTCCAGTCTCTCTCTCTCTCTACAGTCTCTCTCTCTCCCTCTCTCTCTCTCTCCCTCTCTCTACAGTCTCTCTCTCTCTCTCATCTCTCTCTCTCCATCCTACCTCTCTCACTCTCTCTCTCTACAGTCTCTCTCTCTCTCTTTCTCTCTCTCTCTCTCTCTCCCTCTCCAGTCTCTCTCTCTCTCAAACACCCACACTAACACATATTCCAAATCACATATTTCAATTTCCTCCATATTGTGTTTAGTGATAAAACATAGCATTTTCAGTGACTGCTAATGCAGTGTGGGGGAAAGAACCCCAAAAGTCTGTTTACAATCCATCCGGGAAGTTTTTACATCCGATAGCCCTTTCTCCCAGCTTTCGCTTTGTATTGCCCTGATACCCAATTTGCTCTGGTTGTCAGTTTATTAATTTCCATATGACACTTCAATTTGGTATTATTCCCCCATGCTCTGGGCCTAGTCTTTTCTCCAGACGCTCCCAGGACCGCCGCTCTCTGCGTTTACATCCTCTCCAACTGAATCTCCCGATAAGAGGGCTATCCGCTGTGAATTGCTTGCCCATTGTCACAAGACACATTGGGCTGCTAAGGTTTGTTAGGCAGGAAGGGATAGAATTACCCAGCAGAGAACAGCCAGCCGGTAGAGTCTCAGACGGCTGGTACGTGTGTTCCTACTAGAACTGTATATCATATGTTCCTGCGTCTACAGTATGCTGATGATATGAAAACAATACTTTTTGAAGGATCCCATTCTTGGCAGCTGACACAAAGAGTTACTTAGGTGAGCTTGGTGACTGCGGGTAAACCTAGCCAATCAGATGACTCCAACACCGTAGCCCTGGTTTACTGTGTGCCGGAGAGTTTAATAAAATATAACTGATCGTTCTAAGGTGGTGACTAATGTTTTGGGCCTTTGTGAATGCAGGCAGCTCACCAGTGGCTGTAGAAAATAATCTAGTGTGTGTCTGTGTCTCTGTGTGTTTGTGTCTGTGTGTGTGTGTGTTTCTGTGTCGGTGTCTGTGTGTGTGTGTGTGTCTGTGTCTGTGTGTGTGTGTGTGTGTGTGTCTGTGTCTGTGTCTGTGTTTCCCTCCTGGTCCTCTGTCTTCCCCTCCACTGCACACCCACCACCAGCCTATCTGTACCTGGCTCACCTGTATCTCTGCTTCACACTACCCTCTCTACATGTATAGTTGGGAGAGAAGAGAGATAGTGGAGGGAAAGATTGAGAGAGAGAGAGAGAGAGAGAGAGAGAGAGAGAGAGAGACGGTAGACAGAGAGAGAGACGGTAGAGAGAGAGAGAGAGACGGTAGAGAGAGAGAGAGGGGGGAGAGAGAGAGAGAAGGGATAGAGAGAGAGGGAGAGAGAGAGAGAGAGAGAGACAGTAGAGAGAGACAGACACAGACACAGAGAGAGAGAGAGAGAGAGAGAGAGATGGTAGAGAGAGAGTGAGATGGTAGAGAGAGAGAGACGGTAGAGAGAGAGAGAGGGAGAGAGAGACGGTAGAGAGAGAGAGAGGGAGAGGGAGAGAGAGAGAGGGAGAGAGAGAGAGAGAGAGACGGTAGAGAGAGAGAGAGAGAGACAGAGAGAGAGAGAGAGATGGTAGAGAGAGAGTGAGACGGTAGAGAGAGAGAGACGGTAGAGAGGGAGAGAGAGAGAGAGAGAGACGGTAGAGAGAGAGAGAGAGACAGAGAGAGAGAGAGAGAGAGAGATGGTAGAGAGAGAGTGAGACGGTAGAGAGAGAGAGACGGTAGAGAGAGAGAGGGAGAGAGAGACGGTAGAGAGATAGAGAGAGAGAGAGAGGGAGAGAGAGAGAGAGAGGGAGAGAGAGACGGTAGAGAGAGAGAGACGGTAGAGAGAGAGAGACGGTAGAGAGAGAGACGGCAGAGAGAGAGAGAGAGAGAGGGAGAGAGAGACGAGAGAGAGAGAGAGAGAGGGAGGGAGAGCAAGAGGGAGAGATGGTAGAGAGATGGTAGAGAGACGGTAAAGAGATGGTAGACAGACGGTAGAGAGATGGTAGAGAGACGGTAGAGAGATGGTAGAGAGATGGAAGACAGACGGTAGAGAGATGGAAGACAGACGGTAGAGAGATGGTAGAGAGATGGAAGACAGACGGTAGAGAGATGGAAGACAGACGGTAGAGAGACGGTAGAGAGATAGAAGACAGACGGTAGAGAGATGGTAGAGAGATGGTAGAGAGCTGGTAGAGAGATGGCAAAAGTGTTAAAGTCTCTCTCTCTATCTCCCTCTCAATTCAATTCAATTTAAATTAATTTTAATTAAGGTGTTTATTGGCATGGGGAACATATGTTAACATTGCTAAAGCAAGTGAAATAGATCATAAACAAAAATGAAATCAACAATGAAAATGTACAGTTAAAATTACTCTCACAGAAGTTCCAAAAGAATAAAGACATTTCAAATGTCATAGTGTGTGCAAATCGAACAAAAGGAAAAATAAATTAACATAAATTACGGGTTGTATTTACGATGGTGTTTGTTCTTCACTGGTTGCCCTTTTCTCGTGGCAACAGATCAGAAACATTGCTCTGGGATGGTATTTCACCCAATAGTATGTCAAATTTTATTTTCCTTTTCATGGTATAGAAGGCCCTTTTCACCTTGTCTCTCAGCTCGTTCACAGCTTTGTGGAAGTTACCTGTCCTGTGGTGCTGATGTTAAGGCCGAGGTATATATCGTTTTTTTTTGTGTGCTCTACGGCAACGGTGTCTAGTCGGAATTTGTATTTGTGGTCCTGGCAACCGGACCATTTTTGGAACACCAGTAAATTACTGTCTTACGGGGATTTTATAATGTCGTATGTTTCTCCCCCAACACCAATTTCCATCAATTTGTATAGCAGACCCTCATGCCAAATTGAAATCAACAAAGCGATGTCACGGCCGTCAACGGAAGAGGACCGAGGTGCAGCGTGGTGAGCGGACATTTCTGAGGACATGTACGAGTCTGCTGTTAATGACAATGCAGAGTATTTTCTCAAGGTTGCTGTTGACGCATATCCCACGGTAGTCTCTCTCTCTCTCTCACTGTGACATGTAGATTCTTCTCTTTGCTGATGTAGTGGAGGGAGTGATCATTGTGTCATGGATTACGGGAGAGATAGATGGACTAGATTGGGTTTCGGAAGCGAAAAGACACTTGACATACAGGGTGCACTCTCCTTCCAGATGACACCTCTCTCCCCCTACCCTTCTTTCCCATTCCTTGTTCCATGTAAACCCTTCTATTACTCTCTCTCCCTCATCTCCATCATCTCCCCTTCTCGTTCAAGATAACTTCCTCCACTCCCCTACACACTCTCCCCAATTTCCCTCTCTCCTCTCTCCTCTCTCCTCTCCACCCCGTCTCCTTTCCTCCTCTCTCCTCTCTCCACCCCCTCTCCTTACCCCCTCTCTCCTCTCTCCACCCCCTCTCCTTTCCTCCTCTCTCCTCTCCACCCCCTCTCCTTTCCTCCTCTCTCCTCTCTCCACCCCCTCTCATTTCCTCCTCTCTCCTCTCCACCCCCTCTCCTTTCCTCCTCTCTCCTCTCCACCCCCTCTCCTTTCCTCCTTTCTCCTCTCTCCATTCTTCTCTCCTCTCTCCTTTCTCCTCTCTCGACTCCTCTCTCCTCTCTCCACCCTTTCTCCTCTCTCCATCCCTCTCTCCTCTCTCCTCTCTCCTCTCTCCTTTCTCCTCTCTCCTCTCTCCATCCTTTTCTCCTTTCCTCCTCTAATAAACCAAAGCCCTCTGTGTTTGTGCTTGTTGTTCAACTCCGTCTGGATGTTTTGTTCTCTCTCTCTAATCTGTTTTTCCGTGTTGGGATTCAGTGTTCCTAAATTTCCCTCTGAGGAACACTGCTGGATTAACCCTGTTGGAGTGGCCGGCCTGAACCCTCCCGTGGCCCTTGTGTGTGTGTGTGTGTGTGTGTGTGTGGGTGTGTGTGTGTGTGTGTGTGTCATTGTGTTTGTGTGTGTGTTTGTGTGTGTGTGTGTGTGTGTGTGTGTGTACGTGTGTATATGTGTGTGTGTTGTTTGTTTGTCAGTTTTTGTTTCCCTCCTGATCATCTGTAATCACTTTGAGGGAATCCATTTGTACTCTGACCCTCATCAGAGAGGAAGGACTCAGAGACGGTTTGTGTTTGAGTGTGTGTGTGTTCAACTTCAAAAGTATCTGAACTCTCTCTCTCTCTCGCCCTCTCTCTCTCCCTCTCTCTCTGTCTTTCTCTCTCTCTCTCTCTCTGTCTTTCTCTCTCTCTCTCTCTCTCTCTGTCTTTCTCTCTCTCTCTCTGTCTTTCTCTCTCTCTCTCTCTGTCTTTCTCTGTCTCTCTCTCTGTCTTTCTCTCTCTCTCTCTCTCTCACCCTCTCTCTGTCTTTCTCTCTCTCTCTCTCTCTCTGTCTTTCTCTCTCTCTCTCTCTGTCTTTCTCTCGCTCTCTCTCGCCCTCTCTCTCTCTCTCTGTCTTTCTCTCTCTCTCTCTCTCTCTGTCTTTCTCTCTCTCTCTCTCTGTGTCTTTCTCTCTCTCTCTCTCTCTCTCTCTCTCTCTCGCTCTCTCTCTCTGACTCACTGACAATTAACTAATTCCACTCACGTAGCGGTCAATTAACCAATAATTTCCTTCCCTGTCTACCAATGAAAGACCTGGTTGAGTCTAAACAGATGAGACAATAGCAGCAATAAGGTCAACAAGTGAGTGAAATCAACCCTCAGAGACACTCAATCAGACACTCCCTAAGATATGCATTTCACTACTTCAGCCTCGACTTTGTAAATAGCATTGTTTAAAATGCATATATGTTCAGCTGTGTGTTGAATTGTCTGTTCAGCTGTTTATTTTTATTTTTACAGGGACAGGTGCACGTCAATTGACGTTTCAGTAAAAGTGCAGGTTTTAGCCAGCCGGCTAATTTTCCAAATCAGTCCCTGGGCAGGTTATTAAAAACAATTACAATACAGACAATCAATGAGCAGTGAGCACACGCAGAACAACATAGGATGAGCAAGACATAGCATACAGACAGAGCAACATAGAACAAGCAAGACATAGCATACAGACAGAGCAACATAGAACAAGCAAGACGTAGCATACAGACAGAGCAACATAGAACAAGCGAGACTTAGCATACAGACAGAGCAACATAGAACAAGCGAGACGTAGCATGCAGACAGAGCAACAGAACAAAAAGCAGCAACACATTGTGTAGAGACAGTGCAGCAAAGGAAACGTAATACGTGGCATGCAGACAGAGAAATATAACACAAAAGTAACAAGAAAAAATCCACAAAAGCAACAGTGTTTCCCGCACCTCACCAGCTACAGACAACAGATAGCATGGAAAGCGGCAACACACAGCTAGGGACCCTGTTCACTGGTCTGATTGGCCATGTCTTCATGCATTTTGTGAAAGTGTGATATGTGGTGCAGTTATGTGTGTCTGATGGCAGTGTATTCCAGACATGGGAAGCTCTCACAGAGAATGCAGATTTACTAAAGGTGCTTTTCCTTAAGGGAACTATACAGTCACCTCTCATGGCAGACCTTGTGGATCTTCTGCCATAGGTTTGGGTTTTCTGTTTAACAAAACTACTGAGTGGAGGGGGAGGAGCCAGGCCATTTAGGATCTTGAATACAAGACATGCGTCGGTGTATTGCACAAGATTTTCCCAACTCAGGAGCTCATGCTTTCTGATGTAACAGTGATGATGGCTATTGGGCTTCCTATCAAGCACTTTGAGAGCCTGTTTGTAGACAGACTGAATAGGCCCAACTAGTCAAGCAGTATGTTAAGTCGGGGACTGTCATAGATTTGAAGTACAGTTTTGCTACCTCTGTAGTCAAATTATTTTGTATAAATTGGAAATGAGCTAGGTTAAATTTGGTTAAATCTGCTTTTTAAAAGAGCTGTTGGAATCAAGTATGATGCCAAGGTATTTAAAATCAGGTACTTAATAAACGTCTGTTCAGATGTATATTGAAATGAAAAGAAAAATGCATTTTCAGTCATAATATTACAGAAGTAATTGAGCCACTCCCCCTTCTTCTTTATGGGAAACAAAACACAGAAAAGTATGACCATTAACTCATAATGTGGTGTACTGGGGCATTGCAGTAATAACTCATGATGTGGTGTACTGGGGTATTGCAGTAATAACTCATGATGTGGTGTACTGGGGTATTGCAGTAATAACTCATGATGTGGTGTACTGGGGTATTGCAGTAATAACTCATAATGTGGTGTACTGGGGCATTGCAGTAATAACTCATGATGTGGTGTACTGGGGCATTGCAGTAATAACTCATGATGTGGTGTACTGGGGTATTGCAGTAATAACTCATGATGTGGTGTACTGGGGTATTGCAGTAATAACTCATGATGTGGTGTACTGGGGTATTGCAGTAATAACTCATGATGTGGTGTACTGGGGTATTGCAGTAATAACTCATAATGTGGTGTACTGGGGTATTGCAGTAATAACTCATGATGTGGTGTACTGGGGTATTGCAGTAATAACTCATGATGTGGTGTACTGGGGTATTGCAGTAATAACTCATGATGTGGTGTACTGGGGTATTGCAGTAATAACTCATAATGTGGTGTACTGGGGTATTGCAGTAATAACTCATGATGTGGTGTACTGGGGTATTGCAGTAATAACTCATGATGTGGTGTACTGGGGTATTGCAGTAATAACTCATGATGTGGTGTACTGGGGTATTGCAGTAATAACTCATAATGTGGTGTACTGGGGTATTGTGTTATCCTGGCCAAGCTCCACTACAACAGAAGGACTGGCTGGCATTCATTTGGGGGATGGCATTTACTTCCAGTGACTCCATCTTTTGTTCTTCTTTTCGCTAATCTCCATCCCTTCTCTATTTAACTGGTTCTCTGTAAAGGTCTCCCTGTCAGACTGTGCCAGTCCCTGTCACCACAAACAAAGACAAAGGTGTCTCTATCTCCTTCTGTCTCTCTCTCTCTCTCTCTCTCTCTCTCTCTCTCTCTCTCTCTCTCTCTCTCTCTCTCTCTCTCTCCCTCCCTCCCTCTCTTCTACCGCTGTCTCCTCTTCTTCTCTTACACATCACAACAGTACAAATTTTCAATTAATTTAAATCTTAATTCCAGTCTTTCCATCCTATATTGAGGTGAATAAAGTGCTAGTGTAGAATGGACAATGAAGGTAGGACTGTAAGTGTTCGAATGCAGAAATGTCCTCCATTTTGTTGTTATGGGTTCAAATCCCAGCCAGCGACCAGGTCCATTCTCTAGACTGTAAATGTCGACATTATGCAAATCACTTCCCTTCCACGCAAACAAGCCTGAACCAATCAATGTCAATCCCCTTTTCTCCCAGCCAATCACTGTCATTCCCTCTTCAGTGAGCCCTCGCCTAATGGAAAGCATTGTTCTTTCAGCTCTGAATGCCAACTCACTGAGACTGTGATCTGTAACTTTTTCTCAACCCATCTCTAACCTTCAGAAGTCATCTACACAGAGCAGAGAGGAGTTCACAGTGGATAGGATATGAAAGTCATGGAGATGAGAGAAGACAGCATGAGAGAAGGCAGGAGAGAAGACAGCAATAGAAGACAGGAGAGAAGACAGCAATAGAAGACAGGAGAGAAGACAGGAGAGAAGACAGCAGGAGAGGACAGAAGAGGACAGAAGAGAAGGCAGAAGAGAAGACAGCAGGAGAGGACAGGAGAGAAGACAGCAGGAGGAGACAGGAGAGAAGACAGGAGAGAAGACAGCAATAGAAGACAGGAGAGAAGACAGCAGGAGACGACAGGAAAGAAGACAGCAGGAGAGGACAGGAGAGAAGACAGCAGGAGAAGACAGGAGAGAAGAAAGCAATATAAGACAGGAAATAAGACATCAGGAGAGGACAGGAGAGAAGACAGCAGGAGAAGACAGGAGAGAAGACAGCAGGAGATGACAGGAGAGAAGACAGTTGGAGAAGACAGAAGAGAAGATCGCAGGAGAGGACAGGAGAGAAGACAGCAATATAAGACAGGAAAGAAGAAAGCAGGAGAGGACAGGAGAGAAGAAAGTTGGAGAGGACAGAAGAGAAGACAGCAGGAGAGGACAGGAGAGAAGACAGAAGAAAAGACAGCAGGAGAGGACAGGAGAGAAGACAGTTGGAGAAGACAGAAGAGAAGACAGCAGGAGAGGACAGGAGTGAAGACAGAAGAGAAGACAGCAGGAGATGACAGGAGAGAAGACAGTTGGAGAAGACAGAAGAGAAGATCGCAGGAGAGGACAGGAGAGAAGACAGCAATATAAGACAGGAAAGAAGACAGCAGGAGAGGACAGGAGAGAAGACAGAAGAAAAGACAGCAGGAGAGGACAGGAGAGAAGACAGTTGGAGAAGACAGAAGAGAAGACAGCAGGAGAGGACAGGAGAGAAGACAGATGAAAAGACAGCAGGAGGTGACAGGAGAGAAGACAGTTGGAGAAGACAGAAGAGAAGATCGCAGGAGAGGACAGGAGAGAAGACAGCAATATAAGACAGGAAAGAAGACAGCAGGAGAGGACAGGAGAGAAGAAAGTTGGAGAAGACAGAAGAGAAGACAGCAGGAGAGGACAGGAGAGAAGACAGAAGAAAAGACAGCAGGAGAGGACAGGAGAGAAGACAGTTGGAGAAGACAGAAGAGAAGACAGCAGGAGAGGACAGGAGTGAAGACAGAAGAGAAGACAGCAGGAGAGGACAGGAGAGAAGACAGTTGTAGAAAGACAGAAGAGAAGATAGCAGGAGAGGACAGGAGATAAACAACATGAAAGGACAGAAGAGAAGACAGTAGGGGAGGACAGGAGAGAATACTTAAATAGAAGACAGGAGAGAAGACAGGACAGAAGACAGCAGGAGAGGACAGGAGAGAAGAAAGTTGGAGAAGACAGAAGAGAAGACAGCAGGAGAGGACAGGAGAGAAGACAGAAGAGAAGACAGCAGGAGAGGACAGGAGAGAAGACAGAAGAAAAGACAGCAGGAGAGGACAGGAGAGAAGACAGTTGGAGAAGACAGAAGAGAAGACAGCAGGAAAGGACAGGAGAGAAGACAGTTGGAGAAGACAGAAGAGAAGATCGCAGGAGAGGACAGGAGAGAAGACAGCAATATAAGACAGGAAAGAAGACAGCAGGAGAGGACAGGAGAGAAGAAAGTTGGAGAAGACAGAAGAGAAGACAGCAGGAGAGGACAGGAGAGAAGACAGAAGAAAAGACAGCAGGAGAGGACAGGAGTGAAGACAGAAGAGAAGACAGCAGGAGAGGACAGGAGAGAAGACAGTTGTAGAAAGACAGAAGAGAAGATAGCAGGAGAGGACAGGAGATAAACAACATGAAAGGACAGAAGAGAAGACAGTAGGGGAGGACAGGAGAGAATATTTAAATAGAAGACAGGAGAGAAGACAGGACAGAAGACAGCAGGAGAGGACAGGAGAGAAGAAAGTTGTAGAAGACAGAAGAGAAGACAGCAGGAGAGGACAGGAGAGAAGACAGAAGAAAAGAAAGCAGGAGAGGACAGGAGAGAAGACAGTTGGAGAAGACAGAAGAGAAGACAGCAGGAGAGGACAGGAGTGAAGACAGAAGAGAAGACAGCAGGAGAGGACAGGAGAGAAGACAGTTGTAGAAAGACAGAAGAGAAGATAGCAGGAGAGGACAGGAGATAAACAACATGAAAGGACAGAAGAGAAGACAGTAGGGGAGGACAGGAGAGAATACTTAAATAGAAGACAGGAGAGAAGACAGGACAGAAGACAGCAGGAGAGGACAGGAGAGAAGACAACAGGAGAGGACAGGAGAGAAGACAACATGAAAGGACAGAAGAGAAGACAGTAGGGGAGGACAGGAGAGAATACTTAAATAGAAGACAGGAGAGAAGACAGGACAGAAGACAGCAGGAGAGGACAGGAGAGAAGAAAGTTGGAGAAGACAGAAGAGAAGACAGCAGGAGAGGACAGGAGAGAAGACAGAAGAGAAGACAGCAGGAGAGGACAGGAGAGAAGACAGAAGAAAAGACAGCAGGAGAGGACAGGAGAGAAGACAGTTGGAGAAGACAGAAGAGAAGACAGCAGGAGAGGACAGGAGAGAAGACAGTTGGAGAAGACAGAAGAGAAGATCGCAGGAGAGGACAGGAGAGAAGACAGCAATATAAGACAGGAAAGAAGACAGCAGGAGAGGACAGGAGAGAAGAAAGTTGGAGAAGACAGAAGAGAAGACAGCAGGAGAGGACAGGAGAGAAGACAGAAGAAAAGACAGCAGGAGAGGACAGGAGTGAAGACAGAAGAGAAGACAGCAGGAGAGGACAGGAGAGAAGACAGTTGTAGAAAGACAGAAGAGAAGATAGCAGGAGAGGACAGGAGAGAAGACAGTTGGAGAAGACAGAAGAGAAGACAGCAGGAGAGGACAGGAGTGAAGACAGAAGAGAAGACAGCAGGAGAGGACAGGAGAGAAGACAGTTGTAGAAAGACAGAAGAGAAGATAGCAGGAGAGGACAGGAGATAAACAACATGAAAGGACAGAAGAGAAGACAGTAGGGGAGGACAGGAGAGAATACTTAAATAGAAGACAGGAGAGAAGACAGGACAGAAGACAGCAGGAGAGGACAGGAGAGAAGAAAGTTGTAGAAGACAGAAGAGAAGACAGCAGGAGAGGACAGGAGAGAAGACAGAAGAAAAGAAAGCAGGAGAGGACAGGAGAGAAGACAGTTGGAGAAGACAGAAGAGAAGACAGCAGGAGAGGACAGGAGTGAAGACAGAAGAGAAGACAGCAGGAGAGGACAGGAGAGAAGACAGTTGTAGAAAGACAGAAGAGAAGATAGCAGGAGAGGACAGGAGATAAACAACATGAAAGGACAGAAGAGAAGACAGTAGGGGAGGACAGGAGAGAATACTTAAATAGAAGACAGGAGAGAAGACAGGACAGAAGACAGCAGGAGAGGACAGGAGAGAAGACAACAGGAGAGGACAGGAGAGAAGACAACAGGAGAGGACAGGAGAGAAGACTTAAGTAGAAGACAGGAGAGAAGAAAGGAGAGAAGACAGCAGGAGAGGACAGAAGAGAAGACAGCAAGAGAGAAGACAACAGGAGAGTGCAGAAGAGAAGACAGCACAAGAGGTCAGGAGAGAAGACAACAGGAGAGGACAGAAGAGAACACAGTTGGAGAAGACAGAAGAGAAGACAGCTGGAGAGGACAGGAGAGAAGACAGTTGGAGAAGACAGAAGAGAAGACAGCTGGAGAGGACAGACGAGAAGACAACAGGAGAGTGCAGAAGAGAAGACAGTTGGAGAAGACAGAAGAGAAGACAGCTGGAGAGGACAGAAGAGAAGACAGCTGGAGAGGACAGGAGAGAAGTCAGCTGGAGAGGACAGGAGAGAAGACAACAGGAGAGGACAGAAGAGAAGACAGCCAGAGAGGACAGAAGAGAAGACAACAGGAGAGTGCAGAAGAGAAGACAGCACAAGAGGACAGGAGAGAAGACAACAGGAGAGGACAGAAGAGAAGACAGTTGGAGAATACAGAAGAGAAGACAGCTGGAGAGGACAGAAGAGAAGACAGCTGGAGAGGACAGGAGAGAAGACAACAGGAGAGGACAGAAGAGAAGACAGCCGGAGAGGACAGAAGAGAAGACAACAGGAGAGTGGAGAAGAGAAGACAGCACAAGAGGACAGGAGAGAAGACAACAGGAGAGGACAGAAGAGAAGACACCTGGAGAGGACAGGAGAGAAGACAGTTGGAGAAGACAGAAGAGAAGACAGCTGGAGAGGACAGAAGAGAAGACAGCTGGAGAGGACAGAAGAGAAGACAACAGGAGAGTGCAGAAGAGAAGACAGTTGGAGAAGACAGAAGAGAAGACACCTGGAGAGGACAGGAGAGAAGACAGTTGGAGAAGACAGAAGAGAAGACAGCTGGAGAGGACAGAAGAGAAGACAGCTGGATAGGACAGAAGAGAAGACAACAGGAGAGGACAGAAGAGAAGACAGCTGGAGAGGACAGAAGAGAAGACAGCTGGAGAGGACAGGAGAGAAGACAACAGGAGAGGACAGAAGAGAAGACAGCCGGAGAGGACAGAAGAGAAGACAACAGGAGAGTGGAGAAGAGAAGACAGCACAAGAGGACAGGAGAGAAGACAACAGGAGAGGACAGAAGAGAAGACACCTGGAGAGGACAGGAGAGAAGACAGTTGGAGAAGACAGAAGAGAAGACAGCTGGAGAGGACAGAAGAGAAGACAGCTGGAGAGGACAGAAGAGAAGACAACAGGAGAGTGCAGAAGAGAAGACAGTTGGAGAAGACAGAAGAGAAGACACCTGGAGAGGACAGGAGAGAAGACAGTTGGAGAAGACAGAAGAGAAGACAGCTGGAGAGGACAGAAGAGAAGACAGCTGGATAGGACAGAAGAGAAGACAACAGGAGAGGACAGAAGAGAAGACAGCCAGAGAGGACAGAAGAGAAGACAGCAGGAGAGAACAGGACTGTGACTGTCCTTTTATTGTGATGGATGTTTGGATACTCACTTTTACTGTCGAAATCTCAAGAATGACAAAAACTTTCGGTCGTTCTACTTTGTTTGTGTCTGTCTGTCTGTCTGTCTGTCTGTTTGTCCCCCCGTCTATCTGTATGTTTGTCTGTCTGTCTGTATGTCTGTCTGATGCCACTAAGTCTCTGTTTAAAGCTTTGTTAAGAAAGGCACACCACTAGCGCCCGGCCTCGACAACATCCGGTGAAATTCAAGTTTTATACATCGATTAAAAGCTTAACTTCTTGAGTGTAGGGGGCAGGATTTTCATTTTTGGCTAAAAAACGTACCCATTTGAAACTGCCTATTTCTCAGGCCCAGAATCTAGAATATGCATGTAATTGTCAGAATTCTCTAAAGTTTCCAAAACGTTCAAACTATTGTCTGTGAGTATAACAGTACTGATGTTGCAGGCGAAAACCTGAGGAAAATCAAACCAGGAAGTGGCTTCTATTTTGAAAGCTCCATGTTCCATAGCCTGCCTTGGCTCCATTTCAAGGGATATCAACCAGATTCCTTTCCCTATGGCTTCCTCGAGGTGTCAACAGTCTTTAGACATAGTTTCAGGCTATAATTTTGAAAAATGAGCGAGAAAGATAACATCGCTTCAGTGTATGTATAGCTGGGTGTTCGCAGAGTTTTGCTTGCGCAACAGAGCGGGGCTGCCATTGTCTCTCCCTCTCCTATTGAAAAAGCGACAGTCCCGGTTGATATATTATCGATTATATATTTTAAAAACAACCTGAGGATTGATTATAAAAAATGTTTGACATGTTTATGTGGACTTTACGGATACTATTTGGAATTTTCATCTGCGATATCGTGACCGCTCGAGCATGTGGATTTCTGAACAAAACGCGCCAACCAAATGGAGGTATTTTGGATATAAAAATAATCTTTATGGAACAAAAGGAACATTTATTGTGTAACTGGGAGTCTCGTGAGTGCAAACATCCGAAGATCATCAAAGGTAAGCGATTTAATCTATTGCTTTTCTGACTTTCGTGACCAATCTACTTGGCTGCTAGTGTTTGTCATGTTTCGTCTACTGAGAGAGATGTTCTTACATAAACGTCTGTTACGCTTTCGCCGAAAAGCTGTAATGAAATCTGACACTCCAGGTGGATTGATAACAACAAGCTAAACTGTGTTTTGCTATATTGCACTTGTGATTTCATGAAAATTAAATATGTTTAGTAATTTAATTTGAATTTGGTGAGCTGCAAATCAGCGGTGGTTGATGAAAATGATCCCGCTAACGGGATGGGTGCATCAAGAAGTTAATCCAGACGCTTTGTCAGATTTCAAAAAGGCTTTAAGGCAAAAGTATACCATGCGATTATCTGAGGACACCTTGCCCCGTGTACAAAGGCATTAAAAACATTTTCCAACCAAGCAGAGGCATCACGAAAGCCATAAATAGCAATAAAATAAATCACTTACCTTTGAAGATCTTCCTCTGTTTGCAATCCAAAGGGTCCCAGCTACATTACAAATGGTCATTTTGTTCGATAAAGTCCTTCTTTATATCCCAAAAAGTCAGTTTAGTTGGCGCGCTTCATTCAATAATCCACCTGTTTCCCCTCGTTCAAAATGCATACAAAATGAATCCCAAACGTTACCAATAAACTTGGTCCAAACATGCCAGACAATGTTTCTAATCAATCCTAAGGTACCCTAATATGAACATAAACATTCAAATTTAGACAGAGAATTGTATGTACATTACTGGAGATAAATAACAAAGTGTGCGCTCTCATCCACGCACGTCATAACACTACAGCCCAAAATGGGAGCCACTTAGAAAAACAAAAAATTCTAGCTTATTTTTCAAAAAAACAAGCCTGACACTCTTTCTAAAGACTGTTGACATCTACTGGAAGCCCTAGGAACTGCAATCTGGGAGGATTTCCATTGATTTCCCCAAAGACAGGCATTTTAAATGGTGTCACCTCCACCTGCTATATCAGTTCTGTTATACTCACAAACATTATTTTGGAAACATTTGAGTGTTTTCTATCCTATACTACCAATTATATACATATCCTAGCTTCTGGGCCATACATTGGGAGAGGGTAAAGGGAGAGAGGGAGACAGAGGGAGACAGAGGGAGATAGAGGGAGACAGAGGGAGACAGAGGGAGACAGAGGGAGACAGAGAGAGACAGAGGGAGACAGAGGGAGACAGAGGGACACAGAGAGAGACAGAGAGACAGAGAGAGACATACATTGGGAGAGGGTAAAGGGAGAGAGGGAACATGAGAGAACAAAAAAGCAATTCCCTCCATCCATGATGAATGCTCCTAGATAAGGCTTTCCCCAGATAGTTTCTCTAACATGGCATGTCTCTAACCTGGCATGTCTCTAACCTGGCCCATATCTAACCTGGCCTGTCTCTAACCTGGCATGTCTTTAACTTGGCTTGTCTCTAACATGGCCTGTCTCTAACCTGGCCCATATCTAACCTGGCCTGTCTCTAACCTGGCCTGTCTTTAACTTGGCTTGTCTCTAACATGGCCTGTCTCTAACCTGGCCTGTCTATATCCTGGCATGTCTGTAACCCGGCCTGTCTCTAACCTGGCCTTATCTCCAAGTAACAGGCAGTTTACTGTGGGCACATTCATCCAAACTTCCGAATACTGCCCACTATCCCTAAGAAGTTAATTGGCTCTGAATGCGGCTTTCGTGATTAATGAAACCTCAAGTGTTATCAGTCCAGCCATCATGTCCAACAATGAATCAACTTCACACTCACCATGGACGCAATACAGAGGGGGGGAGAGGAAGAAGAGACATGGAGGGGAGGGGAGACAGAGAGAGACAGAGGGAGACAGAGGGAGACAGAGGGAGACAGAGGGAGACAGAGGGAGACAGAGAGAGACAGAGAGAGACATACATTGGGAGAGGGTAAAGGGAGAGAGGGAACATGAGAGAACAAAAAAGCAATTCCCTCCATCCATGATGAATGCTCCTAGATAAGGCAGAGGGAGACAGAGGGAGACAGAGAGACAGAGAGAGACAGAGACAGAGATGGACGGAGAGAGACAGAGGGAGACAGAGGGAGACAGAGGGAGACAGAGAGAGACAGAGGGAGACAGAGGGAGACAGAGAGAGACAGAGGGAGACAGAGAGAGACAGAGGGAGACAGAGGGAGACAGAGGGAGACAGAGGGAGACAGAGAGAGACAGAGAGAGACAGAGAGAGACAGAGAGAGACAGAGAGAGACAGAGGGAGACAGAGGGAGACAGAGGGAGACAGAGGGAGACAGAGAGAGACAGAGGGAGACAGAGAGAGACAGAGAGAGACAGAGAGAGACAGAGAGAGACAGAGAGAGACAGAGGGAGACAGAGAGAGACAGAGGGAGACAGAGGGAGACAGAGGGAGACAGAGAGAGACAGAGGGAGACAGAGACAGAGATGGACGGAGAGAGACAGAGGGAGACAGAGGGAGACAGAGGGAGACAGAGGGAGACAGAGAGAGACAGAGAGAGACAGAGAGACAGAGAGAGACAGAGACAGAGATGGACAGAGGGAGACAGAGGGAGACAGAGGGAGACAGAGGGAGACAGAGAGAGACAGAGAGAGACAGAGAGAGACAGAGAGAGACAGAGGGAGACAGAGGGAGACAGAGGGAGACAGAGGGAGACAGAGAGAGACAGAGAGAGACAGAGGGAGACAGAGAGAGACAGAGAGAGACAGAGAGAGACAGAGAGAGACAGAGAGAGACAGAGGGAGACAGAGAGAGACAG
>NC_048588.1:41605543-41803043 GCF_013265735.2 Oncorhynchus mykiss
GGGTTAGAGGATCGACCCTGGATCTGGTTTGGTTCCATTCGATGGAGGAGAGAGGGGTTGGGTTAGAGGATCGACCCTGGATCTGGTTTGGTTCCATTCGATGGAGGAGAGAGGGGTTGGGATAGAGGATCGACCCTGGATCTGGTTTGGTTCCATTCGATGGAGGAGAGAGGGGTTGGGATAGAGGATCGACCCTGGTTGAGTGGGAGAAAAGAGGATCACTTCATCTTTTTGTCTTGCCCCTCACCACTCCCTTCCCCTTTCCTCTCTCTCTGTCCTCCCCTCAACCCTACATCTCCTCTCTTCCTCTTTCCTCTCCTTTCAACCTTGTGCTTTCTCTGTCCTCCTCTCAACCCTATATCTCCTCTCTTCTTTTTTCCAATCTCTCTGTCCTCCCCCTCAACACTATATCTACTCTCTCACTATTTCCTCCCCTTTCTACCTTTTCCTGTCACTATACAATCCCCTCTTTCTCCATGCCGTTCTCTCTTTCCCCTCCCTTCCTTTCCCCACTTCCTCCCTCTCTCAACCCCCCCCCCCCCCCCCCCCCCCCCCCCCCCCAATACGCTCTCTTTCCCCCACTCTCTCTCTCTCTTTATCGATCGGAGGACTCCAGTCGAGTAGAGTTCCTCCCCGTGCCTCCTCGACCAGCCGAAACACCTCAGCCAAACTCATTTCACCCCTGACAGAACAGCCTTACACACATACACAAACAGACACACACCCAGACACACCCACACACACACACACACACACACACACACACACACACACACACACACACACACACACACACACACACACACACACACACACACACACACACACACACACACCCTACACCCGGCAGGTGAGAAGATATTGGCCTTGCTCACCCAACTGTCCCCTTCTCTTCTCTCATCTCTCCTCTCTCTACCCCTCCTCCTCCAGTACCATCCTTCTCTCATCTCTCCTCTCTCTACCCCTCCTCCTCCTCCTCCTCCAGTACCATCCTTCTCTCTCTCCTCTCCTCTCTCTACACCTCCTCCTCCAGTACCATCCTTCTCTCTCCTCTCCTCTCTCTACCCCTCCTCCTCCTCCAGTACCATCCTTCTCTCTCCTCTTCTCTCTCGAAAACTTCCTCCTCCTCCTCCTCCTCCTCCTCCTCCAGTACCATCCTTCTCTCTCCTCTCCTCTCTCTACCCCTCCTCCTCCAGTACCAGTAACTGCAATTACAGTTTAGTAAACAGGAAACCTTGCACTACATTAGATTATTGACTATGTCTCAGATCATTTAGCTTCATGGCTGTTTAATTTCAAGCATTTGTGAGTGAAATCACAAATGTAAAGTCTGAAAACAGTCTGAAATGTATTTAAAATGATTTCTGGGTAACGATTAAGAACTTTGCATGTGACTGATATCTCCAGGCAGGCCAAAACTCCATCCCTCCAAAACAGGCTGAAATTTCAGGCCGTCTTTTCAAACAGCTCTTACGTTAAAAGGGCATTATCATCATTTTAAAAGAGTATTATTCCAATATCATGGTCTGAAAATATACAGGAAAATCATGTTTTTGACTGCGCTGCGCCTTTAATAGTCTGACCAGCTTTAGTAGAACGTACTGGACTTTTAACATAGTTTATGAGACGAGTAAATCGTCTTGTACCTCTTAATTCCAAGTTAAATAAAACACACAAAGTCATTTTCTACAGTAGTGGCTCTCCAGTGTTCTGCTAATTTGATTTCACTTCATTAATAGAGCATGTAATTCATTTAGGGGACCAGAGTTTCCACAATTTAGCTGGTAAGCTCCTTGGCAGTGGTTAGGATAAACACACAGCTAGCACTACAGATTAAACCCTCCGTCTTCAGGACCAAAACACACACACCCTGCGTTGGATTGGAAGAAATAAGTGGATAAACTATACAGAGTACACACAGAACAATATACAAAAACACACCCGGAGAGACTGGGTTAAACAATCTATAAATACCAAACACACCTAGAGAGACTGGGTTAAACAATCTATAAATACCAGACACAACTAGAGAGACTGGGTTAAACAATCTATAAATACCAAACACACCTAGAGAGACTGGGTTAAACAATCTATAAATACCAAACACACCTAGAGAGACTGGGTTAAACAATCTATAAATACCAGACACACCTAGAGAGACTGGGTTAAACAATCTATAAATACCAAACACACCTAGAGAGACTGGGTTAAACAATCTATAAATACCAAACACACCTAGAGAGACTGGGTTAAACAAGCTATAAATACCAAACACACCTAGAGAGACTGGGTTAAACAAGCTATAAATACCAAACACACCTAGAGAGACTGGGTTAAACAATCTATAAATACCAGACACACCTAGAGAGACTGGGTTAAACAATCTATAAATACCAAACACACCTAGAGAGACTGGGTTAAACAATCTATAAATACCAAACACACCTAGAGAGACTGGGTTAAACAAACGATTAATACCAAACACACCTAGAGAGACTGGGTTAAACAAGCTATAAATACCAGACACACCTAGAGAGACTGGGTTAAACAAGCTATAAATACCAAACACACCAAGAGAGACTGGGTTAAACAAGCTATGAATACCAAACACACCTAGAGAGACTGGGTTAAACAAACGATTAATACCAAACACACCTAGAGAGACTGGGTTAAACAAGCTATAAATACCAGATATACCCAAAGAGAGAGAGAGAGAGAGAAAGAAAGAGAGAGACCGTTTCCCTAGAGCACACATAAACTATACCCACCTCAGCCTAAACATCATCACCACAGGTAAGTTCCACAATGCTGTGAATGATCTGTGAGACAAGACAAGATGGGCCTTCTCTGCCATCAAAAGGAACGTAAAAATTCAACATTCCAATTAGGATCTGGCAAAACAAAATGGAATAAGTTATGGAACCCTTTGCCCTTCATGGTTGTGAGATCTGGGGTCCGCTCACCAGAAATGAGACAAACACCAAATTGAGATTCCGCATGCATAATTCTGATAAAATATCCTCTGTGTACAACATAAAACACCAAATAATGCATGCAGAGCAGAATTAGGTCGAAACCCGCTAATTATCAACATCCAGAAAAGAGCCGTTAAATTCTACAACCCCCTAAAAGGAAGTGATTCCCAAACCTTCCATAACAAGCCATCACCTACAGAGAGATGAACCTGGAGAAGAGTCCCCTAAGCAAGCTGGTCCTGGGGCTCTGTTTACAAACACAAACACACCCCACAGAGCCCCATGACAGCAACAGCAAAACAATTAGAAACAATTCAATTATGAGGAAACAAAAAGGTATTTACTTGACACATTGGAAGGAATTAACAAAAAAACAGAGCAAACTAGAATGCTATTTGGCCCTACACAGAGAGGACACAGTGGCAGAATAGCTGACCACTGTGGCTGACCAAAATTAAGGATATCTTTGACTATGTACAGACTCAGTGAGCATAGCCTTGCTATTGAGAATGGCCACCGAAGACAGACCTGGCTCTCAAGAGAAGACAGTTTATGTGCACACTGCCCACAAAATGAGTTAGAAACTGAGCTGTACTTCCTAACCTCCTGCCAAATGTATGACAATATTAGAGACACATATTTCCCTCAGATTACACAGACCCACAAAGAATTCAAAAACATATTAAATTTTTATAAAGTCCCATATCTTTTGGGTGAAATACCACAATGTGACCTCACAGCACACCTTCCCTCCTCTCCTCCTTCCCTCCTCTCCTCCTTCCCTCCTCTCCTCCTTCTCTCCCTCCTCCTTTCTTCCTCACCTATTTCTCTCATCCGCTTGGCAATCCAGTCATGGTGAACATGGAGTACAGGAGGGGACTGAGCACGCACCCCTGAGGGGCCCCCGTTTTGAGGATCAGCATGGCAGATGTGTTGTTACCTACCCTTACCACCTGGGGGTGGCCCGTCAGGAAGTTCAGGATAGAGTTGCAGAGGGAGGTGTTTAGTCCCAGGGTCCTTAGCTTAGTGATGAGCTTTGAGGGCACTATGGTGTTGAACGCTGAGCTGTAGTCAATGAATAGGGCAGGGTAGCCACGTAAACAGTGAAGAGGAGACTCCGGGATCCCGGGTAGCAGGGTTTCAGGGTAGCCACGTAAACAGTGAAGAGGAGACTCCGGGATGCTGGCCTGAGTTGCAGAGTTGCAAAGAACAAGCCATATCTCAGACTGGCCAATGCAAAAGATTAAGATGGTTAAAATAACACAGACACTGGACAGAGGAACTTTTGCTTAGAAGGCCAGCATCCCGGAGTCGCCTCTTCACTGTTGATGTTGAGACTGCTGTTTTGTGGGTAATATTTAATGAAGCTACTAGCTGAGGACCTGTGAGGCTTCAATTTCTCGCAAACCAAAATCATGCTGAGCAGGAGGAGAAACCCAGGGCCTCAAAAACACTCTGAAATGTTATGTTTGGAGCAAATTTTATGTTTGTTGTCTAAATCTGCAGTGAGACGGTGAGAGTTTGTTGTTCATAACGATGGTGATTTGGCTTTGAGCGACTGAAGAGTTTCTCAATGATCTACTGCAAAGGAGAAACCAACGTCTCAGAAGATTTGTGTACCAACTGTCGTGCCCAGCCTGCTGAAAAGCTCCTACATACACACACACACACACACACACACACACACACACACACACACACACACACACACAGAGAGAGACTGAGTTATCAACGGAACTCAACTATGTACATCACCCCCACCGTAGAATACAGTGAAGATACCTCGTCATTAACATTGCTCCTCCTCTAATGACGCTGCTACATGACCTTTCTGTTTCTGCACACTTTCGCTGCATTGTGAACTAGGTGGTCCGAGCCCTGAATGTTGATTGGCTGAAAGCCTTGGTATATCAGACCGTATAACACGGGCATGACAAAATATTTATATTTACTCTTCTAATTACGTAGGTAACCAGAAAATTCTGTAATAGGCACCTACGGGGTTTGTGGTATATGGACAATATACAATGGCAAAGGACTGTAGTATATAGGCACTCCACATTGCGTCGTGCTTAAGAATAGCCCTTAGCCATGGTATATTGTCCATATAACAAACCCCCTCAGGATTTATTACATAATTGCCCCACCACATTCTTTATACTATAAATATCCCCACATTCGTATTACTATACATATCACCCCATCCTATATACCATACATATCACCTCACCCTATACACTATACATATCACCCCATCCTATATACTATACATATCACCCCATCCTATATACTATACATATCACCGCATCCTATATACTATATATATCACCGCATCCTATATACTATACATATCACCCCATCCTATATACTATACATATCACCCCATCCTATATACTATACATATCACCCCATCCTATATACCATACATATCACCCCATCCTATATACCATACATATCACCCCATCCTATATACCATACATATCACCCCATCCTATATACTATACATATCACCCCATCCTATATACTATACATATCACCCCATCCTATATACTATACATATCACCCCATCCTATATACTATACATCCTATATACTATACATATCACCCCATCCTATATACTATACATATCACCCCATCCTATATACTATACATATCACCCCATCCTATATACTATATATATTACCCCATCCTATATACTATACATATCACCCCATCCTATATACTATACATATCACCCCATCCTATATACCATACATATCACCCCATCCTATATACTATACATATCACCCCATCCTATATACCATACATATCACCCCATCCTATATACTATACATATCACCGCATCCTATATACTATACATATCACCACATCCTATATACTATACATATCACCCCATCCTATATACTATACATATCACCCCATCCTATATACTATACATCCTATATACTATACATATCACCCCATCCTATATACTATACATATCACCACATCCTATATACTATACATATCACCCCATCCTATATACTATACATATCACCCCATCCTATATACTATACATCCTATATACTATACATATCACCCCATCCTATATACTATACATATCAATACTATACATATCACCCCATCCTATATACTATACATATCACCACATCCTATATACTATACATATCACCCCATCCTATATACTATACATATCACCCCATCCTATATACTATACATCCTATATACTATACATATCACCCCATCCTATATACTATACACATCACCCCATCCTATATACTATACATCCTATATACTATACATATCACCCCATCCTATATACTATACATATCACCCCATCCTATATACTATACATATCACCCCATCCTATATACTATACATCCTATATACTATACATATCACCCCATCCTATATACTATATATATCACCCCATCCTATATACTATACATATCACCCCATCCTATATACTATACATCCTATATACTATACATATCACCCCATCCTATATACTATACATATCACCCCATCCTATATACTATACATATCACCCCATCCTATCTACTATACATATCACCCCATCCTATATACCATACATATCACCCCATCCTATATACTATACATATCACCCCATCCTATATACTATACATATCACCCCATCCTATATACTATACATATCACCCCATCCTATATACTATACATATCACCCCATCCTATATACTATACATATCACCCCATCCTATATACTATACATATCAATACTATACATATCACCCCATCCTATATACTATACATCCTATATACTATACATATCACCCCATCCTATATACTATACATATCACCCCATCCTATATACTATACATATCAATACTATCCATATCACCCCATCCTATATACTATACATATCACCCCATCCTATATACTATACATATCACCCCATCCTATATACTATACATATCACCCCATCCTATATACTATACATATCACCCCATCCTATATACTATATATATCACCCCATCCTATATACTATACATATCACCCCATCCTATATACTATACATATCACCCCATCCTATATACTATACATATCACCCCATCCTATATACTATACATATCACCCCATCCTATATACTATATATATTACCCCATCCTAAATACTATACATATCACCCCATCCTATATACTATACATATCACCCCATCCTATATACTATACATATCACCCCATCCTATATACTATACATATCAATACTATACATATCACCCCATCCTATATACTATATATATCACCCCATCCTATATACTATACATATCACCCCATCCTATATACTATACATCCTATATACTATACATATCACCCCATCCTATATACTATACATATCATCCCATCCTATATACTATACATATCACCCCATCCTATATACTATACATATCACCCCATCCTATATACCATACATATCACCCCATCCTATATACTATACATATCACCCCATCCTATATACTATACATATCACCCCATCCTATATACTATACATATCACCCCATCCTATATACTATACATATCACCCCATCCTATATACTATACATATCAATACTATACATATCACCCCATCCTATATACTATACATCCTATATACTATACATATCACCCCATCCTATATACTATACATATCACCCATCCTATATACTATACATATCAATACTATACATATCACCCCATCCTATATACTATACATATCAATACTATACATATCACCCCATCCTATATACTATACATATCACCCATCCTATATACTATACATATCAATACTATACATATCACCCCATCCTATATACTATACATATCAATACTATACATATCACCCCATCCTATATACTATACATATCACCCATCCTATATACTATACATATCAATACTATACATATCACCCCATCCTATATACTATACATATCAATACTATACATATCACCCCATCCTATATACTATACATATCAATACTATACATATCACCCCATCCTATATACTATACATCCTATATACTATACATATCACCCCATCCTATATACTATACATATCACCCCATCCTATATACTATACATATCACCCCATCCTATATACTATATATATCACCCCATCCTATATACTATACATATCACCCCATCCTATATACTATACATATCACCCCATCCTATATACTATACATATCACCCCATCCTATATACTATACATATCACCCCATCCTATATACTATACATATCACCCCATCCTATATACTATATATATTACCCCATCCTATATACTATACATATCACCCCATCCTATATACTATATATATCACCCCATCCTATATACTATACATATCACCCCATCCTATATACTATACATATCACCCGATCCTATATACTATACATATCACCCCATCCTATATACTATACATATCAATACTATCCATATCACCCCATCCTATATACTATACATATCACCCCATCCTATATACTATACATATCACCCCATCCTATATACTATACATCCTATATACTATACATATCACCCCATCCTATATACTATACATATCACCCCATCCCATATACTATACATATCAATACTATCCATATCACCCCATCCTATATACTATACATATCACCCCATCCTATATACTATACATATCACCCCATCCTATATACTATACATATCACCCCATCCTATATACTATACATATCACCCCATCCTATATACTATACATATCACCCCATCCCATATACTATACATATCAATACTATCCATATCACCCCATCCTATATACTATACATATCACCCCATCCTATATACTATACATATCACCCCATCCCATATACTATACATCCTATATACTATACATATCACCCCATCCTATATACTATACATATCACCCCATCCCATATACTATACATATCACCCCATCCTATATACTATACATCCTATATACTATACATATCACCCCATCCTATATACTATACATCCTATATACTATACATATCACCCCATCCTATATACTATACATATCACCCCATCCCATATACTATACATCCTATATACTATACATATCAATACTATCCATATCACCCCATCCTATATACTATACATATCACCCCATCCTATATACTATACATATCACCCCATCCTATATACTATACATCCTATATACTATACATATCACCCCATCCTATATACTATACATATCACCCCATCCTATATACTATACATATCACCCCATCCTATATACTATACATCCTATATACTATACATATCACCCCATCCTATATACTATACATATCACCCCATCCTATATACTATACATATCACCCCATCCTATATACTATACATATCACCCCATCCTATATACTATACATATCACCCCATCCTATATACTATACATATCACCCCATCCTATATACTATACATATCACCCCATCCTATATACCATACATATCACCCCATCCTATATACTATACATATCACCCCATCCTATATACCATACATATCACCCCATCCTATATACTATACATATCACCCCATCCTATATACTATACATATCACCCCATCCTATATACTATACATATCACCCCATCATTTATACTAGTCATATCACCACATCATGGATACACATCCCTCTCTCCCACCCTCTCTGTCATCGCTCTTCACTTCCTGTCTCATTGTTTACAGATCTTCCATGCCATCCTGTGAGTGATGCAGTCTTAGAGCCATCCCTCTCCACAGTTTCACAGCTTTGCCTTCAGAATTCAATCATTTAGTGAAAATGCAGCACAGCACAGTTTTTTGAGGGGCTCTGACAGGAACCAGAGCAGTTTCCACCGAAAGTCCTTAACCTGAATCAGAATAACAAATATGAACACATGTTTTAAAACCAGAGAACACCCTGATGTCTGTCCCCATTGATTATTGTAATTGGCCAGTAATTCGTTCAATAGCAGTCCACAAATGAATAGCTTTTCAAACGGGTTACTGTCATTACTACAGGGCCAGAGGGCATTTCCTTTGCTTTCTCTCTACCTTTTCTATTCCACAGTAAGAACGCCTGGTCTCTGAAAGACTGGTGATGATTGGAGGAAGACTTAGAAGAAGAGCTATTTCTGTTTGTTATCAGCTCAAAGGTGAGAAACCCACCCACCCACCCACGCACCAACCAACCAAACCACCCCCTCACCCACCCACGCACCAACCAACCAAACCACCCACCCACCCATCCATCCATCCATCCATCCAATCATCCATCCACCCACCCCCTCACCCACCCACACACCAACCAACCAAACCACCCACCCACCCATCCATCCATCCATCCATCCATCCACCCACCCCCTCACCCACCCACCCATTCATCCATCCACCCACCCACCCACCCACCCACCCACCCACCCACCCACCCAAATGAAACCAATGAGAAAAAGAAGCAGAGCTATTGAAATATGACGTCATCCCTGTTTTCCCCTGCTCTCCTCCCCCTTTCCTGTTTAGTGGTCATCCCTGTTTTCCCCTGCTCTCCTCCCCCTTTCCTCCTTACTCGTCCTATCCTCTCCACACTCATTCCACTGGGGATTATTCCCATGTTCCCATTCTCTGGGCTTCATCCCTGCCCGGAGCGCTTGATAGGAGTTAATCGGGGAATGCCCATGAGTGGCGGATAATCCGAGCGGAGCGTTGGAAAAGCTATGTGTGGCATTGTGGGAAAAGCTGTCAGGAGTCAGTGATGTGCTGTTACAGGCTGGTCAGAGAATGACTTTAAAGCTCTCTGTCACACAGTCACACACACATATATATGTAGACACACACACACACACATACAGTTGAAGTCGAATTTTCCAATCTGTTTGTAGTCACAGTCAACTTAGTGTATGTAAACTTGTAAACAGTGAAATAATGTCTGTAAACAATTGTTGGAAAAATTACTTGTGTCATGCATACAGTAGCTGTCCTAACCGACTTGCCAAAACGATAGTTTGTTAACAAGAAATTTGTAGAGTGGTTGAAAAACAAGTTTTAATGCCTCCAACCTTAGTGTATGTGAACGTGCGACTTCAACTGTATGTAGACACAGACATTTGCACACACACGTGTGTTTATGTGAACACATAGATACAAACACACATCAGCTCAACACCTCACCAAAGGCAGTATCACGTCTTTCTTCATACTGACCCCCACCCCACCCCTCCCTGACTGACGGTCTCTCTGAGAGAGAGATTAATAAGGGAGAGGGGGATGAATGAAATAGAGGGGGGGTGAATGAAAGAGAGGGGGATGAATGAAAGAGAGGGGGGATGAATCAGAAAAAATGAGAGAGGAGACATATGTTTACAGAAATCCATAGATCCATAGCCTCATCAAACACACACACAAATACACCAACAAACACACAGACACACACACACACACACAGACACACACACACACACACACACACACACAGATATTGGGGCGAGTGTACAGTGTACCTGTACAAGAGACCTGTAGATTAACCACCATAGAAAGAGCCCCGATAAGGAGGGAAAAAAGGTTAAGATGAATCCCAGGCCTGTCAGCAGTACAGTGATGGCAGACAAGATGGCGGGCAATAGGAAGCCCATTGAAACGTTACAAAGGTTAGATATGTAGCATCAGGTTTTTTCTCCTCTTAAACACGATGTTCTCTAGATGCAGCTCGCCAAGCGGAGAAATGCAATCTCTTATCTTGTCACTCTTATTGTAGAGAGAGAGAGAGAGAGAGAGAGAGAGAGAGAGAGATGGGGAGAGAGAGAGAGAGAGAGAGAGAGATGGGGAGAGAGAGAGAGAGATAGAGAGAGAGAGAGAGAGAGAGAGAGAGAGAGAGAGAGAGAGAGAGAGAGAGAGAGAGAGAGAGAGGGGCTGAAGGGGGGTTTAGCAAATCTGTCAGGAGCAGTAATCCCATTTCACACGTTTCAGTATAGAAATAGAGAGCGGTGAAGCAGAGAGGAGGAGAGAGGGAGAAAGAGGGGGAGGGAGATAGTGGGTGAGAGAGAGAGAGAGATGTGTAAGAGAAGGGAGAATGACCCACCCAGGTATGCACCGTGTTGCTCAGTCAGTCCCAGTGTCATATTTCCATAAGGCCACACCTTCCTGCTAACCCTGTGTATACATCACTCACTGAAAAGTGATGAATGGCGTCGTAATTGATTTAATTTCATTCCTCCATATCCCCAGTAAACATATGTGCTTAAGATGCATGGGTCTGTAAAATTTATCTGACATAGGGAGTGGATAGGGGGCGGATGGAGTGCTGATCAAATCAAATCAAATGTTATTAGTCACATGCGCCGAATACAACAGGTGAAGAAGACCTTACAGTGAAAAAATAATAATTATTCACCTTTATTTAACCAGGTAGGCAAGTCGAGAACAAGTTCTCATATACAACTGGCCAAGATAAAGCAAAGCAGTTCGACACATACACCACGTGTAACTCTGTGTTGTTGTAAAACAAACATACAGTCAATAATACAGTAGAAAAATAAGTCTATATACGATGTGAGCAAATGAGGTGAGATAAGGGAGGTAAAGGAAATAAATAGGCCATGGTGACAAAGTAAATATAATATAGCAATTAAACACTGGAATGGTAGATTTGACAGTAGATAAGTGTGCAAAGTAGAAATACTGGGGTGCAAAGAAGCTAAATAAATAAATAAATACAGTAGGGGAAGAGGTAGTTGTTTGGGCTATTTATAGATGAGCTATGTACAGGTGCAGTAATATGTGAGCTGCTCTGACAGTTGGTGCTTAAATCTAGTGAGGGAGATAAGTGTTTCCAGTTACAGAGATTTTGTAGTTCGTCCAGTCATCGGCAGCAGAGAACTGGAAGGAGAGGCGGCCAAAGGAGGAATTGGCTTTGGGGGTGACAAGTGAGATATTCCTGCTGGAATGCGTGCTATGGGTGGGTGCTGCTATGGTGACCATCGAGCAGAGATAAGGCAGGACTTTACCTAGCAGGGTCTTGTAGATGACCTGGAGCCAGTGGGTTTGGCGACGAGTATGAAGCGAGGGCCAGCCAACGAGAGCATACAGGTCGCAGTGGTGGGTAGTATATGGGGCTTTGGTGACAAAACGGATGGCATTGTGATAGACTGCATCCAATTTGTTGAGTAGGGTATTGGAGGCTATCTTGTAAAGGACATCGCCGAAGTCGAGGATCGGTAAGATGGTCAGTTTTACGAGGGTATGTTTGGCAGCATGAGTGAAGGATGCCTTGTTGCGAAATAGGAAGCCAAATATAGATTTCACTTTGAATAGGAGATGTTTTATGTGAGTCTGGAAGGAGAGTTTACAGTCTAACCAGACACTTCGATATTTGTAGTTGTCCACATATTCTAAGTCAGAACAGTCCAGAGTAGTGATGCTGGACGGGCGGGCGGGTGCAGGCAGTGATCGATTGAGAGCACGCATTTAGTTTTATTTCTATTTAAGAGCAGTTGGAGGCCACGGAAGGAGAGTTGTATGGCATTGAAGCTCGTCTGGAGGGTTGTTAACACAGTGTCCAAAGAATGGCCAGAAGTATACAGAATGGTGTCGTCTGCGTAGAGGTGGATCAGAGACTCACCAGCAGCAAGAGCGACATCATTGATGTATACAGAGAAGATAGTCGGCCCAAGAATTGAACCCTGTGGCACCCCCATAGAGACTGCCAGAGGCCCGGACAACAGGCCCTCAGATTTGACACACTGAACTCTGTCAGACAAGTAGTTGGTGAATCAGGCGAGGCAATCATTTGAGAAACGAAGGCTGTTGAGTCTGGTTAATGAATACGACTGCACAGTATTGTTTCTTATCGATGGCGGCAAAGATATCGTTTAGGACCTTGAGCGTGGCGGAGGTGCACCCATGACCAGCTCTGAAACAAGATTGCATAGCGGAGAAGGTACGGTGGGATTCGAAATGGTCAGTGATCTGTTTGTTAACTTGGCTTTCGAAGACCTTAGAAAGGCAGGGTAGGATAGATATTAGTCTGTAGCAGTTTGGGTCAAGAGTGTCCCCCCTTTGAAGAGGGGGATGACCGCAGTTGCTTTCTAATATTTGGGAATCTCAGACGACAGGAAAGAGAGGTTGAACAGGCTAGTAATAGGGCAGATACTTTTAGAAAGAAAGGGTCCAGATTGTCTAGCTCGGCTGATTTGTGGGAGTCTAGATTTTGCAGCTCTTTCAGAACATCAGCTGACTGGTTTTGAGAGAAGGAGAAATGGGGAAGGCTTGGGCGAGTTGCTGTGGGGGGTGCAGTGCTGTTGACCGGGGTAGGGCTAGCCAGGTGGAAAGCATGGCCAGCCGTAGAAAAATGCTTATCGAAATTCTCAATTATAGTGGATTTATCGGTGGTGACAGTTTCCTATCCTCAGTGCAGTGGGTAGCTGGGAGGAGGTACTCTTATTCTCCATGGACTTTCCAATGTCCCAGAACCTTTTTGAGTTTGTGTTGCAGGAAGCACATTTCTGCTTGACAAAGCTAGCCTTGGCTTTTCTAACTGCCTGTGTATATTGGTTTCTAACTTCCCTGAAAAGTTGCATTTCACAGGGGCTGTTCGATGCTAATGCAGAAATACAAGGGGTATATACAAAGGGTACCGGTACAGAGTCAATGTGCGGGGGGCACCGGTTAGTTGCGGTGATATGTACATGTAGGCACAGTTATTAAAGTGACTATGCATAGATGATAACAACAGAGAGTAGCAGCTGTGTAAAAGAGGGGTGGGGGGAATGCAAATAGTCTGGGTAGCCATTTGATTAGGTGTTCAGGGGTCTTATGGCTTGGGGGTAGAAGCTGTTTAGAAGGCTCTTGGACCTAAACTTGGCGCTCTGGTACCGATTGCTGTGCAATAGCAGAGAGAACAGTCTATGACTAAGGTGGATGGAGTTTTTGACAATTTTTAGGGTCTTTAGGTCCTGGATGGCAGGCAGATTAGCCCCAGTGATGTACTGGGCCATACGCATTACCCTCTGTAGTGCCTTGCAGTCGGAGGTGGAGCAGTTGCCATACCCGGCAGTGATGCATCAAGGCATGATGCTCTCGATGGTGCAGCTGTAGAATCTTTTGAGGATCTGAGGACCCATGCCAAATCTTTTCAGTCTCCTGAGTGGGAATAGGTTTTGTCGTGCCTGCTTCACAACTGTCTTGTGCTTGGACCATGTTAGTTTGTTGTTGATGTGGACACCAAGGAACTTGAAGCTCTCTGCCTGCTCAACTTTAGCCCTGTCGATGAGAATGAGGGCGTGCTCGGTCCTCTTTTTCCTGTAGTCCACAATCATCTCCTTTGTCTTGATCACGTTGTTGTCCTGGAACCACACTGCCAGGTCTCTTATATCCTCCCTATTGGCTGTCTCGTTGTTGTCGGTGATCAGGAATCAGCCAACTACCCCATCTTCATGACCTTGCGGGAATACGTAGCCAATGGCTGGCCGGCACAGCTCCCATCGGAATTCCAACCAAATTCCTGGTTTGAGCATGAGCTGTCATGCAGGAATGGCACATGTCTGGCTCCTGGAAACTGCACAGCCATACATTGCAGCCTCGGAGGATGAGTGTTGGCCATGGCTCATGAGGGCTACCTTGGCATTGTGAAGCTGAAGCAGCACTGCCGGGACCTGGTGTGGTGGCCTGGCATCGATCATGATATCGAAGGGCTAGTACCATGTCTTGTCACTGGAAATACAGGCCCTCCTCCCCCACCACCACTGCAGCCACTGGCCTGGCCCTCCCATCCATGAGAACATATCCAACTGGACATCTGGGGTGAACTCTACAATGTGCCACATCACCAACTCTTCCTGCTGGTTGCGTATGACCTACATTCAAAACCCATGGGTTCTGTCATATCAGGGCCCGTCATACATTTCCTGGATGTGTTCTATTCTCACTGGGGAATGCCTACAACTCTGACCACGGACAATGGCCCTCAGCTGGTCTCGGCCGAGTTCAGAGCTTACGTCTAAAGCATCCTGAAAAATGGACTGAGAACTCACCTAGCTCAGGGTCGCTCCTTCACTGAGTCCTTGTCGCAAACTCTGCTGCACTAAAGAACTACTCACCACTCCGCCACAGGAGTCTCTCCTGCCAAGCTGATGTTAGGACGTGAACTAGAGCTGCCCCTACACAGACTCCGTCCCCCTACACAGACTCCGTCCCCCTACACAGACTCCGTCCCCCTACACAGACTCCGTCCCCCTACACAGACTCCGCCCCCCTACACAGACTCCGTCCCTCTACACAGACTCCGTCCCTCTACACAGACTCCGTCCCTCTACACAGACTCCGTCCCCCTACACAGACTCCGTCCCCCTACACAGACTCCGCCCGTCTACACAGACTCCGTCCCCCTACACATACTCCGTCCCTCTACACAGACTCCGTCCCTCTACACAGACTCCGTCTGTCTATTGGCAACCCGACAGCTTCGACAGTCAACGCAGCAGTGCAAAGCCAACAGCGTAAAGGTTAGGAGCGCTACAACAAAAGAAAGAGAGCACGGCTTCCTAGAATCCAAGTGAGGGATTGGGTCAAGGCGCAACGACCACACCACTCAGACAAGCTCAGCACCTACTTGTCAACGCCATGTCAAGTTCAACCTCAGCTGGGCCCAGTAATATTTCAACTTACTGACGTTTCTCAGCCGACTGAGGAAGGTGCCACCTCCTGCATGTCCCCAACTCTGCCATTGATGCAACCCTGAGTGGTTCGCTACCGGTGGCACACACTCCCTTGTCCCCAACTGAAGTACAAGTGGCACCCGTTGCTGTTGCTGCAGCACCCATTCTGTAGCCTGTAAGGGCTCCCGCTTCACTCACATTCAAGACTTAATAACCTCCAATCATGCCTATTTTAAAAAGAGTGGGGATGCTGTGTTGTGTTCAGCACTGATTGCCTAGTGTAGCTTCCACGATTTGTATCATTGATTGGACAGTCTGTTTTGTTTATATGTTTTCATCTTTAAATGACTAGGTGATATGGGGGTTCTATATTCGTTGTATTTTGAAATGTTAGTCGTTGGGATATAGTCAACCTCAACTGAGAACAAGTGTTATTTTGTGTGTTTTTGTAAACATAACAGGGTTCTGTTGGTGTGGGATTATTTTGGTTTTGGGTTCTGTTGGTGTAAGGTTCTGTTGGTGTGGGGTTATTTTGGTGTTGGGTTCTGTTGGTGTAGGGTTCTGTTGGTGTGGGGTTATTTTGGTGTAGGGTTCTGTTGGTGTGGGGTTATTTTGGTGTTGGGTTCTGTTGGTGTGAGGTTCTTTTGGTGTTGGGTTCTGTTGGTGTGGGGTTCTGCTGGTGTGAGGTTCTTTTGGTGTTGGGTTCTGTTGGTGTGGGGTTCTGCTGGTGTGTGTTTGCTCACTCTGACAGAAGGGTTTTAATTTGTCACAGACTGAAGGCCTGTCTGTTTTTAATGGCTACCTTTCACTGCCTTTGTTTATGACCTGTGAAAACTCAGCCTCACTGTGAGTTCACTGTCTGATACACACAGTCTCTCTCTCTCTCTCTCTCTCTCTCTCTCTCATATACAAACACCGTCTTGCTCTCTCTCACCAATACAAACACACACAGACACACTCACACTCTCTCTCTCACACACACACATAGAAACACAGACACACACACACTTGCACTCTTTCTCTCACTCATACACACATGCACGAACACACACACCCAAATCAAATGATATTTGTCACATGCGCCGAAAATGAAATGCTGAATACAACAGGTGTAGTAGACCTCACAGTGAAATGCTGACTACAACAGGTGTAGTAGACCTTACAGTGAAATGCTGACTACAACAGGTGTAGTAGACCTTACAGTCAAATGCTGACTACAACAGGTGTAGTAGACCTCACAGTGAAATGCTGACTACAACAGGTGTAGTAGACCTTACAGTGAAATGCTGAATACAACAGGTGTAGTAGACCTTACAGTGAAATGCTGAATACAACAGGTGTAGTAGATCTCACAGTGAAATGCTGACTACAACAGGTGTAGTAGACCTTACAGTGAAATGCTGAATACAACAGGTGTAGTAGACCTCACAGTGAAATGCTGAATACAACAGGTGTAGTAGATCTCACAGTGAAATGCTGAATACAACAGGTGTAGTAGACCTCACAGTGAAATGCTGAATACAACAGGTGTAGTAGATCTCACAGTGAAATGCTGAATACAACAGGTGTAGTAGACCTTACAGTGAAATGCTGAATACAACAGGTGTAGTAGACCTTACAGTGAAATGCTGAATATAACAGGTGTAGTAGACCTCACAGTGAAATGCTGACTACAACAGGTGTAGTAGACCTTACAGTGAAATGCTGACTACAACAGGTGTAGTAGACCTCACAGTGAAATGCTGAATACAACAGGTGTAGTAGACCTCACAGTGAAATGCTGAATACAACAGGTGTAGTAGACCTCACAGTGAAATGCTGAATACAACAGGTGTAGTAGACCTTACAGTGAAATGCTGAATACAACAGGTGTAGTAGACCTCACAGTGAAATGCTGAATACAACAGGTGTAGTAGACCTCACAGTGAAATGCTGAATACAACAGGTGTAGTAGACCTTACAGTGAAATGCTGAATACAACAGGTGTAGTAGACCTCACAGTGAAATGCTGAATACAACAGGTGTAGTAGACCTTGCAGTGAAATGCTGAATACAACAGGTGTAGTAGACCTTACAGTGAAATGCTGAATACAACAGGTGTAGTAGACCTTGCAGTGAAATGCTGAATACAACAGGTGTAGTAGACCTCACAGTGAAATGCTGAATACAAAAGGTGTAGTAGACCTCACAGTGAAATGCTGAATACAACAGGTGTAGTAGACCTCACAGTGAAATGATTACTTACAAGCCCTTTAACCAACAATGCAGTTCAAGAAATAGAGATAAGATAATGTTTACTAAATAAACTAAAGTAAAAAAAACTGCAATCAACTCAAAAAGTAAAATATGCAAATGACATAACAATAACGAGGCTATTAAAGGGGAACACCGGTTCCGAGTCATTGTGCCGGTGTACAGGTTAGTCGAGGTCATCTGTAAAGTGACAGTGTGATGTTTGATCTCACATGCACACCACACAAACACACACGCTGTATACATACACGCTGGATACACACATACTGTATAATACTGTATAATACTGTATAATACTGAATAATACTGTATACACACATCATTTATACACACATACTGTATAATACTGTATACACACATACGGTATAGTACTATATAATACTGAATACACACATACAGTATAATAATGTATACACACATACAGCATAATATTGTATAATACTGTATACACACATACTGTATAATACTGTATACACACATACATTATAATACTCTATAATACTGTTTAATACTGTATACACACATACAGTATAATATTGTATAATACTGTATACACAGATACAGTATAATACTGTATACACACATACAGTATAATACTGTTTATTACTGTATACACACATACAATATAATAGTGTATAATACTGTATACACACATACAGTATAATACTGTATACACGCATACAATATAATAGTGTATAATACTGTATACACACATACAGTATAATACTGTTTATTACTGTATACACACATACAATATAATAGTGTATAATACAGTATAATACTGTATTCACACATACAGTATAATACTGTATACACGCATACAATATAATAGTGTATAATACTGTATACACACATACAGTATAATACTGTTTAATACTGTATACACAAATCAATGAAAAAACAAAACACACACAGTGCTGTATATGCAGTTCTTCTAGAGTAGAAAGGAGAGTGGCTGTGGAGCTGCTGGCAGCCATCAGAGTCAGGTCAGTTACAGAGGTCATGGATATCTGGCTGCTAGCCCCTGGGGTAATGAGCACAGATTGGTTTAAATGGACTTAATTTGACTATCAAAGGTAGCTGTAATAAGGCCTGTATGAGACTGAAAAAGAGGAGAATGACTGAGATAGTGGTTATAATTAATGGAACTGATTTAAATGACATGGACTAGATCTTTTCAAACTATGCACCCGACGTAATATCTATTCATTCTTCCTTTTTCATTCCCTCACACTTTCTCGTTCACTTTCCAGCTCTTCTCCTTCCTTCTCCCCCTCTTTCTGTATCTCTCTCCCCGAAAAGGAGGGAAGTAGAGGCAGAGCTCTCTCTCCCTCCCTCCTTTTCATTCACCATTTAGAAAATAAAATACAACTCAGTTTAACAAAAAGGTGGATTCCCTAAATATATGTTATTCAGTCACAATCGTTCTCCCCGAGCCAACATTCCAAATGAACATTCCAAAGAAACAACAGGATGACAGTTGGGAATGTCCATCGTATACTAACGATGGCCAGTTGACAATCCATAGTTTCGGACAGGTCGTTCAAGATTCGTGGAAATTGGTCGTCTCTCCATATCTTGAGGATGTGGGGAAACTGGCCACTAGGGGCAACAGTGGGCGCTGTTACCATCAAGTGAGCTTGGGTTTTGCAAGGGTGTTGTGGACGTGAGTGGTGGTTGGGAGTAATCTCATGACTAAAGATCAGAAGGTTGTGTGGTTGAGTTGTGGACAATGTTTTTATGTGTGATTTTTGTTACCGTATCCCAAACTCTAACCCTTACCTCGACCATTCAGAATGAGTCCCAAACTCTAACCCTTACCTCGACCATTCAGAATGAGTCCCAAACTCTAACCCTTACCTCAACCATTCAGAATGAGTCCCAAACTCTAACCCTTACCTCAACCATTCAGAGTGAGTCCCAAACTCTAACCCTTACCTCGACCATTCAGAATGAGTCCCAAACTCTAACCCTTACCTCAACCATTCAGAGTGAGTCCCAAACTCTAACCCTTACCTCAACCATTCAGAGTGAGTCCCCAACTTTAACGCTTACCTCAACCATTCAGAGTGAGTCCCCAACTTTAACCCTTACCTCAACCATTCAGAAGGAGTCCCAAACCTTAACCCTTACCTCAACCATTCAGAATGAGTCCCAAACCTTAACCCTAACTTCAACCATTCAGAATGAGTCCCAAACCTTAACCCTTACCTCAACCATTCAGAATGAGTCTCAAACTTTAACCCTTACCTCAACCATTCAGAATGAGTCTCAAACCTTAACCCTTACCTCAACCATTCAGAATGAGTCTCAAACCTTAACCCTTACCTCAACCATTCAGAATGAGTCCCAAACCTTAACCCTTACCTCAACCATTCAGAATGAGTCTCAAACTTTAACCCTTACCTCAACCATTCAGAATGAGTCTCAAACCTTAACCCTTACCTCAACCATTCAGAATGAGTCTCAAACCTTAACCCTTACCTCAACCATTCAGAATGAGTCTCAAACCTTAACCCTTACCTCAACCATTCAGAATGAGTCTCAAACCTTAACCCTTACCTCAACCATTCAGAATGAGTCCCAAACCTTAACCCTTACCTCAACCATTCAGAATGAGTCTCAAACTTTAACCCTTACCTCAACCATTCAGAATGAGTCTCAAACCTTAACCCTTACCTCAACCATTCAGAATGAGTCTCAAACCTTAACCCTTACCTCAACCATTCAGAATGAGTCTCAAACCTTAACCCTTACCTCAACCATTCAGAATGAGTCTCAAACCTTAACCCTTAACTTCTAAATGTGATGTTTGGATAAATGGAATGATACAGAGCATCAGGAGAAACAATGTGAATGAACATCTATAATTCTGTATTAAGACTGTGCGAGCTTGTTTACAGTTTAGCTATCATGGCAGGCTTCCTTATTGTGCAAAGATCCAGCACGAAACATGCCACGTACCTTGTGTGTCTGTGTGTGTGTGTGTGTGTGTGTGTGTGTGTGTGTGTGTGTGTGTGTGTGTGTGTGTGTGGGTGTGTGTGGGTGGGTGTGTGTGTGTGTGTGTGTGTGTGTGTGTGTGTGTGTGTGTGTGTGTGTGTGTGTGTGTGTGTGTGTGTGTGTGGGTGTGTGTGGGTGTGTGGGTGTGTGTGTGTGTGTGTGACACACACACACACACACAGACACGCACACACACACACACACACATTCTGCAGACGTCCTTTGCAGAGAATGGAAGATATCAAATCTCACTGTGGCAGCTGTGTTTATGAGCTGTGTTAATTGTTCTAATTGGTCACAACAGGTTTATGTGGTGGGGTCATGTGTGGTCTGTTTTAGACAATTGGTTTTGGTTTGTGTTAGGCCATTTGTTCCCATGACGATAGAAGCAGGAGATTTTATTTTTGAAGAGTAAAATACAGGCAGCGATCGCATGAGCTGAGCTGACAGAATGACATGAATATGTTAGTGGAGGGATGGTATGAAGAGTTACAGCCCGTGTGCTCCGGGTTAGAGTCCAGTGACCCTATCCTCACCACACACACACGCGCACACATATCACAGCCCAAGGTGACCGTAGTTGCAATCAGAAGCCTTGGCAGGGAGTTGTCAGTCGTCAGGGGTTACAGTAAGGAATTATGGGATATGAAGGGCTAGCCCATGGGAAGGTGTACGTGGGGATAAATGAGGACAAGAAGAGGTAGAAAGAGAGAGAGGGGTGGAGAGCGGGAGATGCAGGGAGAGAGAGAGTGCATGAGAGAGGGAAGGATCGAGAGAGAGAGACAGAGGCAGGGGGAGAGAAATAAAGAGAGAGAGGCAGGGGGAGAGAAATAAAGAGGGAGAGGCAGGGGGAGAGAGAGATAGACACATGGTAGAGAGATGGTAGAGAGACGGTAGAGAGACGGTAGAGAGACGGTAGAGAGACGGTAGACAGACGTAGAGAGACGGTAGAGAGACGGAAGACAGACGGTAGAGAGACGGTAGAGAGACGGTAGAGAGACGGTAGAGAGACGGTAGAGAGACGGTAGACAGACGGTAGAGAGACGGTAGAGAGACGGTAGAGAGACGGTAGACAAAGTAAATACAACCCATATTTATGCTTATTTATTTTCCCTTCTGTACTTTAACCATTTGTACATTGTTACATTGTTACAACACTGTATACATATATGTATATATACTATGACATTTGTAATGTCTTATACGTACATACAGTGGGGCAAAAAAGTATTTAGTCAGCCACCAATTGTGCAAGTTCTCCCACTTAAAAAGATGAGAGAGGCCTGTAATTTTCACCATAGGTACACTTCAACTGTGACAGTAGTAGTCTGTCATAGTTGAAGTGTAGTTGAAGTGTACCTATGGTGAAAATTACAGGCCTTTCTCATCTTTTTAAGTGGGAGAACTTGCACAATAGGTGGCTGAATAAATACTTTTTTGCCCCGCTGTTCATACATACATTACAGATAAATAAATTATACAGAATTAGGAGACAAGGCTATACACAATCTATGTACACACGTACCATTTACCACATAGAAGATACATATTTTTACAATTTAATTATAGGTAGCCATTTTATTTTATTCCATCCAGGCTTTATCAAAATATTCTTCAAACGGAAATACACAATGGACAAAAAAGCATTTATGTTTCTCCTCATCACTCAGCCATATAATGCCAATAGTTACATCGTCTTTCCTTTTCCATTTCACCACAATACCGACCTGTTTCAATACACAGAGGCCATATCCCTGATCTGACCTGTTTCAATACACAGAGGCCATATCCCTGATCTGACCTGTTTCAATACACAGAGGCAATATCCCTGATCTGACCTGTTTCAATACACAGAGGCCATATCCCTGATCTGACCTGTTTCAATACACAGAGGCAATATCCCTGATCTGACCTGTTTCAATACACAGAGGCAATATCCCTGATCTGACCTGTTTCAATACGCAGAGGCAATATCCCTGATCGTAACTGTTTCAATACACAGAGGCAATATCCCTGATCTGACCTGTTTCAATACGCAGAGGCAATATCCCTGATCTGACCTGTTTCAATACACAGAGGCAATATCCCTGATCTGAACTGTTTCAATACACAGAGGCAATATCCCTGATCTGACCTGTTTCAATACACAGAGGCAATATCCCTGAACGTACCTGTTTCAATATGCAGAGGCAATATCCCTGATCTGACCTGTTTCAATACGCAGAGGCAATATCCCTGATCTGACCTGTTTCAATACGCAGAGGCAATATCCCTGATCTGACCTGTTTCAATACACAGAGGCAATATCCCTGATCTGACCTGTTTCAATACACAGAGGCAATATCCCTGATCTGACCTGTTTCAATACGCAGAGGCAATATCCCTGATCTGACCTGTTTCAATACACAGAGGCAATATCCCTGATCTGACCTGTTTCAATACGCAGAGGCAATATCCCTGATCTGACCTGTTTCAATACACAGAGGCAATATCCCTGATCTGACCTGTTTCAATACGCAGAGGCAATATCCCTGATCGTAACTGTTTCAATACACAGAGGCAATATCCCTGATCTGACCTGTTTCAATACACAGAGGCAATATCCCTGATCTGACCTGTTTCAATACACAGAGGCAATATCGCTGATCTGAACTGTTTCAATACACAGAGGCAATATCCCTGATCTGACCTGTTTCAATGCACAGAGGCAATATCCCTGATAAGACCTGTTTCAATACACAGAGGCAATATCCCTGATCTGACCTGTTTCAATACACAGAGGCAATATCCCTGATCTGACCTGTTTCAATACACAGAGGCAATATCCCTGATCTGACCTGTTTCAATACACAGAGGCAATATTCCTGATCTGACCTGTTTCAATACGCAGAGGCAATATCCCTGATCTGACCTGTTTCAATACGCAGAGACTATATCCCTAATCTGACCTGTTTCAATACACAGAGGCAACATCCCTGATCTGACCTGTTTCAATACACAGAGGCAATATCCCTGATCTGACCTGTTTCAATACACAGAGGCAATATCCCTGTTCTGACCTGTTTCAATACGCAGAGGCAATATCCCTGATCTGACCTGTTTCAATACGCAGAGGCAATATCCCTGATCTGACCTGTTTCAATACACAGAGGCCATATCCCTGATCGTACCTGTTTCAATACGCAGAGGCAATATCCCTGATCTGACCTGTTTCAATACACAGAGACAATATCCCTGATCTGACCTGTTTCAATACGCAGAGGCAATATCCCTGATCTGACCTGTTTCAATACACAGAGGCAATATCCCTGATCTGACCTGTTTCAATACGCAGAGGCAATATCCCTGATAGTACCTGTTTCAATACACAGAGGCAATATCCCTGATCGTACCTGTTTCAATACGCAGAGACAATATCCCTGATCTGACCTGTTTCAATACACAGAGGCAATATCCCTGATCGTACCTGTTTCAATACGCAGAGGCAATATCCCTGATCTGTCCTGTTTCAATACACAGAGACAATATCCCTGATCTGACCTGTTTCAATACGCAGAGGCAATATCCCTGATCTGACCTGTTTCAATACACAGAGGCAATATCCCTGATCTGACCTGTTTCAATACGCAGAGGCAATATCCCTGATCTGACCTGTTTCAATACGCAGAGACAATATCCCTAATCTGACCTGTTTCAATACACAGAGGCAACATCCCTGATCTGACCTCTTTCAATACACAGAGGCCATATCCCTGATCGTACCTGTTTCAATACGCAGAGGCAATATCCCTGATCTGACCTGTTTCAATACACAGAGACAATATCCCTGATCTGACCTGTTTCAATACGCAGAGGCAATATCCCTGATCTGACCTGTTTCAATACACAGAGGCAATATCCCTGATCTGACCTGTTTCAATACGCAGAGGCAATATCCCTGATCTGACCTGTTTCAATACACAGAGGCAATATCCCTGATCTGACCTGTTTCAATACACAGAGGCAATATCCCTGATCGTACCTGTTTCAATACACAGAGACAATATCCCTGATCTGACCTGTTTCAATACACAGAGGCAATATCCCTGATCTGACCTGTTTCAATACACAGAGGCAATATCCCTGATCGTACCTGTTTCAATACGCAGAGACAATATCCCTGATCTGACCTGTTTCAATACACAGAGGCAATATCCCTGATCGTACCTGTGCACAGCGACCTCTTGTTTTTAGGTAGGTTATACATAATATATCTCTCACACACCAATTCACCCCGAATCAGACTAAATGTTCTCAATTTGGGTTTATGATTCATCTCCTCCACCCATTTATATTTCATATCGCATCAACAGTGGATTTCTAATCATGTCTATGTCCCCCATAATTTGTTTTTCGTACAGACGTTCACAGACAGACTGTTGGAATAGTTCAGATGTTCACAGACAGACTGTTTGAATAGTTCAGATGTTCACAGTCAGACTGTTGGAATAGTTCAGACGTTTACAGACAGACTGTTGGAATAGTTCAGACGTTCACAGACAGACTGTTGGAATAGTTCAGATGTTCACAGTCAGACTGTTGGAATAGTTCAGACGTTCACAGACAGACTGTTGGAATAGTTCAGATGTTCACAGTCAGACTGTTGGAATAGTTCAGATGTTCACAGTCAGACTGTAGGAATAGTTCAGATGTTCACAGACAGACTGTTGGAATAGTTCAGATGTTCACAGACAGGCTGTTGGAATAGTTCAGATGTTCACAGACAGACTGTTGGAATAGTTCAGATGTTCACAGACAGACTGTTGGAATAGTTCAGATGTTCACAGACAGACTGTTGGAATAGTTCAGATGTTCACAGTCAGACTGTTGGAATAGTTCAGATGTTCACAGTCAGACTGTTGGAATAGTTCCGATGTTCACAGTCAGACTGTTGGAATAGTTCAGATGTTCACAGACAGACTGTTGGAATAGTTCAGATGTTCACAGACAGACTGTTGGAATAGTTCAGATGTTCACAGTCAGACTGTTGGAATAGTTCAGATGTTCACAGTCAGACTGTTGGAATAGTTCAGATGTTCACAGTCAGACTGTTGGAATAGTTCAGATGTTCACAGTCAGACTGTTGGAATAGTTCAGATGTTCACAGTCAGACTGTTGGAATAGTTCAGATGTTCACAGACAGACTGTTGGAATAGTTCAGATGTTCACAGTCAGACTGTTGGAATAGTTCAGATGTTCACAGACAGACTGTTGGAATAGTTCAGATGTTCACAGACAGACTGTTGGAATAGTTCAGATGTTCACAGACAGACTGTTGGAATAGTTCAGATGTTCACAGACAGCCTGTTGGAATAGTTCAGATGTTCACAGTCAGACTGTTGGAATAGTTCAGATGTTCACAGACAGACTGTTGGAATAGTTCAGATGTTCACAGACAGACTGTTGGAATAGTTCAGACATTTCGGTTGCCCAGGCTGCCCCTATGGACAGATCCCATAGAACAACTTTACTAGCTATTCTGGTAGTCGGCATATCCAACAGTCTATTCCAAAATCTCACCATTAGACGCCTTGCCATCTCACCTCACAGGGTCCCAGCCCATGTCCCAGTCATTGCAAGTATAGGTGCAAACTTATGGACACCTAAAAAGTAACATACTGTTATGGACATGCATGTTTGTTTTTTAAGACGCATCTTAGCAACCCCACACTCCTACCTCTTAGCACCCCACACTCCTACCTCTTATCACCCCACACTCCTACCTCTTAGCACCCCACACTCCTACCTCTTAGCACCCCATACTCCTACCTCTTAGCAACCCCACACTCCTACCTCTTAGCACCCCACACTCCTACCTATTATCACCCCACACTCCTACCTCTTAGCACCCCACACTCCTACCTCTTAGCACCCCACACTCCTACCTCTTAGCAACCCCACATTCCAACCTCTTAGCACCCCACACTCCTACCTCTTAGCACCCCATACTCCTACCTCTTAGCAACCCCACACTCCTACCTCTTAGCACCCCACACTCCTACCTCTTAGCAACCCCACACTCCTACCTCTTAGCAACCCCACACTCCTACCTTTTAGCACCCCCACATTCCTACCTCTTAGCAACCCCACACTCCTACCTCTTAGCACCCCACACTCCTACCTCTTAGCAACCCCACATTCCAACCTCTTAGCACCCCACACTCCTACCTCTTAGCACCCCATACTCCTACCTCTTAGCACCCCATACTCCTACCTCTTAGCAACCCCACACTCCTACCTCTTAGCACCCCATACTCCTACCTCTTAGCACCCCACACTCCTACCTCTTAGCACCCCATACTCCTACCTCTTAGCACCCCACACTCCTACCTCTTAGCACCCCATACTCCTACCTCTTAGCACCCCATACTCCTACCTCTTAGCAACCCCACACTCCTACCTCTTAGCACCCCACACTCCTACCTCTTATAAGAGGTTTCTAACATTGTGTTTTCCATATTAGTTCTCAGGGAACATATATCTTTATAAAATTATTCTTCAAAATATGCACACATTTTCGTTACCTGAGAACAAATTAGCAAACCCCTTCTCCCACTCGTTAAGTACCAGTGGAATATCATTGTTCAGCCCCCTCTTCTCTTGCCTGACTTCCATTGGAATTTTCTTATTTTGTTTCGGTCCTAACTGGTTTATTTTGCTCTAACCTGTTGAGAATTTATTGTCTGTATTTCCTCAAGTGTAATAGCTGCCATCTCTGATATCTCTGTTTTAACAAGCGCAGTCTTTTGTCAAACACAACGTGCTGTTTTTTGTGTTAAATTCCTTCCTACACTGTCCTCTTGTATTCCCGTCTTTACACTGTAATAATAAGCACACAGCCTTGTGCATTACTGACCATAAACTTTCCTGGGCTCGGGTGTGTTTTCTTCATTGGCATAATTCTTTCTCATTTCAGAATAATATCATAAACATTTTCACACCACGCATCTAAATTATTATTATTTTTTTATTTTTTGGGGCATTTTTGCAGAGTTTCGTTGAGTTCCACCAGAGATCTACATGCCATTTCAGAATAATATCATAAACATTTTCACACCACACATCTAAATTATTATTATTTTTTTATTTTTTTTGGCATTTTTGCAGAGTTTCGTTGAGTTCCACCAGAGATCTACATGCCATTTCAGAATAATATCATAAACATTTTCACACCACACATCTAAATTATTATTATTTTTTTATTTTTTTTGGCATTTTTGCAGAGTTTCGTTGAGTTCCACCAGAGATCTACATGCCATTTCAGAACATAGAAAACCCCATTTTATTTTCCTACATTTGGGCATATATCGAGAATATTTTACCTGTGATTGATGCACAGTAATACCTGGTTGAGAAAGTCAAAAACATCTCCATTCTTCAACCATCTGTTTAAGCGGGTTACACCTTGAATTCCCGATTCTAGACAGTCGTGGAGTGTATGACATGCGATTTCGCTTAAGGGGCCATATCCTTCCATTAATGATACACATCGTAGAGTCCCAAAGGAATTCTAATAGGGTTTCCCCATGATGCTTAGCGAAGTCATCCAAAACAACACGAGATGGAGCATCATCAATATCATTCATATGGTCATCTAACCTCCCAATGCGACTGTTAAAAGATCCACACATATGTAAACAGCATCTGCTTCTATATATACCGTAGGTATGCTTGAGTTAACAGATGACTGTAGCAGGAAGATGTATCTCCACGCCATGTGGACTGTTCGGGAGGAAAATGAAAATACAGCAAAGCAATAATCTGACTCCCTGTGTTCAAAGAGCAAACCAATAATTCCTTCTATGGCTTCATCGATCATTTCAATTTGATATGCTGTCATCATATTAGACTTTACACATATTCCCACTCCCCCCAGAGCCCCCTGGGACATTTCACATGAGTGTTCCTGTTATGTCCACACCATACAATACCCTTCAATATCAATAGTTTATTGCATTTCATTTATTGCAATAACGTCTGGGTTTAAGGATTTTAGTATTGTTATTCGTAACTTATTGTTCAAGGTAGTCCATTCTTTAACGTTTCAATACGCTATTGAATTTGAGTCTCGTAGTGGATGGAAAATCGCTCAGTATGTAGTGGGTCTGTACACCCCATGTCCTTGTCCGCATTGTCCCTCTGGTTGATGTCATTTACTGACCCGTCCGCTTCTCCCTGGGTCAGGGAGAGTTTTTTCCATAACAGAGCCACTTTCTCCTCCACTGACCGACACTCCACCTTCACAACCCTCGGGACCTTTACCTCTCTCCTTCATCCTCTCAACTGCAGCCACCTCTGTTTCTCAGCCTAGGCCTACCGATATCAACTGGTACATTTTGGAGATTAGGTCCTCGTTTTCATCGGCTAACAGTCCTGCCACTGTGATAGACACGTCTGGGTTGAACTTGCTGTTGTTTTGGCAGCACATATTCTCTCAGATTCTAAGAATTCTATACGGGACTCCAAACGTCCAACCTCCACAGCTATGTGGTCTTATAGCTGCTTGGTATTATTCTCCAGTTGAGTCAGCGAAGATGTTTGATTATCCTAACTGGCTTTTCTGCAAAGATGCACGTAAGCTGTCAACTTCACACATATTCATTCCTTTTTTTAAGACTCAGCTTCATTTAGTCCAGCTTTTCTTTTCTTTCTGTCTTCGTACCTAGGCTCCTTATCTCTGTCATGAGATTAGCCATGCTATTGGTACTTTCTTTCTGTCTTCGTACCTAGGCTCCTTATCTCTGTCATGAGATTAGCCATGCTATTGGTACTTTCTTTCTGTCTTCGTACCTAGGCTCCTTATCTCTGTCATGAGATTAGCCATGCTATTGGTACTTTATTTCTGTCTTCGTACCTAGGCTCCTTATCTCTGTCATGAGATTAGCCATGCTATTGGCACTTTCTTTCTGTCTTCGTACCTAGGCTCCTTGTCTCTGTCATGAGATTAGCCATGCTATTGGCACTTTCTTTCTTGGATAAATGTGGCTCCAGGCTTTTCTCAACACTGCGTAGATTTCTACCGAAGTTCATGTGTTTTAGCACCTAACTGCTTCTGGTTTTGCCGTTAGATAGTCAGCTAAATGTGTAGCCAGATTACCCGCCAAACATTCCCCATCAAGTCTGTCACCCTCACAGGAGTCCGGCTTCAGCGGCCTCTATTTACGGGCCGATCTCTATGTTTTAAACTTAGAAAACCTTTTAAATTAAAAAAAGTTTTGAAAAGTTTGGTCCCATGAAGAAGCAGCAACATTTTTTTTTAACCTTTTGCAACAGAAGCCTCTGGTGTCCAGCTGTCTCAAAACAGCAGATGTGTTGTTGCTTACCCTCAGTACCTGGGGCTGGCCTGTCAGAAAGTCCAGGATCCAGCAAAAGGAGGTGTTCAGTCCCAGGGCCCTTAGCTTAGTGATGAGCCTGGAGGGCACTATGCTGTTGAATACAGAGCTGTAGTCAATGAACAGCATTCTCACGTAGGTGTTCCTTTTGTCCAGGTGGGAAAGGGCAGTGTGAAGTGCAATAGCGATTGCATCATCTGTGGATATTTTGGGGAGGTATGCAAATTAGAGTGGGTCCAGGGTGTCTGGGATGATGGTGTTGATATGAGCCACAGATGATGCCAAAACATTTCATGGCTATAGATGCGAGTACTACGGGGCGATAGACATTTAGGCAGGTTACTTTAGAGTTCTTGGACACAAAGATGGTCTGCTTGAAACAAGTAGGTATTACAGACTGGGTCAGGGAGAGGTTGAAAATGTCAGTGAAGACACTTGCCAGCGGATCAGCGCATGCTCTCAGTACGCGTCCTGGTAATCCGTCTGGCCCTACGGGCTTGTGAATGTTAACCTGCTCTTTGAAAGCGGCAGCTCTAGCTTTTTAGCTCAGTGTGGATGTTGCCTGTAATACATTTTGTCTGGTTGTGATGTTTATGTACGGTCACCGTGGGGATGGTGTTGTCTATGCACTTAGGAAGCCAGTGACTGATGTGGTATACTCCTCAATGCCATCATCAGATGAATACCGTAACATGCTCCAATCTGCGCTAGCGAGGGAGTCCTGTAGCTTAGCATCCGCTTCCTCGGGCCAGTTCAGTATTGAGCGTGTCACTGGTACTCCTTCTTTGAGTTTTTGCTTGTAAGCAGGAGGATAGAGTTATGGTCAGATTTGCCAAATGGATGGAGGATGAATGAATAAGGAGGGATGGGGAGATGGAGGAGGAAGAGGAAGGAGGGATGGAGGAGTGATGGAGGAGGAAGGAGGAAGGAGGGATGGAGGAGGAAGAGGTAAGGAGGGATGGAGGAGGGATGAGGAGGGATGGAGGAGGAAGGAGTAAGGAGGGATGGAGGATGAAGGAGTAAGGAGGGATGGAGGGATGGAGGGATGGAGGAGGGATGCAGGAGGAAGGAGGGATGGGGGAGGAAGGAGTAAGGAGGGATGGATGGAGGAGGAAGGAGGGATGGAGGAATGGAGGAGGATCAAGGAGTAAGGAGGGATGGAGGGATGGAGGATAGAGGAGGGATGGAGGAAGGAGGAAGGAGGGATGGAGGGATGGAGGAAGAATGAGGAATGGAAGGATGGAGGGATGGAGGAGGAAGGAGGGATGGAGGGATGAGGAGGAAGGAGGAAGGAGGGATGGAGGGATGGAGGATAGAGGAGGGATGGAGGGATGGAGGATAGAGGAGGGATGGAGGAGGAAGGAGTAAGGAGGGATGGAGGGATGGAGGAGGAAGGAGGAGTAGAAGGATGGAGGAGGAAGGAGTAAGGAGGGATAGAGGGATGGAGGAGGAAGGAGTAAGTAGGGATGGAGGAGTAAGGAGGGATAGAGGAGGAAGGAGTAAGGAGGGATGGAGGGATAGAGGAGGAAGGAGGAAGGAGGGATGGAGGGATGGAGGAGAAAGGAGGGATGGAGGAGGAAGGAGGGCTGGAGGAGGAAGGAGAAAGGGGGGATGGAGGTATGGAGGAGGAATGGAGGGATGGAGGAGGAAGGAGTAAGGAGGGATGGAGGAGGAAGGAGTAAGGAGGGATGGAGGGGGAAGGAGTAAGGAGGGATGGAGGAGGAAGGAGTAAGGAGGGATGGAGGAGGAAGGAGTAAGGAGGGATGGAGAAGGAAGGAGTAAGGAGGGATGGAGGAGGAAGGAGTAAGGTGGGATGGAGGGGGAAGGAGTAAGGAGGGATGGAGGGGGAAGGAGAAATAGAGGAGGAAGGAGGGATGGGGGGATGGAGGAGGAAGGAGTAAGGAGGGATGGAGGAGGAAGGAGTGAGGAGTGATGGATAGATGGAGGAGGGATGGAGGAGAAAGGAGGAAGGAGGGATGGAGGAGCAAGGAGGGATGGAGGAGGAAGGAGGGATGGAGGAGTAAGGAGGGATGGAGGAGGAAGGAGGAAGGAGGGATGGAGGAGGAAGGAGAAAGGAGGGATGGAGGGATGGAGGAGGAAGGAGGAAGGAGGGATGGAGGAAGAAGGAGTAAGGAGGGATGGAGGATGAACGAGGAAGGAGGGATGGAGGGATGGAGGAGAAAGGAGGAATGGAGGGATGGAGGAGGGATGGAGGAGGAAGGAGGGAGGAGGGATGGAGGGATGGAGGAGGAAGGGGTAAGGAGGAATGGAAGGATGGAGTAGTAAGGAGGGATGGAGGGATGGAGGAGGAAGGAGGAAGGAGGGATGGAGGGATGGAGGAGGAAGGAGGAAGGAGGGATGGAGGGATGGAGAAGTGAACCTAGGAGAGGGATGGAGGGATGGAGGAGGAAGGAGGAAGGAGGGATGGAGGGATGGAGAAGTGAACCTAGGAGAGGGATGGAGGGATGGAGGAGGAAGGAGGGATGGAGGGATGGAGAAGTGAACCTAGGAAAGGGATGGAGGGATGGAGAAGTGAAACTAGGAGAGGGATGGAGGGATGGAGAAGTGAACCTAGGAGAGGGATGGAGAAGTGAACCTAGGAGAGGGATGGAGAAGTGAACCTTGGAGAGGGATGGAGAAGTGAACCTTGGAGAGGGATGGAGAAGTGAACCTAGGAGAGGGATGGAGAAGTGAACCTAGGAGAGGGATGGAGAAGTGAACCTAGGAGAGGGGTGGAGAAGTGAACCTAGGAGAGGGGTGGAGAAGTGAACCTTGGAGAGGGATGGAGAAGTGAACCTTGGGGAGGGATGGAGAAGTGAACCTAGGAGAGGGGTGGAGAAGTGAACCTTGGAGAGGGATGGAGAAGTGAACCTAGGAGAGGTATGGAGAAGTGAACCTTGGAGAGGGGTGGAGGGATGGAGGAGAAAGGAGGAAGGAGGGATGGAGAAGTGAACCTAGGAGAGGGATGGAGAAGTGAACCTAGCAGAGGGATGGAGAAGTGAACCTAGGAGAGGGGTGGAGGGATGGAGGAGAAAGGAGGAAGGAGGGATGGAGAAGTGAACCTAGGAGAGGGATGGAGAAGTGAACCTTGGAGAGGGGTGGAGAAGTGAACCTAGGAAAGGGATGGAGGGATGGAGAAGTGAACCTTGGAGAGGGGTGGAGAAGTGAACCTAGGAAAGGGATGGAGGGATGGAGAAGTGAACCTTGGAGAGGGGTGGAGAAGTGAACCTTGGAGAGGGATGGAGAAGTGAACCTTGGAGAGGGATGGAGAAGTGAACCTTGGAGAGGGATGGAGAAGTGAACCTTGGAGAGGGATGGAGGGATGGAGAAGTGAACCTAGGAGAGGGATGGAGAAGTGAACCTAGGAGAGGGATGGAGAAGTGAACCTTGGAGAGGGATGGAGAAGTGAACCTAGGAGAGGGGTGGAGGGATGGAGGAGAAAGGAGGAAGGAGGGATGGAAAAGTGAACCTAGGAGAGGGATGGAGAAGTGAACCTAGCAGAGGAATGGCTGAGCAGACAGGTCCCCCGTGATACCAGTCAGTATTCAACGTCCATACTTGTCTGAGGATGTCGGGAGATGACGAGGAAACCAGTCACTGGGGCAACAGTGAGCGCTGTTACCTTCAAGTCGTTTTCGGTTTCGCTAGGATGTTGTGGACAGGAATGACAGATGGGAGTAAACATTGGCCTCTGGTGCCAAAAGTTGTATATCTGAATCCAGCAATAGAAAGTAATTTTTTGAGATTTTGGTTTTATGCTTATGCCAAACCTTAACACTTACCTTAACCATTCGGAGGAAATGTCTAACCTTAACCCTTACCTTAACCATTCGGAGGAAATGTCTAACCTTAACCCTTACCTTAACCATTCGGAGTTAATGTCTAGCCTTAACCCTTACCTTAACCATTCAGAGGAAATGTCTAACCTTAACCCTTACCTTAACCATTCAGAGGAAATGTCTAACCTTAACCCTTACCTTAACCATTCAGAGGAAATGTCTAACCTTAACCCTTACCTTAACCATTCAGAGGAAATGTTTAACCTTAACCCTTACCTTAACCATTCGGAGTTAATGTTTAACCTTAACCTTAAACACTTCAAAATTTGACGTTTGAAACAACTTCAAAATTTGAAGTTTGAGAAAAAGTTTAATTCTGACGTGAGACTGTGAGAGCTTGTTGGGCTGAGAGGGGTACTGAGGGACAAAATATAGAAAGGGAGATAGAGGGGGAGATTGGGAGACTGAGAGTAAAAGGTGAGAAAAAGTGTAATTTAAACCATAGAACAAATATATTGGTAAATCCATAGTAATTTGGCATTTCTCTACGTCCATTCTCCCTCTTTCAGTGTAACGGACTGTTCCAGTGTGTTTTCCTAATCCCTCTTTCAGTGTAACGTACTGTTCCAGTGTGTTTTCCTAATCCCTCTTTCAGTGTAACTGACTGTTCCAGTGTGTTTTCCTAATCCCTCTTTCAGTGTAACGGACTGTTCCACCTAATCACTCTTTATGCCAACTAACTATTAACAAAGACGCAAGAAAGGTCCTCATGAACAAACAGCACAGTCTTGAAAAAGACCTGGTTGCTGGAAGACCTGGTTGCTGCCCTCTCCTATATGGGTTTGGTGCAGTTTCCACCATAACGTTAACCTCCATCTTATGCTTTCAGTCGGGGACTTGGTTCAGGACAGGGAACGATCCCACTAAGCATGTGTTACAAGTAGGTCTACTTGATGCCATGTGTTACAAGTAGGTCTACTTGATGCCATGTGTTACAAGTAGGTCTACTTGATGTCATGTGTGCGTATGTGTGTATGTCGAAAAACATTTATTTTCATTGTAACTAAAGTGGAAACAGTGGTTACGTGATACAAGGACCTTCATTGAAAACTATCCAATACGCCAGATATTGTTGGAGCCGTAAGCTGGTGGAGCTGGGACAGCCTGGTTGGAGCTGGGACAGCCAGGGTGGAGCCGTAAACTGGTGGAGCTGGGACAGCCTGGTTGGAGCTGGGAGAGCCAGGGTGGAGCCGTAAGCTGGTGGAGCTGGGACAGCCTGGATGGAGCTGGGACAGCCTGGTTGGAGCTGGGACAGCCTGGGTGGAACCGTAAGCTGGTGGAGCTGGGACAGCCTGGGTGGAGCTGGGACAGCCTGGTTGGAGCTGGGACAGCCTGGTTGGAGCTGGGACAGCCTGGGTGGAGCCGTAAGCTGGTGGAGCTGGGACAGCCTGGGTGGAGCCGTAAGCTGGTGGAGCTATAAACTGGTGAAGCTGGGACAGCCTGGGTAGAGCCGTAAGCTGGTGGAGATGGGACAGCCTGGGTGGAGCTGTAAACTGGTGGAGCTGTAACTGGTGGAGCTGTAAACTGGTGGATCTGTAAACTGGTGGAGCTGTAAACTGGTGAAGCTGGGACAACCTGGGCAGAGCCGTAAGCTGGTGGAGCTGTAAACTGGTGGAGCTGTAAGCTGGTGGAGCTGTAAACTGGTGGAGCTGTAAACTGGTGGAGTTGTAAACTGGTGGAGCTGTAAACTGGTGGAGCTGTAAACTGGTGGAGCTGTAAACTGGTGGAGCTGTAAACTGGTGGAGCTGTAACTGGTGGAGCTGTAAACTGGTGGAGCTGTAAACGGGTGGAGCTGTAAACTGGTGGAGCTGTAAACTGGTGGAGTTGTAAGCTGGTGGAGCTGTAAACTGGTGGAGCTGTAAACTGGTGGAGCTGTAAACTGGTGGAGTTGTAAGCTGGTGGAGCTGTAAACTGGTGGAGCTGTAAACTGGTGGAGCTGTAAACTGGTGGAGTTGTAAACTGGTGGAGTTGTAAGCTGGTGGAGCTGTAAACTGGTGGAGCTGTAAACTGGTGGAGCTGTAAACTGGTGGAGTTGTAAGCTGGTGGAGCTGTAAACTGGTGGAGCTGTAAACTGGTGGAGCTGTAAACTGGTGGAGCTGTAAACTGGTGGAGTTGTAAGCTGGTGGAGCTGTAAACTGGTGGAGCTGGGGCAGCCTGGGTGGAGCTGTAAACTGGTGGAGCTGTAACTGGTGGAGCTGTAAACTGGTGGAGCTGTAAACTGGTGGAGCTGTAAACTGGTGGAGCTGTAAACTGGTGGAGCTGGGACAGCCTGGGCAGAGCCGTAAGCTGGTGGAGCTGTAAACTGGTGGAGCTGTAAGCTGGTGGAGCTGTAAACTGGTGGAGCTGTAACTGGTGGAGCTGTAAGCTGGTGGAGCTGTAAACTGGTGGAGCTGTAAACTGGTGGAGCTGTAACTGGTGGAGCTGTAAACTGGTGGAGCTGTAAACTGGTGGAGCTGTAAACTGGTGGAGCTGTAAACTGGTGGAGCTGTAAACTGGTGGAGCTGTAAACTGGTGGAGCTGTAATTTGGCAGCATTGGTCATGTAAACAGGGTTGCAATGTGTTTCAGCTGTCTTGGGCAGCCTAGCTGTTTGGAGAAGGAGGTACTAATCTATTTCAGCTGTCGTGGTCAGCCTAGCTGTTTGGAGAAGGAGGTACTAATCTATTTCAGCTGTCTTGGGCAGCCTAGCTGTTTGGAGAAGGAGGTACTAATCTATTTCAGCTGTCGTGGTCAGTCTAGCTGTTTGGAGAAGGAGGTACTAATCTATTTCAGCTGTCTTGGGCAGCCTAGCTGTTTGGAGAAGGAGGTACTAATCTGTTTCAGCTGTCGTGGGCAGTCTAGCTGTTTGGAGGAGGTACTTCTTTGTTTCAGCTGTCTTGGGCAGCCTAGCTGTTTGGAGAAGGAGGTACTAATCTGTTTCAGCTGTCGTGGTCAGTCTAGCTGTTTGGAGAACGAGGTACTGTTCTGTTTCAGCTGTCGTGGGCAGTCTAGCTGTTTGGAGAAGGAGGTACTTCTCTGTTTCAGCTGTCGTGGTCAGTCTAGCTGTTTGGAGAAGGAGGTACTTCTCTGTTTCAGCTGTCGTGGTCAGTCTAGCTGTTTGGAGAACGAGGTACTGTTCTGTTTCAGCTGTCGTGGTCAGTCTAGCTGTTTGGAGAAGGAGGTACTTCTCTGTTTCAGCTGTCGTGGTCAGTCTAGCTGTTTGGAGAACGAGGTACTGTTCTGTTTCAGCTGTCGTGGTCAGTCTAGCTGTTTGGAGAAGGAGATACTTATCTGTTTCAGCTGTCGTGGTCAGTCTAGCTGTTTGGAGAACGAGGTACTGTTCTGTTTCAGCTGTCGTGGGTATTCTAGCTGTTTGGAGAATGAGGTACTGTTCTGTTTCAGCTGTCGTGGGTATTCTAGCTGTTAGCTGTAACTGTTTTCTATGAGAGGAAACTGATTTTTATTCAATTCCACCTCGCAGTAGAATGCATACTTAAAGACATGGCTTTATGTCCAAGAGAGCTAAACCTTTGTGGAACACACACACACACACACACACACACACACACACGCGCGCGCGCACGCAAACACACACACACACTTAATAGCGTTGGGCCAGTAAGGTTACTCGTTCGAATCCTCGAGCCGACTACATAAACATTCTGTTGATGTGCCCTGGATTGCTCTGAATAAGAGTGTCTGTTAATTAAATGACTCAAATTAAAATGAATTGTGCAGATTCTGTAAATAACACTTTCATTTATGTCTCTCTCTATGTCTCTCTTTATCTCTCTCTCTCTCACTTTCTGCTTCCCTCTTTATCTCTCTCTCTGTCTCTCTCTCTCTTTCTGTTTCCCTCTTTCTCTCTCTCTCTCTCTATGTCTCTCTCTTTATCTCTCTCTCTCACTTTCTGCTTCCCTCTTTATCTCTCTCTCTCTCTCTCACTTTCTGTTTCTCTCTTTATATCTCTCTCTCTCTCTTTCTGTATCTCTCTATCTCTCTCTCTCTCTGTTTCTCTCTCTCTCTATGTCTCTCTCTCTATGTCTCTCTCTATCTCTCTCTCACTTTCTGTTTCTCTCTTTATCTCTCTCTCTCTCTCTCTGTATCTCTATCTCTCTCTCTCTTTCTGTTTCTCTCTTTATCTCTCTCTCTCTCTCTTTTTCTGTTTCTCTCTTTATCTCTCTCTCTCTCACTTTCTGTTTCTCTCTCTCTCTCTCTTTCTGTTTCTGTTTCTCTCTCTCTCGCTCTCTTTCTATTTCTCTCTTTAGCTCTCTTTCTGTTTCTCTCTTTATCTCTCTCTCTTTCTGTTTCTCTTTATATCTCTCTCTCTCTGTTTCTGTTTCTCTCTCTCTCTTTATTTTTCTCTTTATCTCTCTCTCTCTCACTTTCTCCCTCTCTCCCTCTCTCTCTTCATGTTTCTCTCTCTCTCTCTTTCTGTCTCTTTTTCTCTCTCTGTTTCTCTTTCTCTCTCTCACTTTCTGTTTCTCTCTTTATCTCTCTCTCTCACTTTCTGTTTCTCTATCTATCTGTTTCTCTATCTATCTGTTTTTCTCTCTCTCTCTCTCTCTTTATCTCTCTCTCTCTTTATCTCTCTCACACTTTCTGTTTCTCTCTTTATCTCTCTCACACTTTCTGTTTCTCTCTCTCTCTCTCTGTTTCTCTTTTTCTCTCTCTCTTTCTGTTTCTCTCTTTATCTCTCTCTCTCACTTTCTGTTTCTCTCTTTATCACTCTCTCACGTTGTATCTCTCTTTATCTCTCTGTCTCTCTCTCACTTTCTGTTTCTCTCTTTCTCTCTTTATCTCTCACTCTCTCTCTTTCTCTCTCTCTCTCTTTCTGTGTCTCTCATTATCTCTCTCTCTCTCACTTTCTGTTTCTCTCTTTATCTCTCTCTATCTTTGTTTCTCTCTCTCTCTCTCTCACTTTCTGTTTCTCTCTTTCTCTCTCACACACTTTCTGTTTCTCTCTTTATCTCTTTCTCTCTCTCTCTCTCTCTCTTTCTGTGTCTCTCATTATCTCTCTCTCTCACACTTTATGTTTCTCTCTTTATCTCTCTCTTTCTGTTTCTCTCTCACTTTGTTTCTCTCTCTCTCTCTCTCTCACTTTGTTTCTCTCTCTCTCACACTTTCTGTTTCTCTCTTTATCTCTCTCTCTCTCACACTTTCTGTTTCTCTCTTTATCTCTCTCTCTCACACTTTCTGTTTCTCTCTTTATCTCTCTCTCTCTCACACACACTTTCTGTTTCTCTCTCTCTCTCTCTCTGTTTCTCTCTCTCTCTTTATCTCTCTCTCTCTCTCACACTTTCTGTTTCTCTCTTTATCTCTCTCTCTCACACTTTCTGTTTCTCTCTTTATCTCTCTCTCACACTTTCTGTTTCTCTCTCTCTCCCTCACACTTTCTGTTTCTCTCTCTCTCGTTCTGTGTCTCTCTTTATCTCTCTCTCACACTTTCTGTTTCTCTCTCTCTCTCTCTCTCTCTCTCACACTTTCTGTTTCTCTCTTTATCTCTCTCTCACACTTTCTGTTTCTCTCTTTATCTCTCTCTCACACTTTCTGTTTCTCTCTTTCTCTCTCTCTCTCTCACACTTTCTGTTTCTCTCTCTCTCTCACACTTTCTGTTTCTCTCTCTCTCTCTCACACTTTCTGTTTCTCTCTCTCTCTCTCACACTTTCTGTTTCTCTCTTTATCTCTCTCTCTCACACTTTCTGTTTCTCTCTTTATCTCTCTCTCTCACACTTTCTGTTTCTCTCTTTATCTCTCTCTCTCACACTTTCTGTTTCTCTCTCTCTCACACTTTCTGTTTCTCTCTCTCACACACTTTCTGTTTCTCTCTCTCTCTCGGAGGAGTATTGGGGGGACCCTTCATCAAAGCTACGGCCCCGGAGCTCAGCCCAGAACTACAAAGACTCTACATCTATGAGATGTAATCAATAATTCACTACTCTACTGTGGATCACAATAAAAAAACCTCCCCTCCACACTTTATCCTAGGAATACCCTAGCACAGTAATAGAGGAATGCACCAAGGACCAATAACAAAGGGGAAATCATTGTCTTCCTCCATTAGACTCCTGTGCTCCTGTCTGAAATGACACGCTGTTCCCCGTATAGTACATTACTTTAGGCCAGAGACAGTAGGCTGTCATTTGAAGACATCATAATGGGAAAATGGACTACCTAGTCAGCTGTACAACTGAATGCATTCAATTGAAATGTGTCCTCCATATTTAACCCAACCCCTCTGTGTGTGTGTGTGGGGGGGGGGGGGGGGGGCTGCCTTAATCGACAGCCACGTCATCGGCACCCCCGGGATTAGTTATTGTGGGGGTTTATTTCCTTGCTCAAGGGGAAAACGGCAGATGTTTCTATCTTGCTAGCTCAGGGATCGAACAACCCCAAAAGAAAGGTAGATAATACACTGTGGGCAAATAACAATTTCCCTCCAGACCCAAAGTCACAGATCCTGCCTGAAGACACCTAGCTCAGTTTGGGGGTATATCTCAATATTCTCCTGAAGATACATGGCTCAGTCTGGGGTTGTATCTCAATAGTCTCCTGAAGACACATGGCTCAGTCTGGGGTTGTATCTCAATAGTCTCCTGAAGACACCTAGCTCAGTTTGGGGGTATATCTCAATAGTCTCCTGAAGACACCTAGCTCAGTTTGGGGGTATATCTCAATAGTCTCCTGAAGACACATGGCTCAGTCTGGGGTTGTATCTCAATAGTCTGCCTGAGATACCTGGCTCAGTCTGGTGGACAGGAGGTTGGTTGCATCTTAATTGGGGAGGACAGGCTCATTCTAATTACTGGAGCAGAATAAGTGGAATGGTAACAAATATATAAAATGCATGGTTTTTAGATTAAGCAATTTTCTACCTGGGGGTCTATCTCAATAGTACACCAACAAGACATGGGATGGAACTACACCCAACAAGACAGGGGATTGAACTACAACAACAAGACAGGGGATGGAACTACTCCAACAAGACAGGGGATTGAACTACAACAACAAGACAGGGGATGGAACTACACCCAACAAGACAGGGGATGGAACTACAACAACAAGACAGGGGATGGAACTACAACAACAAGACAGGGGATGGAACTACACCCAACAAGACAGGGGATGGAACTACAACAACAAGAAAGGGGATGGAACTACAACAACAAGACAGGGGATTGAACTACTCCAAGGTACCAGCTCCAAAAACGCAGTTTTTCATCATGAATCTTGTTCTGGAGGCAGCTCTGCAGAGTGGTCAATAGCTGGCACAGCTACAAAGTCATGAAATCAGATATTAAACCTAACCATAACCACAACCCTAACCTCAACCCTAACCACACTGCTAACCTTTTTTCCTCATCCGAACCTTAAAATGATGACCAAAAAAAAGGCTAATCTTTACAATATAGCTAATTTTGACTGCTGGCCTATCTAAGGGGAATTCTCTCAGTTCTGCTTCAAGGAGAAGACTCATTAAAACCAATCTGTTCTACTCATGCAGACCAACAGGTGTGTGTAGAATAACTTTACACACACACATACACACGCACAAACACACATGCACAAACGCACACACGCGCACGAACACACACACACACACAAGCACCCACACAAATATTACACACACCCACACAAATATTACACACACCCACACAAATATTACACACACCCACACAAATATTACACACACAAGCTTGCGAACGTAAACCGCTTTACTCTCTCTCACCAGGGGATTGTGCTAAGCGTCTGTGTGTGTGTCATCATCGTCACAAGGACAAGGACACACACGTCTCACAGCACTGGGCAACCAAGGAGAGTATCAGGGGACCTCATTACGGACGGATCGGGGGAGGGAAATAGGCGTAACACAGGAAGTAATGGACATCAATCTAGATGAACTCAAAGCATCCTGGATTTCAAAGAACCTGACCTTGAATCCTGCTGTTGTCTTTAGGCGTGTCACTGAGCCCCCTGCTATCTGTCTCCAACCTTAAGACAGCGTGTCACTGAGCCCCCTCCTCTCTGTCTCCAACATTAAGACAGCGTGTCACTGAGCCCCCTCCTCTCTGTCTCCAACCTTAAGACAGCGTGTCACTGAGCCCCCTCCTCTCTGTCTCCAACCTTAAGACAGCGTGTCACTGAGCTCTATCATGCAATGGTCAGCCCACAGGCTTGATTCAGAACACAATGGTCAGCCCACAGGCTTGATTCAGCACACAATGGTCAGCTCATAGTGATTCTTCCACTGCTCAATTTAACCATGTGTGCTTCACACACAGGGACAAACACATAGGGGCACACTGTCTCCATGTTAGACTGTGCAGATCCATCACTTAATACATTACACTGACCTTGATACTGTATGGCATCTGTCTCTCTCTCTCTCTCTCTCTCTGTTTCTCTCGCTCTCTCTCTGTTTCTCTCGCTCTCTCTCAATTTCAATTAATGTCAATTCAATGTAAGGGCTATATTGGCATGGGAGACATATGTTAACATTCCGAAAGCATGTGAACTAGATCAGGTATTCCCAATGCCATCGGTGGTACGCCAATAGAAATGGAATAGCCTTCATTTCTCAGAACAAGAATAGACTGATGAGTTTCAGAAGAAAAATCTTTCTTTCTGGCCATTTTGAGCCTGTAATCGAACCCACGAATGCTGATGCTCCAGATACTCAACTAGTCTAAAGAAGGCCAGTTGTATTGCTTCTTTAATCAGCACAACAGTTTTCAGCTGTGCTAACATAATTGCAAAAGGGTTTTCTAATGATCTATTCGCTTTTTAAAATGATAAACTTGTATTAGCTAACACAACGTGCTAATTGGAACACAGGAGTGATGGTTGCTGATAATGGGCCTCTGTACGCCTATGTAGATATTCCATATAAAATCTGCCATTTCCAGCTACAATAGTCATTTACAACATTAACAACGTCTACACTGTATTTCTGATCAATTTGATGTTATTTTAATGGACAAAAAATGTGCTTGTCATTGAAAAACAAAGACATTTCTAAGTGACCCCAAACTTTTGAACAGTAGTGTATGTATATGTATATATATATATATATATTTATTTTGCCTTGTTTCACTGCCAAAAATAAATTAAACCATCGTCGGTTCAGAGAAGTAACAACACAATATCAAATACAGGTAGCCTAGTCAAATAATTAACATCCAATCACATTAAGCATTACTCATCCAATCACATTAAGCATTACTCTCTCGCGGGAATTCCACTAACAGTGCGAATGTAGCCAAACGTAGCTGCTGCTCATTCCATTTGCTCCAAAAATTGTTTAAAAAAGTAAGGCCTGTGTCCATAGAGACACATACCAGATCTACTGGTAGTACTGCTACTACCACTAGGACATCATACTGCTACTACCAGCACTACTACACCTGCACCTGTCAACAACACAAGTTGTTCTGCTTCCACCAGCACATCCAATGCTAGCATCAGCAATTCTACATGTGTTGTTAGCCCTTCTAGCATGGACACTGACAGTTGTGAATCTGATGCAGCTGAAGAGCTACTGCCCCTTTACACGGGAAATCACCGAACAGACAGACAGGGACATTGGACCATCGAAGAGGTGCAAATATGATGAGAACTACATTGTTTTGGGGTTCACTTATATTGGGAGTAGTGCCTTTCCTCAGCCACAGTGTGTTATATGTGCAAAAGTACTATCTCACAACTCTATGAAACCTTGCGCAAACATTTATTAAAATAAAAATAAGCCACAGGAGTTATTTGAGTGTGAATTAAGACAACTTTTGAGTAGTAAGACATGTAATAAAAGCAACAGATACCATTAAGAAGAAGGGGCTAGTAGCGTCTTATATGGTGAGCTACTGAGTGGCTGGGACAGACAATCCCCATACTATTGTGGAGGACTTAATTCTTCCTGCTGCTGTAGATATGACTGGGACAATGTTGGGGGAAAAGGACACACCGTGTCAGTGACATGGCAGGAGATGTTTTGAAACAATTAATGCTTCACATACAAGCCAGTGAATTATATGCATTTCAGCTGGATGAGTCAACAGACGTGGCGGGCCTGGCACAGCTCCTGGTGTATGTCCATTATCTTTATGGGGGGGGGGGGGGGGGTCATCCTCTTCTGCAAACCACTGGAAACCAGGACAATAGGAGAGGATATTTTGAAAGTACTGCAGGGCTTGCAGGCCACCAGAGACTCTGGGTTCAAGTCCAGCCAGTCGTGACTGGGAGGCCCATGGGGCAGCGCACAATTGGCCCAGCTTTGTCTGGGTTAGGGAGGATTTGGCCGGCAAGGATATCCTTGTCTCATCACGCACTAGCAACTCCTGTGGTGTGCTGGGCGCTGTGCACGCTGACCAGGTATACGGTGTTTCCTCTGACACATTGGTGTGGCTGGCTTTTGTGTCAAGAAGCAGTGCGGCTTGGTTGGGTTGTGTTTTGGAGGATGCATGGCTCTTGACCTTTGCCTCTCCTGAGTCCATACCGGAGCTGCAGCGATGAGACAAGACTGCAACTACTACCAACTGGGGAGAAAAAAAGGGTCAAATAAATTACATAAAAAAAATATAAAAAAGTATTGCACAGCTTTGAGACATCAAATGGACGTTGTTGGTTAGGATGTGTTGGTATCTGTACTGATGGCGCAAAAGCCATGACAGGGAGACATGGTGTGATATTCTGTAGTATTTCACCCATTAGATATGGGAGTTTATTTTGTTTTCTAATTCTTAGTGTAATCTGAGGGAAATACAGTATATGTCTCTAATATGGTCATGCATTGGGCAGGAGGTTAGGAAGTGCAGCTCAGTTTCCACCTCATTTTGTGGTCAGTGTGCACATAGCCGGTCTTCTCTTGAGAGCCATGTCTGCCTTCGGTGGCCTTTCTCAATAGCAAGGCTATGTTCACTGAGTCTGGACATAGTCAAAACGTTCCTTAAGTTGGGTAGGGAGTGGTCAGGTATTTTGCTACTGTGTACTCTATGTTAAGGGCCAAATAGCATTTTAGTTTTCGTTAGTTCTTTCCAATGTGTCAAAACATTATATTTTTGTTTTCTCATGATTTGGTTGTGTCTAATTGTGTTGCTGTCCTGGGGCTCTGTGTGGTCTGATTGTGTTTGTGATCAGAGCCCCAGGACCATCTTGCTTAGGGGACTATTCTCCAGGTTCATCTCGCTGTAGGTGATGGCTTTGTTATTGAAGGTTTCGGAATCGCTTCCTTTTAGGTGGTTGTAGAATCTAACGTCTCTTTTCTGGATTTTGATAATTAGCAGGTATCGGCCTAATTATGCTCTGCGTGCATTATTTTGTGTTTTACGTTGTAGACAAAGGATATTTTTGCAGAAGTCTCAATTTGCCGTTTGTCCAATTTTGTGATATCTTGGTTGGTGAGCGGACCCCAGACCTTAAAACCATAAAGGGCAGTGGGTTCTATAAATGATTTAAGTATTTTTTTGCTAGATCCTGTCAAATTTGATGTTCCTTTTGATGGCATAGTAGACTTTGCCTATCAAGGCACAAGGCGAGACACAGGAGGCAGATGGTTGGAGTCGTACATTTTTTATTAACCCAAAGGGGTAGGCAAGAAAATGGTTGTGGACAGGCAAAAAGGTCAAAACCAGATCAGAGACCAATAGGTACCGAAGGGCAGGCAGAATCAAGGTCAGGGCAGGCAGGATGATCAGGCAGGTGGGAGAGTAGTCCAGAGTCAGGCAGTGGTCAGAACCGGGAGGACTTTAAAAAGAGAATAGAAAAGGACTACGGGAAAAACACGCTGGTTGACCTGACTAAACATACAAGACAAACTGGTGCAGAGAGACATGAAACGCAGGGAGAAATACACTGGGGAAAATAAGCGTCACCTGGAGGGGGTGGAGACAATAAGAGGAACAGGTGAAACAGATCAAGGCGTGACATTGTCTTTGCTTTGGTTTGTTTGTTTGTCAATTAGGGTGTGTAGCATGAATACGTGGTCTGTCGTACGGTAATTTGGTAAAAAGCCAATTTGACATTTGCTCAGTACATTGTTTTCACTGAGGAATAATGATAATGCAGAGGATTTTCCCTAGGTTGTTGTTATTGCATATCCCCGGGAGTTACTGTGGTCAAATTTGTCTACACTTTTATGGATTGGGGTGATCAGTCCTTGGTTCCAAATATTGGGGAAGATGCCAGAGCTGATGATGATGTTAAAGAATTTTTTAGTATAGCCAAATGGAATTTGTGGTCTGTATATTTTATAATTTAATTTAGGGTACCATCATCCCCACAAGCCTTTTTGGGTTGGAGGGGTCTTTAATAGTTGATTTGTATTTGATCATGAATATGTTTTTACTGTTTGTTCTTTGTTATAGAGCCAAAGAGATTGTAGAAGTGGTTTATCCATAAATCTCTGTTTTGGATAACTCTTTGTGTTGTTTGTTTAGAGTTTTCCCATTTTCCCAGAAGTGGTTAGATTATATGGATTATTCAATTACATTGAGCTGATTTCTGACATGCTGTTCCTTCTTTTTCCATAGTGTATTTCAATATTTAGTGATTTTCACCATAGTGAAGAAGTAGGCTCAGGTTTTCTGTGTCTCTCCATCATGACACACACACACACACACTGTGCTATTAAGTTCCTCAAATACAGCTCCTGTATCCTGGCCTTTGTCCCAGAGCTCAGTGGAGATGGCCAGTTGACAAAATGCGGAATACACACAAACACAGAAGCTTGCTTTTTGTCAGTGCGGTGCACACATCTGGTCCTTGTGGAGACTGAGGGATTGGAGAAGAAAAAAACACTATGATGAAGAGAGGGGAGGTGGAGAGAAGGTTCGGACGTAGATAGATGTTAAGGTTACTCTGGAGGGAGAAGGTTCGGACGTAGATAGATGTTAAGGTTACTCTGGAGGGAGAAGGTTTGGACGTAGATAGATGTTAAGGTTACTCTGGAGGGAGAAGGTTCGGACGTAGATAGATGTTAAGGTTACTCTGGAGGGAGAAGGTTCGGACGTAGATAGATGTTGAGGTTACTCTGGAGGGAAAGTAAAGAGGAGATACAAAGTTGTCTGTATAAAGATGTTTCTGCCGATAATATATTCTGTAATACCAGGTATCTGATGCTGTATCATGTTAGACAGAAGGTGACTGACAGATATGGACACTTGGTCAGGGATCAGTGTTGTGCCTTGTCTTCAGGTACAGGTAGATAACGTTTCAACAGACTGTACTGGTCAGGGATCAGTGTTGTATCTTCAGGTAGATATCATTTCAACAGACTGTACTGGTCAGGGATCAGTGTTGTGCCTTGTCTTCATGTACAGGTAGATAACGCTTCAACAGACTGTACTGGTCAGGGATCAGTGTTGTGTCTTCAGGTAGATAACGCTTCAACATACTGTACTGGTCAGGGATCAGTGTTGTGTCTTCAGGTACAGGTAGATAACGCTTCAGACTGTACTGGTCAGGGATCAGTGTTGTGTCTTCAGGTACAGGTAGATAACGCTTCAGACTGTACTGGTCAGGGATCAGTGTTGTGTCTTCAGGTACAGGTAGATAACGCTTCAGACTTTACTGGTCAGGGATCAGTGTTGTGTCTTCAGGTAGATAACGCTTCAACAGAATGTACTGGTCAGGGATCAGTGTTGTCTTCAGGTAGATAACGCTTCAACAGACTGTACTGGTCAGGGATCAGTGTTGTCTTCAGGTAGATAACGCTTCAACAGACTGTACTGGTCAGGGATCAGTGTTGTGCCTTGTCTTCAGGTACAGGTAGATAACACTTCAACAGACTGTACTGGTCAGGGATCAGTGTTGTGCCTTGTCTTCAGGTACAGGTAGATAACACTTCAACAGAATGTACTGGTCAGGGATCAGTGTTGTCTTCAGGTAGATAACGCTTCAACAGACTGTACTGGTCAGAGATCAGTGTTGTGTCTTCAGGTACAGGTAGATAACGCTTCAACAGACTGTACTGGTCAGGGATCAGTGTTGTGTCTTCAGGTACAGGTAGATAACGTTTCAACAGACTGTACTGGTCAAGGATCAGTGTTGTGTCTTCAGGTACAGGTAGATAACGCTTCAGACTGTACTGGTCAGGGATCAGTGTTGTGTCTTCAGGTACAGGTAGATAACGCTTCAGACTGTACTGGTCATACTATGTCTTAACAGATGGAAACATTTGTATGCTGGGTTGTTTGTGTGTGCAAAGTACTTAAAAAAAATACTTTAAAGTACTACTTAAGTCTGGGGTATCTGTACTTCAATATTTATATTTTTGATTACTTTTACTTCACTACATTCCAAAATAAAATATTGTACTTTTTACTCCATACATTTTCATTGACATCCAAAAATACATTTTGAATGTTTAAAAGGACATGGAAAGTGGTCCAATTCACACACTTATCAACAGAACATCCCTGGTGATCCCTACTGCCTCTGATCTGGCAGACTCACTAATCAGAGAACATCCCTACTGCCTCTGATCTGGGGATGACCAGGGATGTTCTCTGTTTAGTGAGTCTGCCAGATCAGAGGCAATAGGGATGAACAGGGATCAAATCCATTTTATTAAAATATCCCTTAGATCAGCTGATATCTCAAAGTTCTGTACAGAAACCCAGCCCAAAACCCCAAACAGCAAGCAATGCAGGTGTAGAAGCACGGTGGCTCGGAAAAACTCTCTAGAAAGGCCAGAACCTAGAGGAACCAGGCTATGAGGGGTGGCCAGTCCTCTACTGGCTGTGCCGAGTGGAGATTAGAACAGAACATGGCCAAGATGTTCATAAATGACCAGCATGGTCAAATTATAATCACAGTAGTTGTCGAGGGTGCAGCAAGTCAGCACCTCAGGAGTAAATGTCAGTTGGCTTTTCATAGCCGATCAGTCAGAGTATCTCTACCGCTCCTACTGAGATGTTCGCTGTCTAGTGAGTCCGCCAGATCCTCTGATCTGGAGGACTCACTAAACAAAGAACATCCCTGGTCATCCTCTGATCTGGAGGACTCACTAAACAAAGAACATCCCTGGTCATCCTTTGATCTGGAGGACTCACTAAACAGAGAACATCCCTGGTCATCCTCTGATCTGGCAGACTCACTAAACAGAGAACATCCCTGGTCATCCTCTGATCTGGCAGACTCACTAAACAGAGAACATCCCTGGTCATCCTCTGATCTGGCAGACTCACTAAACAGAGAACATCCCTGGTCATCCTCTGATCTGGCGGACTCACTAAACACACCTGCTTTGTTTGTAAGTTAAGTCAATGTTGGAGTGCCTCTGCCTATCCGTAAATAAAATACAAGAAAGTGTCATCTGGTTTGGTTAAGATGAGTTAATCTTACTTTTACAAAAGTATATTTTATTAAATACAATTACTTTTGAGACTTACGTATATTTTAAACATTTACTCATGAAGAATTTTACCGGGTGACTTTCACTTAGGTCATTTTCTATTAAGGTATCTGTTACATACGCCTCTAAGAGGGAACACAACACCCTGCTACAACTCAACTCCCTGTGGAGTGAAAGAGCTAGGTAATCCAAGTAAGGATGACAAAGGCAGAAAATTTACCATTTACTAGGAATTTATTCCTTCACACTGTAAATTTGGAGAAATGGGGCTGAACGGAACCAAAGCAAAGAAAGTAAATATCAAAGCCCCCTCTCCTACCTTACCTGCCTACCCACTACTTACCTACCTTACCTGCCTACCCACTACTTACCTAACCTCTCCTACCTTACCTGCCTACCCACTACTTACCTAACCTACCCTACCCTACCTTACCTTCCTACCCACTACTTACCTAACCTACCCTCTACTTACCTAACCTACCCTCTCCTACCTTACCCTGCTACCCACTACTTACCTAACCTACCCTACCTGCCTACCCACTACTTACCTAACCTACCCTACCTTACCTGCCTACCCACTACTTACCTACCCTCTCCTACCTTACCTGCCTACCCACTACTTACCTAACCTACCCTCTACTTACCTAACCTACCCTCTCCTACCTTACCCTGCTACCCACTACTTACCTAACCTACCCTACCTTACCTGCCTACCCACTACTTACCTAACCTACCCTCTCCTACCTTACCCTGCTACCCACTACTTACCTAACCTACCCTATCTTACCTGCCTACCCACTACTTACCTAACCTACCCTACCTTACCTGCCTACCCACTACTTACCTACCCTCTCCTACCTTACCTGCCTACCCACTACTTACCTAACCTACCCTACCTTACCTGCCTACCCACTACTTACCTACCCTCTCCTACCTTACCTGCCTACCCACTACTTACCTACCCTCTCCTACCTTACCTGCCTACCCACTACTTACCTAACCTACCCTCTACTTACCTAACCTACCCTCTCCTACCTTACCCTGCTACCCACTACTTACCTAACCTACCCTACCTTACCTGCCTACCCACTACTTACCTAACCTACCCTCTCCTACCTTACCCTGCTACCCACTACTTACCTAACCTACCCTACCTTACCTGCCTACCCACTACTTACCTAACCTACCCTACCTTACCTGCCTACCCACTACTTACCTACCCTCTACTACCTTACCTGCCTACCCACTACTTACCTAACCTACCCTCTACTTACCTAACCTACCCTCTCCTACCTTACCCTGCTACCCACTACTTACCTAACCTACCCTACCTTACCTGCCTACCCACTACTTACCTAACCTACCCTCTCATACCTTACCTGCCTACCCACTACTTACCTAACCTACCCTCTCCTACCTTACCTGCCTACCCACTACTTACCTAACCTCTCCTACCCACTACTTACCTAACCTCTCCTACCCACTACTTACCTACCCTCTCCTACCTTACCTGCCTACCCTCTACTTACCTAACCTACCCTCTCCTACCTTACCTGCCTACCCACTACTTACCTAACCTGCCTACCCACTACTTACCTAACCTACCCTCTCCTACCTTACCCTGCTACCCACTACTTACCTAACCTACCTTACCTGCCTACCCACTACTTACCTAACCTACCCTACCTTACCTGCCTACCCACTACTTACCTAACCTACCCTACCTTACCTGCCTACCCACTACTTACCTAACCTCTACTTACCTAACCTACCCTCTCCTACCTTACCTGCCTACCCACTACTTACCTAACCTACCCTCTCCTACCTTACCTGCCTACCCACTACTTACCTAACCTACCTTACCTGCCTACCCACTACTTACCTACCCTCTCCTACCTTACCTGCCTACCCTCTACTTACCTAACCTCTCCTACCCACTACTTACCTAACCTCTCCTACCCACTACTTACCTAACCTCTCCTACCTTACCTGCCTACCCTCTACTTACCTAACCTACCCTCTCCTACCTACCCACTACGGTGAGCACTGTTACCTTCAAGTAGGTTTAGTTTTTTCTAGGGTGTTGTGGACGGGGATAGTGGATTGACGTAAGCATCCGCTTCTGGTTCCAGAATCCAGTGATTGAAAATTGTTTCGATATTTTTGTTTTAACCCTTAACCTTTCTGATCTCCCCATCCCGGATCCGGGATCGTGAATACAGACTCAAGCTCATTACCATAACGCAACGTTAACTATTCATGAAAATCGCAAATGAAATGAAATAAATATGCTAGCTCTCAAGCAAAGCCTTTTGTTAACAACACTGTCATCTCAGATTTTCAAAATATGCTTCTCAACCATTGCAAAACAAGCATTTGTGTAACAGTATTGATGGCTAACGTAGCATTTAGCGTAGCATTTAGCATTAGCATTCAGCTGGCAACATTTACACAAAAAAACAGAAAAGCATTCAAATAAAATCATTTACCTTTGAAGAACTTCAGATGTTTTCAATGAGGAGACTCTCAGATAGCAAATGTTCAGTTTTTCCTGAAAGATTATTTGTTTAGGACAAATTGCTCCGTTTTCTGCGTCACGTTTAGCTATGAAAAAACCCCTGTATCCAGGATTGTGTAAATCTATCAGCAAGCTCATTAGCATAACACAACGTTAACTATTCATGAAAATCGCAAATGAAATGAAATAAATATGCCATCTCTCAAGCTTAGCCTTTTGTAAACAACACTCATCTCAGATTTTCAAAATATGCTTCTCAACCATAGGAAAACAATAATTTGTGTAAAAGTAGCTAGCTAGCGTAGCATTTAGCATTAGCATTTAGCGTTAGCATCCAGCACGCAACATTTCAACAAAAACATAAAAGCCTTCAAATAAAATAATTTACCTTTGAAGAACTTCAGATGTTTTCAATGAGGAGACTCTCAGTTAGATAGCAGATGCTCAGTTTTTCCAAAAAGATTATTTGTGTATTAGAAATAGCTCCGTTTTGTACATCACATTTGGCTACCAAAAAAACCCGAAAATTCAGTCCTCAAAACGCGAACTTTTTTCCAAATGAACTCCATAATATCGACTGAAAACATGGCAAACGTTGTTTAGAATCAATCCTCAAGGTATTTTTCACATATCTCTTCGATGATATATCGTTCATGGAAGTGTGCTTTCTCTCCTGAATCCCAGGAGAAAATGCCCGCACCTGAAGATTACGCACAAATTTAGACAAAGGACACCGGGCGGACCCCTGGAAAATGTAGTCTCTTATGGCCAATCTTCCAATGATATGCCTACAAATACGTCACAATGCTGCCGACATCTTGGGGAAACGGCAGAAGGTCTAAGCTTATTCCTGTCGCATTCACAGCCATATAAGGAGACATTAGAAAACAGAGCTTCAGAAATTCTGCTCATTTCCTGTTTGACGTATCATCTTGGTTTCGCCTGTAGAATGAGTCCTGGGGCACTTACAGACAAAATCTTTGCAGATTCTGAAACTTCAGAGTGTTTTCTTTCCAAAACTGTCAAGAATATGTATAGTCGAGCATCTTTTCGTGATAAAATATCGCGCTTAAAACGGGAAAGTTTTTTATCCAAAAATTAAATAGCGCCCCTAGAGATGCAACTGGTTAAAGCCCCAAATCTTAACCCTTAACTTAATCACTTGGACATAATACGTAGCTTTAAGATTTCTGAAGTAATGCTTAAGCTTAACCCTAACCTGAAAAATGCAGAGCTAACGCCTTAACTTAACATTAAACACTGAAATTTGACATTTGGAACAACTTCTAAATGTTACGTTTGAGAAACATGGATGAATGTCAACTTCTGATGTGAGACTGTGAGATCTGGTTGGTCAGAGAGAGACTGTGAGATCTGGTTGGTCAGAGAGAGACTGTGAGATCTGGTTGGTCAGAGAGAGACTGTGAGATCTGGTTGGTCAGAGAGAGGTAATGTGAGATCTGGTTGGTCAGAGAGAGACTGTGAGATCTGGTTGGTCAGAGAGAGACTGTGAGATCTGGTTGGTCAGAGAGAGGTCATGTGAGATCTGGTTGGTCAGAGAGAGACTGTGAGATCTGGTTGGTCAGAGAGAGACTGTGAGATATGGTTGGTCAGAGAGAGGTAATGTACAGTTGAAATGTTACGTTTACATACACTTAAGTTGGAGTCATTAAAACTCATTTTTCAACCCCTCCACAAATATATTGTTGACAAACAAATAGTTTTGGCAAGTCGGTTAGGACATCAACTTTATGCATGACAAGGAATTTTTCCAACAATTGTTTACAGACAGATTATTTAACTTATAATTCACTGTATCACAATTCCAGTGGGTCAGAAGTTTACATACACTAAGTTGACTGTACCTTTAAACAGCTTGGAAAATTCCAGAAAATGATGTCATGGCTTTAGAAGCTTCTGTTAGGCTAATTGACATCATTTGAGTCAATTGGAGGTGTACTTGTGGATGTATTTCAAGGCCTACCTTCAAACTCAGTGCTTCTTTGCTTGACATCATGGGAAAATCAAAAGTAATCAGCCAAGACCTCAGAAAAAATTGATTCATCCTTGGGAGCAATTTCCAAAATCCTGAAGGTTCCACGTTCATCTGTACAAACAATAGTACTCAAGTATAAACACCATGGGACCACGCAGCCGTCATACCGCTCAGGAAGGAGACGTGTTCTGTCTCCTAGAGATGAACGCACTTTGGTGCGAAAAGTGCAAATCAATCCCAGAACAACAGCAGGATCTTGTGAAGATGCTGGAGGAAACGGGTACAAAAGTATCTATATCCACAGTAAAACGAGTCCTATATCGACATAACCTGAAAGGCCGCTCAGCAAGGAAGAAAGCACTGTTCCAAAACTGCCATAAAAAAGCCAGACAACGATTTGCAACTGCACATGGGGACAAAGATCGTACTTTTTGGAGAAATGTCCTCTGGTCTGATGAAACAAAAATAGAACTGGCCATAATGACTATCGTTATGTTTGGAGGAAAAAGGGGGAGGCTTGCAAGCCGAAGAACCCCATCCCAACCGTAAAGCACGGGGGTGGCAGCATCATGTTGTGGGGATGCTTTGCTGCAGGAGGGACTGGTGCACTTCACAAAATAGATGGCATCATGAGAAGGAAAATTATGTGGCTATATTGAAGCAACATCTCAAGACATCATTCAGGAAGTTAAAGCTTGGTCGAAAATGGGTCTTCCAAATGGACAGTGACCCCAAGCATACTTACAAAGTTGTGGCAAAATGTCTTAAGGACAACAAAGCCAAGGTATTGGAGTGACCATCACAAAGCCCTGACCTCAATCCTATAGAATGTTTGTGGGCAGAACTGAAAAAGCGTGTGAGAGCAAGGAGGACTACAAACCTGATTCAGTTACACAAACTCTGTCCGGGGGAATGGGCCAAAATTCACCCAACTTATTGTGGGAAGCTTGTGGAAGGCTACCTGAAATGTTTGACCAAAGTAAAAAATAAATAAAGGCAATGCTTCCAAATACTAATTGAGTGTATGTAAACTTATGACCCACTGTGAATGTGATGAAAGACATAAAAGCTGAAATAAATCATTCTCTCTACTATTATTCTGATATTTCTTAAAATAAAGTTGTTATCCTAACTGACCTGGGACAGGTGTTACGGTGCGTGAATGAGGACCCAAAAGCGAATTAACTTAAACAGAGCTTCTTTAATTACCAAACATAGGTAGGCTCAGACGGACCGGCAGATTCCGACAGGACAAGACAAGGTTACAGCAAACATGACGACAGTCTGGTTCAGGCATGAAACACAACAAACAAGAATCCGACAAAGACAGGAGCAGAAACAGAGAGAGATATAGGGACCTAATCAGAGGGAAAAAGGGAACAGGTGGGAAAAGGGGTGACGAGGTGGTTAGGAGGAGACAAGGCACAGCTGGGGGAAAGAGGGGGAGAAAAGGTAACCTAACAACGACCAGCAGAGGGAGACAGGGTGAAGGGAAAGGACAGAGACAAGACACAACATGACAGTACATGACAGTACCCCCCCACTCACCGAGCGCCTCCTGGCGCACTCGAGGAGGAAACCTGGCGGCAACGGAGGAAATCCTCGATCAGCGCACGGTCCAGCACGTCCCGAGAGGGAACCCAACTCCTCTCCTCAGGACCGTACCCCTCCCAATCTACGAGGTACTGGTGACCACGGCCCCGAGGACGCATGTCCAAAATTCTACAGACCCTGTAGATGGGTGCGCCCTCGACAAGGATGGGGGGGGGGGGGGAAGACGAGCGGGGGCGCGAAGGACGGGCTTGATGCAGGAGACATGGAAGACCGGGTGGACGCGACGAAGGTATCGCGGAAGAAGAAGTCGAACTGCGACAGGATTAATGACCCGAGAAATACGGAACGGACCAATGAACCGCGGGGTCAACTTGCGAGAAGCCGTCTTAAGGGGAAGGTTCTGAGTGGAGAGCCAAACTCTCTGACCGCGACAATATCTAGGACTCTTAGTTCTACGCTTATTAGCAGCCCTCACAGTCTGCGTCCTATAACGGCAAAGTGCAGACCTGACCCTCTTCCAGGTGCGCTCGCAACGTTGGACAAAAGCCTGAGCGGAGGGGACGCTGGACTCGGCGAACTGAGATGAGAACAGCGGAGGCTGGTACCCGAGGCTACTCTGAAAAGGAGATAGCCCGGTCGCAGACGAAGGAAGCGAGTTGTGGGCGTATTCTGCCCAGGGGAGCTGTTCTGACCAAGACGCAGGGTTGCGAAAAGAAAGACTGCGTAAGATGCGACCAATAGTCTGATTGGCCCGTTCTGCTTGACCGTTAGACTGGGGGTGAAAGCTGGAAGAGAGACTGACGGAAGCCCCAATCAAACGGCAAAACTCCCTCCAAAATTGAGACGTGAATTGCGGACCTCTGTCCGAAACGACGTCTGACGGAAGGCCATGAATTCTGAAAACATTCTCGATGATGATTTGTGCCGTCTCTTTAGCAGAAGGAAGCTTAGCAAGGGGAATGAAATGAGCCGCCTTAGAGAACCTATCGACAACCGTAAGAATAACAGTCTTCCCCGCTGACGAAGGCAGTCCGGTGACAAAATCTAAGGCGATGTGAGACCACGGTCGAGAGGGAATAGGAAGCGGCCTGAGACGGCCGGCAGGAGGAGAGTTACCGGACTTAGTCTGCGCGCAGACCGAACAAGCAGCCACGAAACGACGTGTGTCATGCTCCCGGGTGGGCCACCAAAAACGCTGGCGAATGGAAGCAAGCGTACCCCGAACGCCAGGGTGGCCGGCTAACTTGGCAGAGTGAGCCCACTGAAGAACGGCCAGACGAGTAGGAACGGGAACGAAAAGAAGGTTCCTAGGACAAGCGCGCGGCGACGGAGTGTGAGTGAGCGCTTGCTTTACCTGCCTCTCAATTCCCCAGACAGTCAACCCGACAACACGCCCCTCAGGGAGAATCCCCTCGGGGTCAGTGGAGGCTACTGAAGAACTGAAGAGACGAGACAAAGCATCAGGCTTGGTGTTCTTAGAGCCCGGACGATAAGAAATCACGAACTCGAAACGAGCGAAAAACAGCGCCCAACGCGCCTGACGCGCATTAAGTCGTTTGGCAGAACGGATGTACTCAAGGTTCCTATGGTCAGTCCAAACGACAAAAGGAACGGTCGCCCCCTCCAACCACTGTCGCCATTCGCCTAGGGCTAACCGGATGGCGAGCAGTTCGCGGTTACCCACATCATAGTTACGTTCCGACGGCGACAGGCGATGAGAAAAATACGCGCATGGGTGGACCTTGTCGTCAGAGAGGGAGCGCTGAGAAAGAATGGCTCCCACGCCCACCTCTGACGCGTCAACCTCGACAACGAACTGTCTAGAGACGTCAGGTGTAACAAGGATAGGAGCGGATGTAAAACGATTCTTGAGGAGATCAAAAGCTCCCTGGGCGGAAACGGACCACTTAAAGCACGTCTTGACAGAAGTAAGGGCTGTGAGAGGAGCTGCCACCTGACCGAAATTACGGATGAAACGACGATAGAAGTTCGCGAAGCCGAGAAAGCGCTGCAGCTCGACGCGTGACTTAGGGACGGGCCAATCAATGACAGCTTGGACCTTAGCGGGATCCATCTTAATGCCTTCAGCGGAAATAACAGAACCGAGAAATGTGACGGAGGAGGCATGAAAAGTGCACTTCTCAGCCTTCACAAAAAGACAATTCTCTAAAAGGCGCTGGAGGACACGTCGAACGTGCTGAACATGAATCTGGAGTGACGGTGAAAAAATCAGGATATCGTCAAGGTAAACGAAAACAAAGATGTTCAGCATGTCTCTCAGGACATCATTGACTAATGCCTGAAAGACAGCTGGAGCGTTAGCGAGGCCGAAAGGAAGAACCCGGTATTCAAAGTGCCCTAACGGAGTGTTAAACGCCGTCTTCCACTCGTCCCCCTCCCTGATGCGCACGAGATGGTAAGCGTTACGAAGGTCCAACTTAGTGAAAAACCTGGCTCCCTGCAGGATCTCGAAGGCTGAAGACATAAGAGGAAGCGGATAACGATTCTTCACTGTTATGTCATTCAGCCCTCGATAATCTATGCAGGGGCGCAGAGACCCGTCCTTCTTCTTGACAAAAAAAAACCCCGCTCCGGCGGGAGAGGAGGAGGGGACTATGGTACCGGCGTCAAGAGCTACAGACAAATAATCTTCGAGAGCCTTACGTTCGGGAGCCGACAGAGAGTATAGTCTACCCCGGGGGGGGGGTGGTTCCCGGAAGGAGATCAATACTACAATCATACGACCGGTGTGGAGGAAGAGAGGTGGCCCTGGACCGACTGAACACCGTGCGCAGATCGTGATATTCCTCCGGCACCCCTGTCAAATCACCAGGCTCCTCCTGTGAAGAAGAGACAGAGGAAACAGGAGGGATAGCAGACATTAAACATTTCACATGACAAGAGACGTTCCAGGAGAGGATAGAATTACTAGACCAATTAATGGAAGGATTATGACAAACTAGCCAGGGATGGCCCAAAACAACAGGTGTAAAAGGTGAACGAAAAATTAAAAAAGAAATGGTTTCACTATGATTACCAGAAACAGTGAGGGTTAAAGGTAGCGTCTCACGCTGAATCCTGGGGAGAGGACTACCATCCAGGGCGAACAAGGCCGTGGGCTCCTTTAACTGTCTGAGAGGAATGTCATGTTCCCGAGCCCAGGTCTCGTCCATAAAACAGCCCTCCGCCCCAGAGTCTATTAAGGCACTGCAGGAAGCTGACGAACCGGTCCAGCGTAGATGGACCGACAAGGTAGTGCAGGATCTTGAAGGAGAGACAGGAGTAGTAGCGCTCACCAGTAGCCCTCCGCTTACTGACGAGCTCTGGCCTTTTACTGGACATGAAGTGACAAAATGACCAGCGGAACCGCAATAGAGACAGAGGCGGTTGGTGATTCTCCGTTCCCTCTCCTTAGTCGAGATGCGGATACCTCCCAGCTGCATGGGCTCAGCACCCGAGCCGGCAGAGGAAGATGGTAGTGATGCGGAGAGGGGGGCAACGGAGAACGCGAGCTCCTTTCCACGAGCTCGGTGACGAAGATCAACCCGTCGCTCAATGCGAATAGCGAGTTCAATCAAGGAATCCACGCTGGAAGGAACCTCCCGGGAGAGAATCTCATCCTTTACCTGTGCGCGGAGACCCTCCAGAAAACGAGCGAGCAAAGCCGGCTCGTTCCAGCCACTGGAGGCAGCAAGAGTGTGAAACTCAATAGAGTAGTCTGTTATGGATCGATTTCCTTGACATAGGGAAGACAGGGCCCTGGAAGCCTCCTCCCCAAAAACAGATCGATCAAACACCCGTATCATCTCCTCCTTAAAGTCCTGATACTGGTTAGTACACTCATCCCTTGCCTCCCAGATTGCCGTGCCCCACTCACGAGCCCGTCCAATAAGGAGAGATATGACGTAGGCGACACGAGCAGTGCTCCTGGAGTAAGTGTTGGGCTGGAGAGAAAACACAATATCACACTGGGTGAGGAACGAGCGGCATTCAGTGGGCTCCCCAGAGTAACACGGCGGGTTATTGATTCTGGGCTCCGGAGATTCGAAAGCCCTGGAAGTGGCCGGTGGATCGAGGCGGAGATGGTGAACCTGTTCTGTGAGGTTGGAGACTTGGGTGGCCAGGGTCTCAACGGCATGTCGAGCAGCAGACAATTCCTGCTCGTGTCTGCCTAGCATCGCTCCCTGGATCCCGACGGCTGAGTGGAGAGGATCCGAAGTCGCTGGGTCCATTCTTGGTCGGATTCTTCTGTTACGGTGCGTGAATGAGGACCCAAAAGCGAATTAACTTAAACAGAGCTTCTTTAATTACCAAACATAGGTAGGCTCAGACGGACCGGCAGATTCCGACAGGACAAGACAAGGTTACAGCAAACATGACGACAGTCTGGTTCAGGCATGAAACACAACAAACAAGAATCCGACAAAGACAGGAGCAGAAACAGAGAGAGATATAGGGACCTAATCAGAGGGAAAAAGGGAACAGGTGGGAAAAGGGGTGACGAGGTGGTTAGGAGGAGACAAGGCACAGCTGGGGGAAAGAGGGGGAGAAAAGGTAACCTAACAACGACCAGCAGAGGGAGACAGGGTGAAGGGAAAGGACAGAGACAAGACACAACATGACAGTACATGACAACAGGGGATTATTACTAGGATTAAATGTCAGGAATTATAGTTTAAATGTATTTGGCTGAGGTGTATGTACAGTGCCTTGCAAAAGTATTCGGCCCCCTTGAACTTTGCGACCTTTTGCCACATTTCAGGGTTCAAACATAAAGATATGAAACTGTCTTTTTTTGTGAAGAATCAACAACAAGTGGGACACAATCATGAAGTGGAACAACATCTATTGGATATTTCAAACTTTTTTAACAAATCAAAAACTGAAAAACTGTGCGTGCAAAATTATTCAGCCCCTTTACTTTCAGTGCAGCAAACTCTCTCCAGAAGTTCAGTGAGGATCTCTGAATGATCCAATGTTGACCTAAATGACTAATGATGATAAATACTATCCACCTGTGTGTAATCAAGTCTCCGTATAAATGCACCTGCACTGTGATAGTCTCAGAGGTCCGTTAAAAGCGCAGAGAGCATCATGAAGAACAAGGAACACACCAGGCAGGTCCGAGATACTGTTGTGAAGAGGTTTAAAGCCGTATTTGGATACAAAAAGATTTCCCAAGCTTTAAACATCCCAAGGAGCACTGTGCAAGCGATAATATTGAAATGGAAGGAGTATCAGACCACTGCAAATCTACCAAGACCTGGCCGTCCCTCTAAACTTTCAGCTCATACAAGGAGAAGACTGATCAGAGATGCAGCCAAGAGGCCCATGATCACTCTGGATGAACTGCAGAGATCTACAGCTGAGGTGGGAGACTCTGTCCATAGGACAACAATCAGTCATATATCGCACAAATCTGGCCTTTATGGAAGAGTGGCAAGAAGAAAGCCATTTCTTAAAGATATCCATAAAAAGTGTTGTTTAAAGTTTGCCACAAGCCACCCGGGAGACACACCAAACATGTGGAAGAAGGTGCTCTGGTCAGATGAAACCAAAATGGAACTTTTTGGCAACAATGCAAAACGTTATGTTTGGCGTAAAAGCAACACAGCTCATCACACTGAACACACCATCCCCACTGTCAAACATGGTGGTGGCAGCATCATGGTTTGGGCCTGCATTTCTTCAGCAGGGACAGGGAAGATGGTTAAAATTGATGGGAAGATGGATGGAGCCAAATACAGGACCATTCTGGAAGAAAACCTGATGGAGTCTGCAAAAGACCTGAGACTGGGACGGAGATTTGTCTTCCAACAAGACAATGATCCAAAACATAAAGCAAAATCTACAATGGAATGGTTCAAAAATAAACATATTCAGGTGTTAGATTGGCCAAGTCAAAGTCCAGACCTGAATCCAATCGAGAATCTGTGGAAAGAACTGAAAACTGCAAAAGGTGGAGCTACAAAGTATTAACTTAAGGGGCTGAATAATTTTGCACGCCCAATTTTTCAGTTTTTAATTTGTTAAAAAAGTTTGAAATATCCAAGAAATGTCGTTCCACTTCATGATTCTGTCCCACTTGTTGTTGATTCTTCACTAAAAAATACAGTTTTATATCTTTATGTTTGAAGCCTGAAATGTGGCAAAAGGTCGCAAAGTTCAAGGGGGCCGAATACTTTCGCAAGGCACTGTAAACTTCCCACTTCAACTGTATACCTGTAGGTAATATCTAAGTTGCAGAAGGGTGAGTATGAGGAGTATGAGAGGTTAACTACTGGCCCATGACCCAGACCAGGTGATGCTCCTAACCCCTCAAAACCCCTGCCCAACACTGCCCAACACTGCCCACACACTACCCAAATACAGCACACACACTGCTCACACACTGCCCACACGCTAACCAAACGCTGCCCAAACGCTGCTCACACACTGCTCACACACTACCCAAACACAGCACAAACACTGCTCACACACAGCACACACACTGCCCACACACTGCCCACACGCTAATCAAACGCTGCCCAAACACTGCTCACACACTGCTCACACACTACCCAACACTACCCAAACACAGCACAAACACTGCCCACACACTACCCAAACACAGCACAAACACTGCTCACACACTGCCCACACACTGCCCACACACTGCCCACACGCTAACCAAATGCTGCCCAAACACTGCTCACACACTGCCCACACGCTAACCAAACGCTGCCCAAACGCTGCCCAAACGCTGCCCAAACATTTGGAATTTTGGTATTTGGTATTTTATCAGGATCCCTGATCCCTGATACTCTTCCTGGGGTCCAACACAAAACATGAACCATGAAACATAATACAGAATGACATAATACAGAACATTAATAGACAAGAACAGCTCAAGGACAGAACTACATAAACATTTTGTAAAGGCACACGTAGCCTACATGTCAATACATACACACAAACTATCTAGGTCAAATAGGGGAGAGGTGTTGTGCCGTGAAGTGTTGCTTTATCTGTTTTTTTAAACAAGGTTTGCTGTTCATTTAAAGCAATATGAGATGGACCAGAGTTCCATGCAATAAATGGCTCTGTATATAATCCTGTACGCTTTCTTGAATTTGTTCTGGATTTGGGGACTGTGACAAGACCCCTGGTGTTATGTCTGGTGGGATAAGTGTGTGTGTCAGAGCTGTGTGTAAGTTGACTATGAAAACAATTTGGAATTTTGAACACGTTGTTCCTTTTTAAATGAAGATTTGATGGACTCAGTCTCTCCTCAACTCTTAGCCAAGAGAGGAGACCGGCATGCATAGTATTTATATCAGCCCTCTGATTACAATTAAGAGCAAGACGTGTCACTGTGTTCTGGGCCAGCTGCAGCTTAACTAGGTCTTTCCTTGCAGCACTGGACCACACGACTGGACAATAATGAAGATAAGACAAAACTAGAGCCTGCAGGACTTGCCCACATACTGCCCACACACTGCCCACATACTGCCCACACACTGCCCACACACTGCCCACACACTGCCCACACACTGCCCACACACTGCCCACACACTGCCCACACACTGCCCAAACACTGCCCACACACTGCCCACATACTGCCCACACACTGCCCAAACACTGCCCACATACTGCCCACATACTGCCCACACACTGCCCACACACTGCCCACATACTGCCCACACACTGCCCACATACTGCCCAAACACTGCCCACACACTGCCAACACACTGCACAAACACTGCCCACACACTGCCCAAACACTGCCCACACACTGCCCACACACTGCACAAACACTTCCCACACACTGCCCACACACTGCACAAACACTGCCCACACACTGCCCACACACTGCCCACACACTGCCCACACACTGCCCACATACTGCCCAAACACTGCCCACACGCTGCCCACACACTGCCCACATACTGCCCAAACACTGCCCACACTGCCCACACACTGCCCACACACTGCCCACACACTGCCCAAACACTGCCCACATACTGCCCAAACACTGCCCACATACTGCCCAAACACTGCCCACACACTGCCCACACACTGCCCACACACTGCCCAAACACTGCCCACACACTGCCCACATACTGCCCACACACTGCCCACATACCGCCCAAACACTGCCCACACACTGCCCAAACACTGCCCACACACTGCCCAAACACTGCCCAAACACTGCCCACACACTGCCCACACACTGCCGACACACTGCCCACACACTGCCCACACACTGCCCAAACACTGCCCACACACTGCCCAAACACTGCCCACACACTGCCCACATACTGCCCACACACTGCCCAAACACTGCCCACACACTGCCCACACACTGCCCACACACTGCCCAAACATACACCCTTACAAATAATACACTCAAAAATATCTCCCCCTCTCTCTCTCTTCTCTCTCTCTTTTCTCTTCTCACTAACACTAACACTTATTTAGCCACAGAAACATACCCCCTCTACCACCTCAGGCCTAAACACTGCCAAAACACACACAGACGTCATGAACACTTCTCTGTTTACTCTCCTCCAAATGTCCTCCCAAATCCACTGTGTGTATGTATGTTTGCGTGTTTAAATCTGTGTGTGTGTTCTTGTCCCAGATTATATTCCTGTTTTTGTTTGTTTCTGTTTGTTGCTTCGCTATTCAGTACATCAGTTTCATCATTACATCAGTACATCAGTACATCAGTTACATCAGTACATTAGTACATTAGTACATCATTACATCAGTTACATCAGTACATCAGTTACATCAGTACATCAGTACATCAGTACATCAGTTACATCAGTTACATCAGTACATCAGTTATATCAGTACATCAGTTATGTCAGTACATTAGTACATTAGTACATCATTACAGCATTACATCAGTTACATCAGTTACATCAGTACATCAGTACATCAGTTACATCAGTTACATCAGTTACATCAGTACATCAGTTACATCAGCACATTAGTACATCAGTTACATCAGTACATTAGTACATCAGTACATTAGTTCCATCAGACTTCAGGAAAGCTGAGAGACTATATAACATTTCAGCACATGGATGTGCAATGCTTTAAGCACTATTCTCTTTACTGACATTTCAAACCAAGGACATTGTTTTAAAGGAGTAATATCGATATTGATTTCCTATTCATATTCTACGTATATACAGTACGCTGTGAACCTTCTTTCTTTTTGCCATTCTTCTATGTTTTAGACCAGTGGTTCCCAAACATGTTGTAGTCCCGTGCCACTTCTAACATTCAACCTCCAGCTGTACCCCCTCTAGCACCAGGGTCAGCACACTCTCAAATGTTGTTTTTTTGCCATCATTGTAAGCGTGCTACACACACACACACACTATATGATACATTTATTAAACATAAGAATGAGTATAATTGTCACAACCCGGCTGGTGGGAAGTGACAAAGAGCTCTTGCAGGACCAGGGCACAAATAATAATATAATAATAATCAATAATTTTGCTTTTTATTTAGTCATCTTTCATATAAAACCTGATTTGTTCATAAAGAAATGTGAATAACTAGCCACAGGTTAATGAGAAGGGTAGGCTTGAAAGGATGCACATAACTCTGCAATGTTGTATTGGAGAGAATCTCAGTCTTTTTCCACACACAGTCTGTGCCTGTATTTAGTTTCCATGCTAGTGAGGGCCAAGAATCCACTCTCACATAGGTACGTGGTTGCAAAGGGCATCAGTGTCTTAACAACCGAAGTTGCGTGATTTGCTGAGGCAGGATACTCTGAGCGCAGCCCAATCCAGAAATCTGGCAGTAAATTCTGATTAAATTCAATTTTCACAGAACCGCTTGTTGCAATTTCGATGAGGCTCTCTTGTTCGGATATAGGTAAGTGGACTAGAGGCAGGGCATGAAAGGGATAACGAATCCAGTTGTTTGTGTCGACCATTTCGGTTAAGTACCTGCGTAATTGCGCATCCGACTCACTCAGTTGCTTCGCTATAACATATTTGACAATGTCCATAAGCTTGAGTTCATTTGCACCCCAAAAAAAATCATACAATGATGAAATATCTGTGTGTTGTCCTTGTTAAGCTCGTATCTCAATTGAAAAAAGCTTCAGTATTTTGCCCCTTGATAACCAGCGCACTTCTGTGTGTTGTAAAAGTGTTAAATGGTCGCTGCCCGTGTCATTGCATAATGCAGAAAATACGCGAGAGTTCAGGGGCCTTGCTTCGGCAAAGTTAACCATTTTCACTGTACTGTCCAAAATGTCTTTCAAGCTGTCAGGCATTCCCTTGGCAGCAACAGCCTCTTGGTGGATGCTGCAGTTACCACTCCACTATGTCTCCCTGTCATGGCTTTTGCGCCATCAGTACAGATACCAACACATCCTGACTACCAAAGTTCATTTGAAGTCACAAAGCTGTCCAGTATTTTACAAATATATGATCCTGTTGTCCTGGTTTCCAATGGTTTGCAGAAGAGGATGTCTTCCTTAATTGACCCCCCCATAAAGTTAACGGACATATACCAGGAGCTGTGTCAGGCCCACCACGTCTGTTGACTCATCCAGCTGTAACAGACATATACCAGGAGCTGTGTCAGGCCCACCATTTCTGTTGACTCATCCAGCTGTAACAGACATATACCAGGAGCTGTGTCAGGCCCACCATGTCTGTTGACTCATCCAGCTGTAACAGACATATACCAGGAGCTGTGTCAGGCCCACCACAACTGTTGACTCATCCAGCTGTAACAGACATATACCAGGAGCTGTGTCAGGCCCACCACGTCTGTTGACTCATCCAGCTGTAACAGACATATACCAGGAGCTGTGTCAGGCCCACCATGTCTGTTGACTCATCCAGCTGTAACAGACATATACCAGGAGCTGTGTCAGGCCCACCACGTCTGTTGACTCATCCAGCTGTAACAGACATATACCAGGAGCTGTGTCAGGCCCACCACAGCTCTTGACTCGTCCAGTTTAAGGCATGTAATTCACTGGCTTGTATGCGAAGCAGTAATTGTTTCAAAACAATGTAGTTCTCATGATATTTGCACCTCCCTGATGGTCCAACATCCCTGTCTGTTGTTCGGTGATTTCCCGGGTAAAGGGGCAGTAGCTCTTCAGCTGCATCAGATTCACAACTGTCAGTGTCCATGTTAGCTGGGCTAACAACAAATGTTGAGTTACTGATGCTAGCTGGGCTAACAACAAATGTTGAGTTACTGATGCTAGCTGGGCTAACAACAAATGTAGAATTACTGATGCTAGCATTGGATGTGATGGTAGTAGCAGTACTACCAGTAGAACTGGTATGTGTCTCTATGGAAGTGGGCCTTACTTTTTTTAACCATTAATCAATTTTCGAGCAAACGGAATGAGCAGCAGCTACGTTTGGCTACATTCGGACTGTTAGTGGAATTCCCGCGAGAGAGTAATGCTTAATGTGATTGGATGTTCATTATTTGACTAGACTACCTGTATTTGACATTGTGTTGTTATTTTGTTACTCAAGATGTCTTCTCCCGTTCTCTGTTTCAAGATGTCTTCTCCCGTTCTCTGTTTCAAGATGTCTTATCCCGTTCTGTTTCAATATGTCCTCTCCCGTTCTCTGTTTCAAGATGTCCTCTCCCGTTCTCTGTTTCAAGATGTCTTATCCCGTTCTCTGTTTCAAGATGTCTTATCCCGTTCTCTGTTTCAAGATGTCCTCTCCCGTTCTCTGTTTCAAGATGTCCTCTCCCGTTCTCTGTTTCAAGATGTCCTCTCCCGTTCTCTGTTTCAAGATGTCCTCTCCTGTTCTCTGTTTCAAGATGTTCTCTGTTTCAAGATGTCCTCTCCCGTTTTCTGTTTCAAGATGTCCTCTCCCGTTCTCTGCCAACCGAACATAACCCTGAGTAGCAGAACTCAAAACAGAGTTCATGATCCAATAATTTGATGATGATCTGATTATTCCTTACTGCAGTCCTATCAATCAAATCCAACAATAAATCACTCCAAACCATTTAAATACGGGCCGTGGAAAAGTTTAATGTCATTTTATTACAATATGATTTATGAATCCAACGAAGAAGGATTACTAAATTGATGTAAATTACCCTTCATGATCACAGGGGTGACATGCTGCTTGACGATCACAGATGACGATGACATTAACTCTGCTACTCTGCTCTCTCACAACCATCAAGACCTTCAATGAAGTGAAATCTGACAATCACTTAACACTAATCATTTGAGGGAGATGTCAGCAATTAAGATCCAGTCAGACTGCTCAACAGTTGACCCTGCAAAGGATTAAGTAGACTGTGGGCTTCCGTGAAGAGTTAGGTGTGGAGTGGTGATGTAGACTGTCGTGTTCTGTGAAGGGTTAAGTGAGTGGTGATGTATACTGTGGGGTCCTGTGAAGGGTTAAGTGTGGAGTGGTGATGTAGACGGTGGTGTTCTGTGAAGGGTTAGGTGTGGAGTGGTGATGTAGACTGTGGGGTCCTGTGAAGGGTTAAGTGAGTGGTGATGTAGACTGTGGGGTCCTGTGAAGGGTTAAGTGAGTGGTGATGTAGACTGTTGGGTCCTGTGAAGGGTTAAGTGAGTGGTGATGTAGACAGTGGGGTCTTGTGAAGGGTTAAGTGAGTGGTGATGTAGACTGTGGGGTCCTGTGAATGGTTAAGTGTGGAGAGGTGATGTTGACTGTGGTGTTCTGTGAATGGTTAAGTGTGGAGAGGTGATGTAGACTGTTGTGTTGTGTGGAGTGGTGATATAGACTGTGGGGTCCTGTGAAGGGTTAAGTGAGATTTTGTGATGTAGACTATGGGGTCCTGTGAAGGGTTAGGTGTGGAGTGGTGATGTAGACTGTGGTGTTATGTGAAGTGTTAAGTGAGTGGTGATGTAGACTGTTGGGTTCTGTGAAGGGTTAAGTTAGTGGTGATGTAGACTGTGGGGTCCTGTTAAGGGTTAAGTGAGTGGTGATGTAGACTGTGGTGTTCTGTGAAGGGTTAAGTGAGTGATGATGTAGACTGTGGTGTTCTGTGAAGGGTTAAGTGAGTGGTGATGTAGACTGTGGGGTCCTGTGAAGGGTTTTGTGTGGAGTGGTGATGTAGACTGTGGGGTCCTGTGAAGGGTTAGGTGAGTGGTGATATAGACTGTGGGGTCATGTGAAGGGTTAAGTGAGTGGTGATGTAGACTGTGGGGTCCTGTGAAGGGTTAAGTGAGTGGTGATGTAGACGGTGGGGTCCTGTGAAGGATTAAGTGAGTGTTGATGTAGACGGTGGGGTCCTGTGAGTGGTGATGTAGACTGTGGGGTCCTGTGAAAGGTTAGGTGAGTGGTGATATAGACTGTGGTGTTCTGTGAAGGGTTAAGTGAGTGGTGATGTAGACTGTGGGGTCCTGTGAAGGGTTAAGTGAGTGGTGATGTAGACTGTGGGGTCCTGTGAAGGGTTAAGTGAGTGGTGATGTAGACGGTGGGGTCCTGTGAAGGATTAAGTGAGTGGTGATGTAGACTGTGGGGTCCTGTGAGTGGTGATGTAGACTGTGGGGTCCTGTGAAAGGTTAGATGAGTGGTGATATAGACTGTGGTGTTCTGTGAAGGGTTAAGTGAGTGGTGATGTAGACTGTGGGGTCCTGTGAAGGGTTAAGTGAGTGGTGATGTAGACTGTGGGGTCCTGTGAAGGGTTAAGTGTGGAGTGGTGATGTAGACTGTGGGGTCCTGTGAGTGGTGATGTAGTCTGTTGGGTCCTGTGAAGGGTTAAGTGAGTGGTGATATAGACTGTGGGGTCCTGTGAAGGGTTAAGTGAGTGGTGATGTAGACTGTATGGTCCTGTGAAGAGTTAAGTGAGTGGTGATATAGACTGTGGGGTCCTGTGAAGGGTTAAGTGAGTTGATGATGTAGACTGTGGCATTCTGTGAAGGGTTAAGTGAGATTTTGTGATGTAGACTGGGTGGTCCTGTGAAGGGTTAGGTGTGGAGTGGTGATGTAGACTGTGGTGTTCTGTGAAGGGTTACGTTAGTGGTGATGTAGACTGTGGGGTCCTGTTAAGTGTTAATTGAGTGGTGATGTAGACTTTTGGGTTCTGTGAAGGGTTAAATTAGTGGTGATGTAGACTGTGGGGTCCTGTTAAGGGTTAAGTGAGTGGTGATTGTAGACTGTGGTGTTCTGTGAAGGGTTAAGTGAGTGATGATGTAGACTGTGGTGTTCTGTGAAGGGTTAATTGAGTGGAGATGTAGACTTTTGGGTCCTGTGAAGGGTTAAGTGTGGAGTGGTGATGTAGACTGTGGGGTCCTGTGAAGGGTTAGGTGAGTGGTGATATAGACTGTGGGGTCATGTGAAGAGTTAAGTGAGTGGTGATGTAGACGGTGGGGTCCTGTGAAGGGTTAAGTGAGTGGTGATGTAGACGGTGAGGTCCTGTGAAGGGTTAAGTGAGTGGTGATGTAGACTGTGGGGTCCTGTGAAATGTTAGGTGAGTGGTGATATAGACTGTGTGGTCCTGTGAAGGGTTAAGTGAGTGGTGATGTAGACTATGGGGTCCTGTGAGTGGTGATGTAGACTGTGGTGTTCTGTGAAGGGTTAAGTGAGTGATGATGTAGACTGTATGTTCTGTGAAGGGTTAAGTGAGTGGAGATGTAGACTTTTGGGTCCTGTGAAGGGTTAAGTGTGGAGTGGTGATGTAGACTGTGGGGTCCTGTGAAGGGTTAAGTGTGGAGTGGTGATGTAGACTGTGGGGTCCTGTGAAGGGCTAGGTGAGTGTTGATATAGACTGTGGTGTTCTGTGAAGGGTTAAGTGAGTGGTGATGTAGACTGTGGGGTCCTGTGAAGGGTTAAGTGAGTGATGATGTAGACTGTGGTGTTCTGTGACGGGTTAAGTGAGTGGTGACGTAGACTGTGGGGTCCTGTGAAGGGTTAAGTGAGTGGTGATGTAGACTGTGGGGTCCTGTGAGTGGTGATGTAGTCTGTTGGGTCCTGTGAAGGGTTAAGTGAGTGGTGATATAGACTGCGGGGTCCTGTTAAGGGTTAAGTGAGTGGTGATTGTAGACTGTGGTGTTCTGTGAAGGGTTAAGTGAGTGGTGATGTAGACTGTGGGGTCCTGTGAAGGGTTAATTGAGTGGAGATGTAGACTTTTGGGTCCTGTGAAGGGTTAAGTGTGGAGTGGTGATGTAGTCTGTTGGGTCCTGTTAAGTGTTAATTGAGTGGTGATGTAGACTGTTGGGTTCTGTGAAGGGTTAAGTTAGTGGTGATGTAGACTGTGGGGTCCTGTTAAGGGTTAAGTGAGTGGTGAAGACTGTGGTGTTCTGTGAAGGGTTAAGTGAGATTTTGTGATGTAGACTATGGGGTCCTTTGAAGGGTTAGGTGTGGAGTGGTGATGTAGACTGTGGTGTTATGTGAAGTGTTAAGTGAGTGATGATGTAGACTGTTGTTCTGTGAAGGGTTAAGTGAGTGGTGATGTAGACGGTGGGGTCCTGTGAAGGGTTTTGTGTGGAGTGGTAATGTAGACTGTGGGGTCCTGTGAAGGGTTAGGTGAGTGGTGATATAGACTGTGGGGTCATGTGAAGGGTTAAGTGAGTGGTGATGTAGACTGTGGGGTCCTGTGAAGGGTTAAGTGAGTGGTGATGTAGACTGTGGGGTCCTGTGAAAGGTTAGGTGAGAGGTGATATAGACTGTGGTGTTCTGTGAAGGGTTAAGTGAGTGGTGATGTAGACTGTGGTGTCCTGTGAAGGGTTAAGTGAGTGGTGATGTAGACTGGGGTCCTGTGAGTGGTGATGTAGTCTGTTGGGTCCTGTGAAGGGTTAAGTGAGTGGTGATATAGACTGTATGGTCCTGTGAAGAGTTAAGTGAGTGGTGATATAGACTGTGGGGTCCTGTGAAGGGTTAAGTGAGTTGGTGATGTAGACTGTGGCATTCTGTGAAGGGTTAAGTGAGATTTTGTGATGTAGACTGTGGGGTCCTGTGAAGCGTTAGGTGTGGAGTGGTGATGTAGACTGTGGTGTTCTGTGAAGGGTTAAGTTAGTGGTGATGTAGACTGTGGGGTCCTGTTAAGTGTTAATTGAGTGGTGATGTAGACTGTTGGGTTCTGTGAAGGGTTAAGTTAGTGGTGATGTAGACTGTGGGGTCCTGTTAAGGGTTAAGTGAGTGGTGATTGTAGACTGTGGTGTTCTGTGAAGGGTTAAGTGAGTGGTGATGTAGACTTTTGGGTCCTGTGAAGGGTTAATTGAGTGGAGATGTAGACTTTTGGGTCCTGTGAAGGGTTAAGTGTGGAGTGGTGATGTAGACTGGGGTCCTGTGAGTGGTGATGTAGTCTGTTGGGTCCTGTTAAGTGTTAATTGAGTGGTGATGTAGACTGTTGGGTTCTGTGAAGGGTTAAGTTAGTGGTGATGTAGACTGTGGGGTCCTGTTAAGGGTTAAGTGAGTGGTGATTGTAGACTGTGGTGTTCTGTGAAGGGATAATTGAGTGGAGATGTAGATTTTTGGGTCCTGTGAAGGGTTAAGTGTGGAGTGGTGATGTAGACTGTGGGGTCCTGTGAAGGGTTAGGTGAGTGGTGATATAGACTGTGGGGTCATGTGAAGAGTTAAGTGAGTGGTGATGTAGACGGTGGGGTCCTGTGAAGGGTTAAGTGAGTGATGATGTAGACTGTGGTGTTCTGTGACAGGTTAAGTGAGTGGTGATGTAGACTGTGGGGTCCTGTGAAGGGTTAAGTGAGTGGTGATGTAGACTGTGGGGTCCTGTGAGTGGTGATGTAGTCTGTTGGGTCCTGTGAAGGGTTAAGTGAGTGGTGATATAGACTGTGGGGTCCTGTGAAGGGTTAAGTGAGTGGTGATGTAGACTGTATGGTCATGTGAAGAGTTAAGTGAGTCGTGATATAGACTGTGGGGTCCTGTGAAGGGTTAAGTGAGTGGTGATGTAGACTGTGGGGTCCTGTGAAGGGTTACGTGAGTGGTGATATAGACTGTGGGGTCCTGTGAAGGGTTAAGTTAGTTGTGATGTAGACTGTGGGGTCCTGTGAAGGGTTTTGTGAGTGGTGATGTAGACTGTGGTGTTCTGTGAAGAGTTAAGTGAGTGGTGATGTAGACTGTGGGGTCCTGTGAAGGGTTAAGTGAGTTGGTGATGTAGACTGTGGCATCCTGTGAAGGGTTAAGTGAGTTGTGATGTAGACTGTTGGGTCCTGTGAAGGGTTAAGTGAGTGGTGATGTAGACAGTGGGGTCCTGTGAAGGGTTAAGTGAGTGGTGATGTAGACTGTGGTGTTCTGTGAAGGGTTAAGTGTGGAGAGGTGATGTAGACTGTGGTGTTGTGTGGAATGGTGATGTAGACTGTGGGGTCCTGTGAAGGGTTAAAACCTGTTAAGGATATGGCAGACATACGCCCCCTTTGGAGAGATTGGGTACCCCTAGTAACTTTGACGTCATGGCCCCCACCCTTCCCAACCAGCTATGATTCTGGGGACACTTTCTATCTCTTCCGCTAGATGTCCTCTTTCATTAGAGCTTTGAATCGTTCAAATCCCGCGAGAATTGACCCTATGGGAGTGAAATTAGTGCGTGCCACGAGAGAATAGGCTGTGCGTATGGGCGCGAATTGGTCCCAGCCATTCCTTTGTTTCCAGCACTCAAGAGAAGGGCAGACGATGGCCGATTGAATTGAAGTTTGTTTTGCATGTCTAAAACATCATAAAGCTTGCTTCTGCACTTAGTTTGACCTGTTTAGTCGACATATAATGTGTAATTTTGAAGTTTTGATGCGCAACTTATCCGGACCAGAGGACTTTTTGGGTGCATTTCAGCTGATGTTATTAGCAGTAGCTAATACAAAGACGCAAGACTTGAAACCAAACGATGTATTGGGTAAGTATGAAGCCTTCCAGAACATTCTGAACGAAGACCATCGAAGGTAAGGGAATATTTATGCTTAAATCTGTGTTTCTGTTGACTCCAACATTACGTGGAAATGTAGCTTGGAACTGAGCGCTGTCTCAGCATATGGAATAGTGTGCGATTTCTGTAACGTTAAAAATAAATCTAACACAGCGGTTGCATAAAGAAGCAGTGTATCTTTCTAACTATATGTAGAACATGTATATTTAGTCAAAGTTTATGATGTCTATTTACGTTATCTTGCCGCGCTACATAGATTTCCTGCGGGCATTTTTGAGTAATTTCTGAAGGTGAACTCACTGTAAATGGACATTTATGGATATAAATGGCATATTATTGAAAAAAAAAATATGTACTGTGTAATATGTCATATTACTGTCATCTGATGAAGATTTTCAAAAGGTTAGTGAGCGATTTATTTTTTAATCCTGCGTTTGTTGATTGCATGTTTTGGCTATTGAAATGAGCTGTGTCTGGTGGTGGTTTTACATATATATGTGCTATGTTTTCGCCGTAAAACATTTTAGAAATCTGACTTGCTGGCTAGATGAACAAGGTGTTTATCTTTCATTTGAGCTATTGGACTTGTTAATGTGTGGAGGTTAAATATTTTTAAGAATATTTTTGCGTTCCATGCGCCACCGTTTCAGCTGAACGTGGGAGGGTTGATTCCCAATTGGGAACCAGTATCGTAGACAGGTTAAGTTAGATTGTGTGATGTAGACTATGGGGTCCTGTGAAGGGTTAGGTGCGGAGTGGTGATGTAGACTGTGGTGTTATGTAAAGTGTTAAGTGAGTGGTGATGTAGACTGTGGGGTCCTGTGAAGGGTTAAGTGAGTGGTGATGTAGACTGTGATGTTCTGTGAAGGGTTAAGTGAGTGGTGACGTAGACTGTAGGGTCCTGTGAAGGGTTTTGTGTGGAGTGGTGATGTAGACTGTTGGGTTCTTTGAAGGGTTAAGTTAGTGGTGATGTAGACTGTGGGGTCCTGTTAAGGGTTAAGTGAGTGGTGATATAGACTGTGGTGTTCTGTGAAGGGTTAAGTGAGTGGTGATGTAGACTGTGGGGTCCTGTGAAGGGTTAAGTGAGTGGTGATGTAGACTGTGGGGTCCTGTGAAGGGTTAAGTGTGGAGTGGTGATGTAGACTGGGGTCCTGTGAGTGGTGATGTAGTCTGTTGGGTCCTGTGAACGGTTAAGTGAGTGGTGATATAGACTGTGGGGTCCTGTGAAGGGTTAAGTGAGTGGTGATGTAGACTGTATGGTCCTGTGAAGAGTTAAGTGAGTGGTGATATAGACTGTGGGGTCCTGTGAAGGGTTAAGTGAGTTGGTGATGTAGACTGTGGCATCCTGTGAAGGGTTAAGTGAGTGGTGATGTAGACTGTGGGGTCCTGTGAAATGTTAGGTGAGTGGTGATATAGACTGTGTGGTCCTGTGAAGGGTTAAGTGAGTGATGATGTAGACTGTGGTGTTCTGTGAAGGGTTAAGTGAGTGATGATGTAGACTGTGGTGTTCTGTGAAGGGTTAAGTGAGTGATGATGTAGACTGTGGTGTTCTGTGAAGGGTTAAGTGAGTGGTGATGTAGACTGTGGGGTCCTGTGAGTGGTGATGTAGTCTGTTGGGTGCTGTGAAGGGTTAAGTGAGTGGTGATATAGACTGTGGGGTCCTGTGAAGAGTTAAGTGAGTGGTGATATAGACTGTGGGGTCCTGTGAAGGGTTAAGTGAGTGGTGATGTAGGCTCTGGGGTCCTGTGAAGGGTTACGTGAGTGGTGATATAGACTGTGGGGTCCTGTGAAGGGTTAAGTGAGTGGTGATGTAGGCTCTGGGGTCCTGTGAAGGGTTACGTGAGTGGTGATATAGACTGTGGGGTCCTGTGAAGGGTTAAGTGAGTGGTGATGTAGACTGTGGGGTCCTGTGAAGGGTTTTGTGAGTGGTGATGTAGACTGTGGTGTTCTGTGAAGAGTTAAGTGAGTGGTGATGTAGACTGTGATGTTCTGTGAAGGGTTAAGTGAGTGGTGACGTAGACTGTAGGGTCCTGTGAAGGGTTTTGTGTGGAGTGGTGATGTAGACTGTGGGGTCCTGTGAGTGGTGATGTAGACTGTGGGGTCCTGTGAAGGGTTAAGTGTATAATCCAGCTGGTTTATTTCAGAAAGCTCAGTGCTGTGTAGGTATGTCTCAGCATACATGTGAGTATCAGTCAATGGGTGTGTGTGAGGTTATCAACCATTTAGCAGCCGGTGAACCGCAGCCTACAGGTTATGATGTAGTGCATGAGCCCAGCACATTCAATTACAGGTCAGAGGTTAACACACCACATCAGCATGGGGCATCCATCACAACCTCCATAGATATTGTGTACAGAGAGGTGGGGTCGGGGGATATGTGTGCACCGTTCGTGTGCATGACATATTGTGAATATGCGTATCTGTGTTATGTATGCATCAAGGTTATTTTATTTGCAAGTGGGGTCATGTAAGTGTTTATGCATCACTTGCATCACTTGTAATTTAGACCCAAGTTATTTGAGGATTTAGATCAGAAGACAGACAGCCTGTTGGAAGAGGAGTGCACAACTCTCTTCCTTGAGGGGTTTTTCATCTTTCCCTTTTAATCAGAGAGTGGATAACCTGATGTGTGCTCTCTCTGGCTAGTCGATAACATTAATTAATCAATGAAGTCTCAGGGAGATACTGAATGAAATCAGCAGGACTGGAGTTATCCACCACTAGGCCACTCCAGTGGGGGAACTGCTAAAGACAGACAGCTAAAACCAGACAGCTAAAACCAGACAGTTAAAACCAGACAGCTAAAACCAGACAGCTAAAACCAGACAGTTAAAACCAGACAGCTAAAACCAGACAGTTAAAACCAGACAGTTAAAACCAGACAGTTAAAACCAGACAGCTAAAACCAGACAGTTAAAACCAGACAGTTAAAACCAGACAGTTAAAACCAGACAGCTAAAACCAGACAGTTAAAACCAGACAGTTAAAACCAGACAGTTAAAACCAGACAGTTAAAACCAGACAGCTAAAACCAGACAGTTAAAACCAGACAGTTAAAACCAGACAGTTAAAACCAGACAGTTAAAACCAGACAGCTAAAACCAGACTGCTAAAACCAGACTGCTAAAACCAGACAGCTAAAACCAGACTGCTAAAACCAGACAGCTAAAACCAGACAGTTAAAACCAGACAGCTAAAACCAGACAGCTAAAACCAGACAGCTAAAACCAGACAGTTAAAACCAGACAGCTAAAACCAGACAGCTAAAACCAGACAGTTAAAACCAGACTGCTAAAACCAGACAGCTAAAACCAGACAGCTAAAACCAGACAGCTAAAACCAGACAGCTAAAACCAGACAGTTAAAACCAGACTGCTAAAACCAGACAGCTAAAACCAGACAGCTAAAACCAGACAGTTAAAACCAGACAGCTAAAACCAGACTGCTAAAGACAGACTGCTAAAACCAGACAGCTAAAACCAGACAGTTAAAACCAGACTGTTAAAACCAGACAGTTAAAACCAGACAGTTAAAACCAGACAGCTAAAGACAGACAGCTAAAGACAGACATTTGAAGACAGACATTTGAAGACAGACAGCTAAAGACAGACAACTAGAGAGACAACAAAAAATAGTCAGTAAAAGACAGACAGCTGAAGACAAACAGTTAAAGACAGACAACTAGAGACAGACAGTTAAAGACAGACAACTAAAGACAGACAGTTAAAGACAGACAACTAGAGACAGACAGTTAAAGACAGACAACTAGAGATAGACAGCTAAAGACAGACAGTTAAAGACAGACAACTAGAGACAGACAACTAGAGATAGTCAGTTAAAGACAGACAACTAGAGATAGTCAGTTAAAGACAGACAGCTGAAAACAGACTACTAAAGACAAACCAGTAAAGACAAGCAGCTGTGTGTGTGTGTGTGTGTGTGTAAGGGCGAGGGGGGATAAAAATTTTCAATATTTTTTTTTAAACGATGACAGGGGGGATATGGAAAGCCAGGTGAGTTTGAAAAGGGTTATATGGAAAGCCAGGTGAGTTTGACAGGGGTGATATGGAAAGCCAGGTGAGTTTGACAGGGGTGATATGGAAAGCCAGGTGAGTTTGACAGGGGTGATATGGAAAGCCAGGTGAGTTTGACAGGGGTGATATGGAAAGCCAGGTGAGTTTGACAGGGGTGATACGGAAAGCCAGGTGAGTTTGACAGGGGTGATATGGAAAGCCAGGTGAGTTTGACAGGGGTGATATGGAAAGCCAGGTGAGTTTGACAGAGGTGATACAGAAAGCCAGGTGAGTTTGACAGGGGTGATATGGAAAGCCAGGTGAGTTTGACAGGGGTGATATGGAAAGCCAGGTGAGTTTGACTGACAATGCTTCTCTCACTACCATTAAGTAAATATCACTGAGGTGTTGAAACAGAACAAATGGATTTAAAATAGAAGACTAGACCCCAATCTGTCAAACGCACACACACACACACACACACACACACACACACACACACACACACACACATAAACAACCACAGTAGGCCCCACTCTTTCCTCTCAATGTTATTAGACTGTATTCCATTGCTAGACAGCATCATTAGATTACCCAAGGTTCCTGGAATACTCTGAGTGTGCTGTTTTGTTTGGCATTGGATGGCAAAATACAGATGAATCAGTCCAATAGACCAATTAGGCTGGGAGATTTCCTGGTAATGGGTGGGGTTATGTCTCTTTTGGGAAATGATTCTCTCTAGAGAGCCAATGGGAATTCAGCAATGGGTTCTTAACTCATAATGTTACATTATACATCCCTGTGATGACCTGATAGGGATTACCCTCTGAGATTTAACATAGAAATAGAATATGTAGATCAGACAGAGATTCTCTCTGTCTACATTTGAAGATGAACAAAGAAGAACATCGAAGCGATCCTGAGGGAAAACTAGACGAGAGAGAGAGAGAGAGAGAGAGAAACAAACGGAGGCAGGGAGGCAGGGAGGGAGGGAGGGAGAGAGAGAGAGCGAGAGAGAGAAACAGGGTGAGAGAGACAGAGGGAGAGAGAGACAGAGGGAGGGAGAGACAGAGGGAGAGAGAGAAACAGAGGGAGAGAGAGAAACAGAGGGAGAGACAGAGGGAGAGAGAGAAACAGAGGGAGAGAGAGAAACAGAGGGAGAGAGAGACAGAGGGAGAGAGAGACAGAGGGAGAGCGAGACAGAGGATGATACAGAGGGAGTGAGAGAGAGACAGTCATACAGAGGTTAGGGAGAGACAGCGGGAGAGACAGAGAGAGAGAGAGAGAGAGAGAGAATATGTTTTTAATGCCCAGTCCCATGTATGTATAGCTTTATTCTTGAGAAGGTTCAAGCTGTCAGCATTCCAAACGGTTTTCAGAGTGAGTGCTCTCTGGAACGCTGCATGGGAGAGGAACAAGTCAATTCCTGGAATGAGAACCATCAGACATTTCCCAACTCATCAACTCCATCATCCTAACACACATGCACACTCGCACGCACAGACACATACAGACACATACAGACAGACACATAGACACACAAACAGTAAGACAGACATACACACAGACAGACACACAGAAACAGACACGCAGACACGCAGACACACAGACAGAAACAGACAGACAGACACACAGACAGACACACAGACACACAGACACACAGAGACATAGACAGACAGAGATCATCCCTATACTGCTGTACTGCTGACCTAACCTGACCTGACCTGGGATTCAATTTCACATTTCCAACAGCATTTCATCAAGTCAAATATTCTAGTGACACAGCAGGAAGCTAGCTAGTCATTCCATGACTGACAGATGATTTTAGATATCAGAATGGGTTACATTACTAGATGGAAAACATCTGGTACACACACACACACACACACACACACACACACACTAGTCCCAGGGATGTATTTCTATCCTTGAGAAGCTCTGTTCTGAACAGGCCCGCTATTCTCCCCAGCTATACCCTTCAACTCCTAATCAATGGCTAAAGAAGTACACATGAAGAATGATGTGTTTCAGAAAGAGAGGGGAAAGTCAATGTGGCATTCCCCGTTGAAAGGCAAGAAAAAAGAGGAGGAGGAGAAGGAGAGAGAACAGAATGAGGTTATGGGGGAGGAGGAGAAGGAGAGAGAACAGAATGAGGTTATGGGGGGAGGAGGAGAAGGAGAGAGAACAGAATGAGGTTATGGGGGGAGGAGGAGAAGGAGAGAGAACAGAATGAGGTTATGGGGGAGGAGGAGAAGGAGAGAGAACAGAATGAGGTTATGGGGGGAGGAGGAGAAGGAGAGAGAACAGAATGAGGTTATGGGGGAGGAGGAGAAGGAGAGAGAACAGAATGAGGTTATGGGGGGAGGAGGAGAAGGAGAGAGAACAGAATGAGGTTATGGGGGAGGAGGAGAAGGAGAGAGAACAGAATGAGGTTATGGGGGGAGGAGGAGAAGGAGAGAGAACAGAATGAGGTTATGGGGGGAGGAGGAGAAGGAGAGAGAACAGAATGAGGTTATGGGGGAGGAGGAGAAGGAGAGAGAACAGAATGAGGTTATGGGGGGAGGAGGAGAAGGAGAGAGAACAGAATGAGGTTATGGGGGAGGAGGAGAAGGAGAGAGAACAGAATGAGGTTATGGGGGAGGAGGAGAAGGAGAGAGAACAGAATGAGGTTATGGGGGGAGGAGGAGAAGGAGAGAGAACAGAATGAGGTTATGGGGGGAGGAGGAGAAGGAGAGAGAACAGAATGAGGTTATGGGTGAGGAGGAGAAGGAGAGAGAACAGAATGAGGTTATGGGGGAGGAGGAGAAGGAGAGAGAACAGAATGAGGTTATGGGGGGAGGAGGAGAAGGAGAGAGAACAGAATGAGGTTATGGGGGAGGAGGAGAAGGAGAGAGAACAGAATGAGGTTATGGGGGAGGAGGAGAAGGAGAGAGAACAGAATGAGGTTATGGGGGAGGAGGAGAAGGAGAGAGAACAGAATGAGGTTATGGGGGAGGAGGAGAAGGAGAGAGAACAGAATGAGGTTATGGGGGGGAGGAGGAGAAGGAGAGAGAACAGAATGAGGTTATGGGGGAGGAGGAGAAGGAGAGAAAGAGGAAACAGAATGAGGTTATGGGGGGAGGAGGAGAAGGAGAGAGAACAGAATGAGGTTATGGGGGGGAGGAGGAGAAGGAGAGAGAACAGAATGAGGTTATGGGGGAGGAGGAGAAGGAGAGAAAGAGAGAACAGAATGAGGTTATGGGGGGAGGAGGAGAAGGAGAGAGAACAGAATGAGGTTATGGGGGAGGAGGAGAAGGAGAGAGAACAGAATGAGGTTATGGGGGAGAGGGAGAAGGAGAGAGAACAGAAGGAGGTTATGGGGGAGGAGGAGAAGGAGAGAGAACAGAATGAGGTTATGGGGGAGAGGGAGAAGGAGAGAGAACAGAATGAGGTTATGGGGGAGGAGGAGAAGGAGAGAAAGAGGAAACAGAATGAGGTTATGGGGGAGGAGGAGAAGGAGAGAGAACAGAATGAGGTTATGGGGGGGAGGAGGAGAAGGAGAGAGAACAGAATGAGGTTATGGGGGAGGAGGAGAAGGAGAGAAAGAGAGAACAGAATGAGGTTATGGGGGGAGGAGGAGAAGGAGAGAGAACAGAATGAGGTTATGGGGGAGGAGGAGAAGGAGAGAGAACAGAATGAGGTTATGGGGGAGAGGGAGAAGGAGAGAGAACAGAAGGAGGTTATGGGGAGGAGGAGAAGGAGAGAGAACAGAATGAGGTTATGGGGGAGAGGGAGAAGGAGAGAGAACAGAATGAGGTTATGGGGGGGAGGAGGAGAAGGAGAGAGAACAGAATGAGGTTATGGGGGAGGAGGAGAAGGAGAGAAAGAGGAAACAGAATGAGGTTATGGGGGGAGGAGGAGAAGGAGAGAGAACAGAATGAGGTTATGGGGGGGAGGAGGAGAAGGAGAAAGAACAGAATGAGGTTATGGGGGAGGAGGAGAAGGAGAGAAAGAGAGAACAGAATGAGGTTATGGGGGGAGGAGGAGAAGGAGAGAGAACAGAATGAGGTTATGGGGGAGGAGGAGAAGGAGAGAGAACAGAATGAGGTTATGGGGGAGAGGGAGAAGGAGAGAGAACAGAAGGAGGTTATGGGGGAGGAGGAGAAGGAGAGAGAACAGAATGAGGTTATGGGGGAGAGGGAGAAGGAGAGAGAACAGAATGAGGTTATGGGGGAGGAGGAGAAGGAGAGAGAACAGAATGAGGTTATGGGGGGAGGAGGAGAAGGAGAGAGAACAGAATGAGGTTATGGGGGGAGGAGGAGAAGGAGAGAGAACAGAAGGAGGTTATGGGGGAGGAGGAGAAGGAGAGAGAACAGAATGAGGTTATGGGGGAGGAGGAGAAGGAGAGAGAACAGAATGAGGTTATGGGGGGAGGAGGAGAAGGAGAGAGAACAGAATGAGGTTATGGGGGGAGGAGGAGAAGGAGAGAGAACAGAATGAGGTTATGGGGGAGGAGGAGAAGGAGAGAGAACAGAATGAGGTTATGGGGGAGAGGGAGAAGGAGAGAGAACAGAATGAGGTTATGGGGGAGGAGGAGAAGGAGAGAAAGAGGAAACAGAATGAGGTTATGGGGGAGGAGGAGAAGGAGAGAGAACAGAATGAGGTTATGGGGGGGAGGAGGAGAAGGAGAGAGAACAGAATGAGGTTATGGGGGAGGAGGAGAAGGAGAGAAAGAGAGAACAGAATGAGGTTATGGGGGGAGGAGGAGAAGGAGAGAGAACAGAATGAGGTTATGGGGGAGGAGGAGAAGGAGAGAGAACAGAATGAGGTTATGGGGGAGAGGGAGAAGGAGAGAGAACAGAAGGAGGTTATGGGGGAGGAGGAGAAGGAGAGAGAACAGAATGAGGTTATGGGGGAGAGGGAGAAGGAGAGAGAACAGAATGAGGTTATGGGGGGGAGGAGGAGAAGGAGAGAGAACAGAATGAGGTTATGGGGGAGGAGGAGAAGGAGAGAAAGAGGAAACAGAATGAGGTTATGGGGGGAGGAGGAGAAGGAGAGAGAACAGAATGAGGTTATGGGGGGAGGAGGAGAAGGAGAGAGAACAGAATGAGGTTATGGGGGAGGAGGAGAAGGAGAGAAAGAGAGAACAGAATGAGGTTATGGGGGAGGAGGAGAAGGAGAGAGAACAGAATGAGGTTATGGGGGAGGAGGAGAAGGAGAGAGAACAGAATGAGGTTATGGGGGAGAGGGAGAAGGAGAGAGAACAGAAGGAGGTTATGGGGGAGGAGGAGAAGGAGAGAGAACAGAATGAGGTTATGGGGGAGAGGGAGAAGGAGAGAGAACAGAATGAGGTTATGGGGGAGGAGGAGAAGGAGAGAGAACAGAATGAGGTTATGGGGGGAGGAGGAGAAGGAGAGAGAACAGAATGAGGTTATGGGGGGAGGAGGAGAAGGAGAGAGAACAGAATGAGGTTATGGGGGGGAGGAGGAGAAGGAGAGAGAACAGAATGAGGTTATGGGGGAGGAGGAGAAGGAGAGAAAGAGAGAACAGAATGAGGTTATGGGGGGAGGAGGAGAAGGAGAGAGAACAGAATGAGGTTATGGGGGAGGAGGAGAAGGAGAGAGAACAGAATGAGGTTATGGGGGAGAGGGAGAAGGAGAGAGAACAGAAGGAGGTTATGGGGGAGGAGGAGAAGGAGAGAAAGAGGAAACAGAATGAGGTTATGGGGGGAGGAGGAGAAGGAGAGAGAACAGAATGAGGTTATGGGGGAGGAGGAGAAGGAGAGAAAGAGGAAACAGAATGAGGTTATGGGGGAGGAGGAGAAGGAGAGAGAACAGAATGAGGTTATGGGGGGGAGGAGGAGAAGGAGAGAGAACAGAATGAGGTTATGGGGGGAGGAGGAGAAGGAGAGAAAGAGGAAACAGAATGAGGTTATGGGGGAGGAGGAGAAGGAGAGAAAGAGGAAACAGAATGAGGTTATGGGGGGGAGGAGGAGAAGGAGAGAGAACAGAATGAGGTTATGGGGGAGGAGGAGAAGGAGAGAGAACAGAATGAGGTTATGGGGGGGAGGAGGAGAAGGAGAGAAAGAGGAAACAGAATGAGGTTATGGGGGGAGGAGGAGAAGGAGAGAGAACAGAATGAGGTTATGGGGGAGGAGGAGAAGGAGAGAAAGAGGAAACAGAATGAGGTTATGGGGGGGAGGAGGAGAAGGAGAGAGAACAGAATGAGGTTATGGGGGAGGAGGAGAAGGAGAGAGAACAGAATGAGGTTATGGGGGGGAGGAGGAGAAGGAGAGAAAGAGGAAACAGAATGAGGTTATGGGGGGAGGAGGAGAAGGAGAGAGAACAGAATGAGGTTATGGGGGAGGAGGAGAAGGAGAGAGAACAGAATGAGGTTATGGGGGAGAGGGAGAAGGAGAGAGAACAGAAGGAGGTTATGGGGGAGGAGGAGAAGGAGAGAGAACAGAATGAGGTTATGGGGGAGAGGGAGAAGGAGAGAGAACAGAATGAGGTTATGGGGGAGGAGGAGAAGGAGAGAGAACAGAATGAGGTTATGGGGGGAGGAGGAGAAGGAGAGAGAACAGAATGAGGTTATGGGGGGAGGAGGAGAAGGAGAGAGAACAGAAGGAGGTTATGGGGGAGGAGGAGAAGGAGAGAGAACAGAATGAGGTTATGGGGGAGGAGGAGAAGGAGAGAGAACAGAATGAGGTTATGGGGGGAGGAGGAGAAGGAGAGAGAACAGAATGAGGTTATGGGGGGAGGAGGAGAAGGAGAGAGAACAGAATGAGGTTATGGGGGAGGAGGAGAAGGAGAGAGAACAGAATGAGGTTATGGGGGAGAGGGAGAAGGAGAGAGAACAGAATGAGGTTATGGGGGAGGAGGAGAAGGAGAGAAAGAGGAAACAGAATGAGGTTATGGGGGAGGAGGAGAAGGAGAGAGAACAGAATGAGGTTATGGGGGGGAGGAGGAGAAGGAGAGAGAACAGAATGAGGTTATGGGGGAGGAGGAGAAGGAGAGAAAGAGAGAACAGAATGAGGTTATGGGGGGAGGAGGAGAAGGAGAGAGAACAGAATGAGGTTATGGGGGAGGAGGAGAAGGAGAGAGAACAGAATGAGGTTATGGGGGAGAGGGAGAAGGAGAGAGAACAGAAGGAGGTTATGGGGGAGGAGGAGAAGGAGAGAGAACAGAATGAGGTTATGGGGGAGAGGGAGAAGGAGAGAGAACAGAATGAGGTTATGGGGGGGAGGAGGAGAAGGAGAGAGAACAGAATGAGGTTATGGGGGAGGAGGAGAAGGAGAGAAAGAGGAAACAGAATGAGGTTATGGGGGGAGGAGGAGAAGGAGAGAGAACAGAATGAGGTTATGGGGGGAGGAGGAGAAGGAGAGAGAACAGAATGAGGTTATGGGGGAGGAGGAGAAGGAGAGAAAGAGAGAACAGAATGAGGTTATGGGGGAGGAGGAGAAGGAGAGAGAACAGAATGAGGTTATGGGGGAGGAGGAGAAGGAGAGAGAACAGAATGAGGTTATGGGGGAGAGGGAGAAGGAGAGAGAACAGAAGGAGGTTATGGGGGAGGAGGAGAAGGAGAGAGAACAGAATGAGGTTATGGGGGAGAGGGAGAAGGAGAGAGAACAGAATGAGGTTATGGGGGAGGAGGAGAAGGAGAGAGAACAGAATGAGGTTATGGGGGGAGGAGGAGAAGGAGAGAGAACAGAATGAGGTTATGGGGGGAGGAGGAGAAGGAGAGAGAACAGAATGAGGTTATGGGGGGGAGGAGGAGAAGGAGAGAGAACAGAATGAGGTTATGGGGGAGGAGGAGAAGGAGAGAAAGAGAGAACAGAATGAGGTTATGGGGGGAGGAGGAGAAGGAGAGAGAACAGAATGAGGTTATGGGGGAGGAGGAGAAGGAGAGAGAACAGAATGAGGTTATGGGGGAGAGGGAGAAGGAGAGAGAACAGAAGGAGGTTATGGGGGAGGAGGAGAAGGAGAGAGAACAGAATGAGGTTATGGGGGAGAGGGAGAAGGAGAGAGAACAGAATGAGGTTATGGGGAGGAGGAGAAGGAGAGAGAACAGAATGAGGTTATGGGGGGAGGAGGAGAAGGAGAGAGAACAGAATGAGGTTATGGGGGGAGGAGGAGAAGGAGAGAGAACAGAAGGAGGTTATGGGGGAGGAGGAGAAGGAGAGAGAACAGAATGAGGTTATGGGGGGAGGAGGAGAAGGAGAGAGAACAGAATGAGGTTATGGGGGGAGGAGGAGAAGGAGAGAGAACAGAATGAGGTTATGGGGGGAGGAGGAGAAGGAGAGAGAACAGAATGAGGTTATGGGGGAGGAGGAGAAGGAGAGAGAACAGAATGAGGTTATGGGGAGGAGGAGAAGGAGAGAGAACAGAATGAGGTTATGGGGGGGAGGAGGAGAAGGAGAGAGAACAGAATGAGGTTATGGGGGAGGAGGAGAAGGAGAGAGAACAGAATGAGGTTATGGGGGGAGGAGGAGAAGGAGAGAGAACAGAATGAGGTTATGGGGGAGGAGGAGAAGGAGAGAGAACAGAATGAGGTTATGGGGGGAGGAGGAGAAGGAGAGAGAACAGAATGAGGTTATGGGGGAGAGGGAGAAGGAGAGAGAACAGAATGAGGTTATGGGGGGAGGAGGAGAAGGAGAGAGAACAGAATGAGGTTATGGGGAGGAGGAGAAGGAGAGAGAACAGAATGAGGTTATGGGGGGAGGAGGAGAAGGAGAGAGAACAGAATGAGGTTATGGGGGAGGAGGAGAAGGAGAGAGAACAGAATGAGGTTATGGGGGAGGAGGAGAAGGAGAGAGAACAGAATGAGGTTATGGGGGAGGAGGAGAAGGAGAGAGAACAGAATGAGGTTATGGGGGGAGGAGGAGAAGGAGAGAAAGAGGAAACAGAATGAGGTTATGGGGGGAGGAGGAGAAGGAGAGAGAACAGAATGAGGTTATGGGGGAGGAGGAGAAGGAGAGAAAGAGGAAACAGAATGAGGTTATGGGGGAAGGAGGAGAAGGAGAGAGAACAGAATGAGGTTATGGGGGGGAGGAGGAGAAGGAGAGAGAACAGAATGAGGTTATGGGGGAGGGGGAGAAGGAGAGAGAACAGAATGAGGTTATGGGGGGAGGAGGAGAAGGAGAGAGAACAGAATGAGGTTATGGGGGGAGGAGGAGAAGGAGAGAGAACAGAATGAGGTTATGGGGGGAGGAGGAGAAGGAGAGAAAGAGGAAACAGAATGAGGTTATGGGGGGAGGAGGAGAAGGAGAGAGAACAGAATGAGGTTATGGGGGAGGAGGAGAAGGAGAGAAAGAGGAAACAGAATGAGGTTATGGGGGAGGAGGAGAAGGAGAGAGAACAGAATGAGGTTATGGGGGGGAGGAGGAGAAGGAGAGAGAACAGAATGAGGTTATGGGGGGAGGAGGAGAAGGAGAGAAAGAGGAAACAGAATGAGGTTATGGGGGAGGAGGAGAAGGAGAGAAAGAGGAAACAGAATGAGGTTATGGGGGGGAGGAGGAGAAGGAGAGAGAACAGAATGAGGTTATGGGGGAGGAGGAGAAGGAGAGAGAACAGAATGAGGTTATGGGGGGGAGGAGGAGAAGGAGAGAAAGAGGAAACAGAATGAGGTTATGGGGGAGGAGGAGAAGGAGAGAGAACAGAATGAGGTTATGGGGGGGAGGAGGAGAAGGAGAGAGAACAGAATGAGGTTATGGGGGAGGAGGAGAAGGAGAGAGAACAGAATGAGGTTATGGGGGGAGGAGGAGAAGGAGAGAGAACAGAATGAGGTTATGGGGGGAGGAGGAGAAGGAGAGAGAACAGAATGAGGTTATGGGGGAGGAGGAGAAGGAGAGAGAACAGAATGAGGTTATGGGGGGAGGAGGAGAAGGAGAGAGAACAGAATGAGGTTATGGGGGGAGGAGGAGAAGGAGAGAGAACAGAATGAGGTTATGGGGGAGGAGGAGAAGGAGAGAGAACAGAATGAGGTTATGGGGGGAGGAGGAGAAGGAGAGAGAACAGAATGAGGTTATGGGGGAGGAGGAGAAGGAGAGAGAACAGAATGAGGTTATGGGGGGAGGAGGAGAAGGAGAGAGAACAGAATGAGGTTATGGGGGGAGGAGGAGAAGGAGAGAGAACAGAATGAGGTTATGGGGGGAGGAGGAGAAGGAGAGAAAGAGGAAACAGAATGAGGTTATGGGGGGAGGAGGAGAAGGAGAGAGAACAGAATGAGGTTATGGGGGAGGAGGAGAAGGAGAGAAAGAGGAAACAGAATGAGGTTATGGGGGAGGAGGAGAAGGAGAGAGAACAGAATGAGGTTATGGGGGGAGGAGGAGAAGGAGAGAGAACAGAATGAGGTTATGGGGGAGGAGGAGAAGGAGAGAAAGAGGAAACAGAATGAGGTTATGGGGGAGGAGGAGAAGGAGAGAGAACAGAATGAGGTTATGGGGGGAGGAGGAGAAGGAGAGAGAACAGAATGAGGTTATGGGGGGAGGAGGAGAAGGAGAGAGAACAGAATGAGGTTATGGGGGGAGGAGGAGAAGGAGAGAGAACAGAATGAGGTTATGGGGGAGGAGGAGAAGGAGAGAGAACAGAATGAGGTTATGGGGGGAGGAGGAGAAGGAGAGAGAACAGAATGAGGTTATGGGGGAGGAGGAGAAGGAGAGAGAACAGAATGAGGTTATGGGGGGAGGAGGAGAAGGAGAGAGAACAGAATGAGGTTATGGGGAGGAGGAGAAGGAGAGAGAACAGAATGAGGTTATGGGGGGAGGAGGAGAAGGAGAGAGAACAGAATGAGGTTATGGGGGAGGAGGAGAAGGAGAGAGAACAGAATGAGGTTATGGGGGAGGAGGAGAAGGAGAGAGAACAGAATGAGGTTATGGGGGAGGAGGAGAAGGAGAGAGAACAGAATGAGGTTATGGGGGAGGAGGAGAAGGAGAGAGAACAGAATGAGGTTATGGGGAGGAGGAGAAGGAGAGAGAACAGAATGAGGTTATGGGGGGAGGAGGAGAAGGAGAGAAAGAGGAAACAGTCATGGTAAAAAAAATAAGAAAAGGAGGAGGAGAATGAAAATGGGAGAGAGGAGAAATGGAGATAAACAGAAATATAGATTTGGGAGAAATTGAGAGAAAGAGAGGGGGGAAGAGAGGAGAGAGAGAGAGCGAGAGAGAGAGAGACAGAAAATAGTGATGAAAGGAGTCTTAGTTTGCAGGACTTGTGCCAGGGCCTCAGCAGCAGCAGAGCATGTAGTCCAATCAATAGCACTTTACCATGGAGAGAAAATCAATGAAACCACGCAAGGTAATGGAACACATGCAGCAGAAGAGAGGGCGAGAGGGGGAAAGAGACGGGGAGTGAGGGAAGATAGGGGAGGAGAAGACTGATGGAGAGGCAGAAGCATATTATGGGAAGGACGGCAGAGGTAGAGAAGGATAAGGAAAGGGAGTGATAAAGGAGAGCAGGGGAAAGGAGAATGCAATGCCATTTAAATTAGTGCTGTGTCAAGAATAAACAACTAGCCTCAATTTTACACAAGTGGTCTCCCAGCGTTTCCGCACGGTTTGAAAAAATATATAAAAAGTGAGAAGATGGAGAGAGGGAGCAGAAGGAGGGAGAGAGAGGGAGCAGAAGGAGGGAGAGAGAGGGAGTAGAAGGAGAGAGAGAGGGAGCAGAAGGAGGGAGAGAGAGGGAGCAGAAGGGAGAGAGAGGGAGCAGAAGGGAGAGAGAGGGAGCAGAAGGAGGGAGAGAGAGGGAGCAGGAGGAGGGAGAGAGAGGGAGCAAAAGGAGGGAGAGAGAGGGAGCAGAAGGAGGGAGAGAGAGAATGAGGCAGAGGAGGTGAGGATGGTCCTTAAATGTGTGAAAGTGTGTAAGAGCCAAGGCAGTGTGTTATTTGACAGTTGAAAGTCTCAGGACTGCTCGTAGATTCAATTAGCCAAACAGAATTAAAGTCCCCTCTCTTTGTGGCTGAAAACCTTTCCATATTGCCCTGAAAACTGAGGTTTAATTAGATTCCCCCACTCCTCTCTCTCCCAGAGAACTAGTTCTGCTGGAATCGGTGTGTGTGTGTGTGTGTGTGTGTGTGTGTGTGTGTGTGTGTGTGTGTGTGTGTGTGTTTACTTTACCCTTCTCCTTGCCTTCGTATTCACCTCTTTTTTTTGAATGTTGCTATGAGCACAGGCAAACAAAAGTGATGGACTTGACTTTACTTCACTACTGAAGCCCACCATGGCAAACTCCCCGGAGTAAATCATTTGAAAGGCTAAATTTATAGAGTATAAAAGTCAAGTAAAAAATTGTATCTGTAAAAGCGTAATTTTATATTTATTTCAATCAAGTTTCCTGATGTGAAGCCTACTCGTAAGCTAGATCCGTTGTGATAGTAACGTTAGCCGTGTTGTGTCAGAGTTAAGGCCCGGTCCATACACCAAGCCAATAACTACAACCATAATTAATATGCCACCAACTATAAAACGTTGATGAGCATCCACACCAGAGGAATGTGTATCAGCAGGCAATGCAATGCATTACCATAATCCCTAGGCTGTACCGAGTTCAACGAGATATCCCGCTTGACCGTAGCTCGCTCGGTCTAGGCGCAGCGACCATTAGAATAGTAGGCCCAAAATGAAGCCTGCCCCACAATGTCATTTGATTTTGGGTGAGAGTGAGAGAACCGTTAGAGTGAGAAGAAAAATTCCACCACATGAATGTTCCTAAGGTCCTCCCGATCTGAACAAGCCTAACCTTGACCGTGTGGCATTAACCCTTAACAGTAAAACAGTGTTTTTTGATCTCACAGATTACAGTGTCATCTCTCCCCATAGGAATACATTGCCTGCACCCCTAATTTCAACCTGAGGCCTATGTGGGTTATGAATGCCGTATGAACCTGTCTTCGGTACCAGTCCATCAGGCCACTATGAGGTCTACCTGTGTCGAATCTAAGCTTCCTGGACCAACCGGAAGTGGTTAAAATCACCCTAAAAGTGTTTACCCATACCCTGCCTGCAGTTTGATAGACATAGTGCATTCAAGCCTGTGTAAATCAGTCAGTTCTTAACGTACGGACTTAAAACTCAGGATTCTGTAACAGCATACCCCAATGAGGATATGTGTTGATTTATAGCTTCCTGTGCCAACCGGAAGTGCCATAATTGGTGTCTCAGGGGCTGTTTCGAAGGGTTAAAAAAGTCTGATCTTTCCAAAACTTCATATGTGTGATTAGGCAACCCCCATGAACTGTAAATCAGTCATTTTTCCCCAAAAATTTCAAAGGAAAAAAAAATCACACTAAAACACAACTTGGAAGGAGGGACGTATTGGGGTGCGTAGAGACAGACAGTGGCTGCAATAGTTAGCTTTGTTGGAGCTAAAAAAGAACCGTCAGACCTAGAGTTCCGAAACTTTAGAAACCTGTTCTAGACCTCCCATCGATGGTGCGTGGTGAGTTACGTGGCTCTAGAAGGTTCTCGGACCGAGAAACAGCCTCGTACATTTGCAACAACTTCAATTCATTTTTGCATCACGAAAATGACGACATTTAGAAATGTCCCAGAGTCGCAAGACTAGGTGCATTGCGAACGTCTCGACCCATATAGACAGACCCCAACGTTTCTGTCCGATAGCTCATTCAAGGACCCCGTAGCAAGTCATGGAAAATAGTGGATTTTCAGCACCAATTAGGGTTTTTCTCGGACACCAAATGACCTATCGAGCCGAAACTTGGACCTATCGAGCCGAAATGGACTCGCAGCTAGAACGTAACTACGTGTTTTATGGTTTTTTTATGGTTTGAACCGAAGGCGTTGTGAATTTTGGGCCAGCTCTGAAGTATGTAATAGTTGGCTACTAAACGAGTTGGAAAAAGTGGGTTTGGTGTCAGTTTGTATCAGTTTGGTGGTCAGAATGATATCTAATTGACTGATGGACTCTTGTCCACTTGACTCTTGTACATTTGCAATATGATTCTATAGTGAAAAAACATCACCAAAAGCGACATTCTGAAATCAACCCAAACGAGCGATTGAGATGACCCAGAATCACTGCAAAGCCATCCCGAGTTCATCGGGCCAGTCAATTTCACATTCCTGCAGGATTTTTATAGCATGACAAATTCGTGATGGTACCTGCCCATTAAAACATATTGCAAATGCACAGTGACTTTGAAAAAGTAAGGAAACATAAACAAAAAAACATCAAAACATTTTTTTGGGGGGTTACCAGTTGCATATTTTAGATTACCAGTTGCACATTTCAGGTCACCAGTTGCACATTTCAGATCACCAGGTGCACATTTCAGATCACCAGGTGCACGGAGGAAAATATTTACTTTTGACTTTGACTTTTGACTTCCTATGACATCATATTGCAAATGGAGAAAACATATGCCTTATGCACAAGTAAAACAAAAAGAAATATGATAATACAAGTTGACAAAGGTATAGTTTGAGCAAAGTAAAGTTTGAATTTTGAGCATGACAAATTCGTGATGGTACCTGCCCATTAAAACATATTGCAAATGCACAGTGACTTTGAAAAAGTAAGGAAACATAAACAAAAAAACATCAAAACAATTTTTTGGGGGGTTACCAGTTGCATATTTTAGATCACCAGTTGCACATTTCAGGTCACCAGTTGCACATTTCAGATCACCAGGTGCACGGAGGAAAATATTTACTTTTGACTTTGACTTTTGACTTCCTATGACATCATATTGCAAATGGAGAAAACATATGCCTTATGCACAAGTAAAACAAAAAGAAATATGATAATACAAGTTGACAAAGGTATAGTTTGAGCAAAGTAAAGTTTGAATTTTGAGCATGACAAATTCGTGATGGTACCTGCCCATTAAAACATATTGCAAATGCACAGTGACTTTGAAAAAGTAAGGAAACATAAACAAAAAAACATCAAAACAATTTTTTGGGGGGTTACCAGTTGCATATTTTAGATCACCAGTTGCACATTTCAGGTCACCAGTTGCACATTTCAGATCACCAGGTGCACGGAGGAAAATATTTACTTTTGACTTTGACTTTTGACTTCCTATGACATCATATTGCAAATGGAGAAAACATATGCCTTATGCACAAGTAAAACAAAAAGAAATATGATAATACAAGTTGACAAAGGTATAGTTTGAGCAAAGTAAAGTTTGAATTTTGAGCATGACAAATTCGTGATGGTACCTGCCCATTAAAACATATTGCAAATGCACAGTGACTTTGAAAAAGTAAGGAAACATAAACAAAAAAAAAATCAAAAAATGTTTGTTGCACATTTTAGATCACCAGTTGCACGGAGGAAAATCGTTACTTTTGACTTTGACTTTTGACTTCCGATGACATCATATTGCAAATGGAGAAAACATATGCCTTATGCACAAGTAAAAAAAAAAAGAAAATGATAATAAAGTATGACTAAAGTATGTTGATAAAGTTCTTATACATGTGTTATTGACACAAAAATCGAAAGAATTTTGAAAAACGGTCCAGAAAGCACTTTTTTAAGGATGTGTGAAGTTTTTTACCAAATTTTGACATTTTTGACTTTTGACTTTTGACTTCCTATGAAATCATATTGCAAATGGACAAAACATATGCCTTATGCGCATGTAATTTAAAAAAAAAAAAATATGATGACAAAAGTATACTCATACAGTTCTTACATACCTTAAGGGAACATTTCGGCATTTCGTGTATGATCAGTGAGAAAGTCCATATTGCAAATGTACGGTCCCTTACCCGACGTCCGAAATCGTTTGTAAAATTCGCGGTCGGCGTCGGGACGTGCGGTAGGGCCGGACCTACCGGGAAGTCGTCGAATGAACTTTGTCGGACTTTCGGTTCCCGTTTTAAAAAAAAAACAAGTTTCGGACCGTTTTTTCCGCCGTCCCGGACACTCCCACCAGATGGCATACGGAATCATATGGCAATTTGGCAAAACATCACGAATCGCGACGGGACCTTATCTCAAAAACTGAAAATATTTCGAAGCCGAAACTTGGCGAGCGTAGGGTTGGCGTAACGGGCAGTTGGCCCCGAACGGGATGGCGTCTAGGCCTCGACGGTTTTTGAGCTACGGCCATTTTTCTGGGATTAAAGGCTTAAAATGGAAGTAGAGAAATTATTTTTCCACTTCGGGTCAAAGCCAAGGAGCCTCCGGTGTCAATAAAAAAAGAACCAGCCATTTATCTATCGTCATTTAAGAGAAACGGAACAATGGCAAATTGGTGATGGTCACAAATAGGCATTTTTTTTTTTCAACGGTTACAGATCCAGTTGCAGGGTGTTCATACGAATCTTTTTAAAGTGTGCTGCGGAGCTCTGCGACATTTCTGTGATTTTCTATGATTTTCTGAAATAACACAATAACCGACCATTAGAATAGTAGGCCCAAAATGAAGCCTGCCCCACAATGTCATTTGCTTTTGAGTGACAGTGAGAGAACCGTTAGGGTGAGAAGAAAAATTCCACCACATGAATGTTCCTAAGGTCCTCCCGATCTCAACAAGCCTAACCTTGACCGTGTGGCATTAACCCTTCACAGTAAAACAGGGTTTTTTGATCTCACAGATTACAGTGTCATCTCTCCCCATAGGAATACATTGCCTGCACCCCTAATTTCAACCTGAGGCCTATGTGGGTTATGAATGCCGTATGAACCTGTCTTCGGTACCAGTCCATCAGGCCACTATGAGGTCTACCTGTGTCGATTCTAGGCTTCCTGGACCAACCGGAAGTGGTTCAAATGCCCCTAAAAGTGTTTACCCATACAATGCATGCAGTTTGATAGACATAGTGCATTCAACCCTGTGTAGATCAGTCAATTCTTAACGTAAGGACTTAAAACTCAGGATTCTGTAACAGCATACCCCAATGAGGATATGTGGTGACTTATAGCTTCCTGTGCCAACCGGAAGTGCCATAATTGGTGTCTCTGGGGCTGTTTCGAAGGGTTAAAAAAGTCAGATCTGTCCAAAACTTCATATATGTGATTAGGCAACCCCCATGAACTGTAAATCAGTCATTTTTCCCAAAAAAAATCAAAGGAAAAAAAAATTGCACTAAAACACAACTTGGATGGAGGGACGTATTGGGGTGCGTAGAGACAGACAGTGGCCGCAATAGTTAGCTTTGTTGGAGCTAAAAAAGAACGGTCGGACCTAGAGTTCCGAAACTTTAGAAACCTGTTCTAGACCTCCGGGCCATGGTGCGTGGCGAGTTACGTGGCTCTAGATGGTTCTCGGACCGAGAAACAGCCTCGTACATTCGCAATAACTTCAATTCATTTTTGCATCACGAAAATGACGACGTTTAGAAAAGTCTCAGAGACGCAAGGCTAGGTGCGTTGAAACCGGCTCGGCCCATAGAGACGGACCCCAAAGTTTCTGTCCGATAGCTCGTTCAAGGACCCCGTAGCAAGGCATGGAAATACGTGGATTTTCAGCACCAATTAGGGTTTTTCTCGGACACCAAATGACCTATCGAGCCGAAACTCGGGATTCGGGGTCGCCTCACATAGGACTTCACATAATGTCCGAACTGGACCCGCAGCTAGAACGTAACTATGTGTTTTACCTTTTTATTATGTTTTCAACTGAAGGCGCTGTGAATTATGGGCCTGCTCTGACATATGTGATAGTTGGCTACTAAATGAGTAGGAAAAAGTGGGTTTGGTGTCAATTGATATCCATTTGGTGTCATAATGACATCTAATTGACTGATGGACACTGACTTGCTAGTTGACTTTTGTACATTTGCAATATGTTTAAACGGAGAGGGACCATCACCAAAATGGCATTCTGAAATCAACACAAAAAATGGCATCACCATAGTCTCCAGACTGTTCTGAGTTCAACGAGCTATCCCGCTTGACCGTAGCTCGCTCGGTCTAGGCGCAGCGACCATTACAATAGTAGGCCCAAAATGAAGCCTGCACCACAATGTCATTTGCTTTTGGGTGACAGTGAGAGAACCGTTAGAGTGAGAAGAAAAATTCCACCACATGAATGTTCCTAAGGTCCTCCCGATCTGAACAAGCCTAACCTTGACCGTGTGGCATTAACCCTTCACAGTAAAACAGTGTTTTTTGATCTCACAGATTACAGTGTCATCTCTCCCCATAGGAATACATTGCCTGCACCCCTAATTTCAACCTGAGGCCTATGTGGGTTATGAATGCCGTATGAACCTGTCTTCGGTACCAGTCCATCAGGCCACTATGAGGTCTACCTGTGTTGATTCTAAGCTTCCTGGACCAACCGGAAGTGGTTAAAATGCCCCTAAAAGTGTTTACCCATACACTGCATGCAGTTTGATAGACATAGTGCATTCAACCCTGTGTAGATCAGTCAATTCTTAACGTAAGGACTTAAAACTCAGGATTCTGTAACAGCATACCCCAATGAGGATATGTGTTGATTTATAACTTCCTGTGCCAACCGGAAGTGCCATAATTGGTGTCTCAGGGGCTGTTTCGAAGGGTTAAAAAAGTCTGATCTTTCCAAAACTTCATATGTGTGATTAGGCAACCCCCATGAACTGTAAATCAGTCATTTTTCCCCAAAAATTTCAAAGGAAAAAAAAATCACACTAAAACACAACTTGGAAGGAGGGACGTATTGGGGTGCGTAGAGACAGACAGTGGCTGCAATAGTTAGCTTTGTTGGAGCTAAAAAAGAACCGTCAGACCTAGAGTTCCGAAACTTTAGAAACCTGTTCTAGACCTCCCATCGATGGTGCGTGGTGAGTTACGTGGCTCTAGAAGGTTCTCGGACCGAGAAACAGCCTCGTACATTTGCAACAACTTCAATTCATTTTTGCATCACGAAAATGACGACATTTAGAAATGTCCCAGAGTCGCAAGACTAGGTGCATTGCGAACGTCTCGACCCATATAGACAGACCCCAACGTTTCTGTCCGATAGCTCATTCGAGGACCCCGTAGCAAGTCATGGAAAATAGTGGATTTTCAGCACCAATTAGGGTTTTTCTCGGACACCAAATGACCTATCGAGCCGAAACTTGGACCTATCGAGCCGAAATGGACTCGCAGCTAGAACGTAACTACGTGTTTTATGGTTTTTTTATGGTTTGAACCGAAGGCGTTGTGAATTTTGGGCCAGCTCTGAAGTATGTAATAGTTGGCTACTAAACGAGTTGGAAAAAGTGGGTTTGGTGTCAGTTTGTATCAGTTTGGTGGTCAGAATGATATCTAATTGACTGATGGACTCTTGTCCACTTGACTCTTGTACATTTGCAATATGATTCTATAGTGAAAAAACATCACCAAAAGCGACATTCTGAAATCAACCCAAACGAGCGATTGAGATGACCCAGAATCACTGCAAAGCCATCCCGAGTTCATCGGGCCAGTCAATTTCACATTCCTGCAGGATTTTTATAGCATGACAAATTCGTGATGGTACCTGCCCATTAAAACATATTGCAAATGCACAGTGACTTTGAAAAAGTAAGGAAACATAAACAAAAAAACATCAAAACATTTTTTTGGGGGGTTACCAGTTGCATATTTTAGATTACCAGTTGCACATTTCAGGTCACCAGTTGCACATTTCAGATCACCAGGTGCACATTTCAGATCACCAGGTGCACGGAGGAAAATATTTACTTTTGACTTTGACTTTTGACTTCCTATGACATCATATTGCAAATGGAGAAAACATATGCCTTATGCACAAGTAAAACAAAAAGAAATATGATAATACAAGTTGACAAAGGTATAGTTTGAGCAAAGTAAAGTTTGAATTTTGAGCATGACAAATTCGTGATGGTACCTGCCCATTAAAACATATTGCAAATGCACAGTGACTTTGAAAAAGTAAGGAAACATAAACAAAAAAACATCAAAACAATTTTTTGGGGGGTTACCAGTTGCATATTTTAGATCACCAGTTGCACATTTCAGGTCACCAGTTGCACATTTCAGATCACCAGGTGCACGGAGGAAAATATTTACTTTTGACTTTGACTTTTGACTTCCTATGACATCATATTGCAAATGGAGAAAACATATGCCTTATGCACAAGTAAAACAAAAAGAAATATGATAATACAAGTTGACAAAGGTATAGTTTGAGCAAAGTAAAGTTAGAATTTTGAGCATGACAAATTCGTGATGGTACCTGCCCATTAAAACATATTGCAAATGCACAGTGACTTTGAAAAAGTAAGGAAACATAAACAAAAAAAAAATCAAAAAATGTTTGTTGCACATTTTAGATCACCAGTTGCACGGAGGAAAATCGTTACTTTTGACTTTGACTTTTGACTTCCGATGACATCATATTGCAAATGGAGAAAACATATGCCTTATGCACAAGTAAAAAAAAAAAGAAAATGATAATAAAGTATGACTAAAGTATGTTGATAAAGTTCTTATACATGTGTTATTGACACAAAAATCGAAAGAATTTTGAAAAACGGTCCAGAAAGCACTTTTTTAAGGATGTGTGAAGTTTTTTACCAAATTTTGACATTTTTGACTTTTGACTTTTGACTTCCTATGAAATCATATTGCAAATGGACAAAACATATGCCTTATGCGCATGTAATTAAAAAAAAAAAAAATATGATGACAAAAGTATACTCATACAGTTCTTACACATGTGTAATTGACAAAAAAATCGAAAGAATTTCGAAAAAAGGTCCAGAAAGCACTTTTTTAAGGGGTGATAAGTTTTTTTTATTTTTATTCTTTTTTCAAAATTTTGCTTTTGGATGTTGACTTGGGTTGCATTTGCAATATGAAAAGCCCCGGTGGAACGCACACGCCCCCTATTGGATTTTTAAAGTGTTACAATTGGCAATTGCCATATGGCATTTGCAATATACTTTGCATGAATCAATGCCAAATTGGGTGGTATTGGCCATCGTGTATATGGTTTGTCCAATGCCAATATTTTGCCATTAATTTTTGTCCAAATCAGGGGGGTATTCCCTTACTGGTTCAGACATTCATGAGGTCTCTAACTGGTTCAGACAATTCATGAGGTCTTTAACTGGTTCAGACCATTCATGAGGTCTCTAACTGGTCTCTAACTGGTTCAGACCATTCATGAGGTCTCTAACTGGTTCAGACCATTCATGAGGTCTCTAACTGGTTCAGACCATTCATGAGGTCTCTAACTGGTCTCTAACTGGTTCAGACCATTCATGAGGTCTCTAACTGGTCTCTAACTGGTTCAGACCATTCATGAGCTCTCTAACTGGTCTCTAACTGGTTCAGACCATTCATGAGCTCTCTAACTGGTCTCTAACTGGTTCAGACCATTCACGAGGTCTCTAACTGGTCTCTAACTGGTTCAGACCATTAATGAGGTCTCTAACTGGTTCAGACCATTCATGAGGTCTCTAACTGGTTCAGACCATTCATGAGGTCTCTAACTGGTTCAGAATATTCAGTGCTTTCGGGGTGTGTTCGTCGTCATGGCGACAACGGCAAATAATACTTCAATGTACCATGCAGGTCTGATGAAAAATAACACGGCGACTCGTATTTTAATTTAGCAATTCATCAACATAAACCGTTTAGCCGGGGAGTCTCTATTAACAGCATGTGATTGCCTCGTTGCTCAAGTGGCTTGCAAGTGTTTTCCATTTTTATAGTGGTTGTCAATTCCTTTTGAGTCAAATGTTTCACTGTGGTCAACTCTGTATTCACTGTGCAACTATTTGCAATGCAGCCATGTTATCATAACCAGCCAAAAGTGATTACACCAATGCACTTTCTCTCCTCAACTTTCCCCAACATTCATTGTCTATGCTATAGGCCTGTTTTACAATCAGCAATTAGCAACAGGAAGTCTGCTTCTTTCTCCGAATAGACAATTAGGTTTAGTATAAAAAATTATCAAAAATAAATGTCAAACGCCCGTTGTTCAGAAGAATATCTGGAAGAGGCTAGTGATACGTAGCCAAAGTAAGAAGCTAAATATTAGCAAAATATTAGCTAGATATTTGGCCATTCATTAGCTAAATATTAGGGCTATAGGCAAAATATTTACCTGCCAAAATCAAAGACAAAAAAAAATTAACAGATGATGAAATGGTAGATCTGTAGAGCGCTCCTCCAGGCTGAGCTCTGTGGTGAAATGGTAGATCTGTAGAGTGCTCCTCCAGGCTGCGCTCTGTGGTGAAATGGTAGATCTGTAGAGCGCTCCTCCAGGCTGAGCTCTGTGGTGAAATGACAGATCTGTAGAGTGCTCCTCCAGGCTGCGCTCTGTGGTGAAATGGTAGATCTGTAGAGCGCTCCTCCAGGCTGAGCTCTGTGGTGAAATGGTAGATCTGTAGAGCGCTCCTCCGGGCTGCGCTCTGTGGTGAAATGGTAGATCTGTAGAGTGCTCCTCCAGGCTGCGCTCTGTGGTGAAATGGTAGATCTGTAGAGCGCTCCTCCAGGCTGAGCTCTGTGGTGAAATGGTAGATCTGTAGAGCGCTCCTCCGGGCTGCGCTCTGTGGTGAAATGGTAGATCTGTAGAGTGCTCCTCCAGGGTGAGCTCTGTGGTGAAATGGTAGATCTGTAGAGCGCTCCTCCAGGCTGAGCTCTGTGGTGATATGGCAGATCTGTAGAGCGCTCCTCCAGGCTGCGCTCTGTGGTCACCAGGCACGTAAAGCTCCACTATTGATTAGCCATAGGCCTATGAAAATAATTATACCTGGGCTACAACAACACAGTGCAATGACAAATGTATTATTGTTATCAAGTGAATACGCAATGATTGTAAACTGTGGTAATATTGTGGCAAATTGCAGGCTGTTAGTAAGCTAAAGGAAATACGTTGACATGTCTGGCTCGTCCTGAGACTGCGGGAATATTTAACATAATGGAGAGGCCAGGTGCGTAATGGCGCAACAGAACAACGAAGACAGACAGCTGGAGATGTAGCCTAGCCTATAGCCTAAGTTAGAAGCGTATGTATTTTAGCCCATAATTCATATACTCAATGTTAGGCTCAATACTGTAGTGAACATATCCAATCAATTTACACAGTGAAAGAAAAGAAAAAGGTTTATCAGATAACGAAATCATAGGTAACCTAGTGGTTAGAGTGTAGAGCTGGCAGGTAGCCTAGTGGTTAGAGTGTAGAGGAGGCAGGTAGCCTAGTGGTTAGAGTGTAGAGGAGGCAGGTAACCTAGTGGTTAGAGTGTAGAGGAGGCAGGTAACCTAGTGGTTAGAGTGTAGAGCTGGCAGGTAGCCTAGTGGTTAGAGTGTAGAGGAGGCAGGTAGCCTAGTGGTTAGAGTGTAGAGGAGGCAGGTAACCTAGTGGTTAGAGTGTAGAGGAGGCAGGTAGCCTAGTGGTTAGAGTGTAGAGCTGGCAGGTAGCCTAGTGGTTAGAGTGTAGAGCTGGCAGGTAACCTAGTGGTTAGAGTGTAAAGGTGGCAGGTAGCCTAGTGGTTAGAGTGTAGAGGAGGCAGGTAGCCTAGTGGTTAGAGTGTAGAGCTGGCAGGTAGCCTAGTGGTTAGAGTGTAGAGCTGGCAGGTAACCTAGTGGTTAGAGTGTAGAGGTGGCAGGTAGCCTAGTGGTTAGAGTGTAGAGGAGGCAGGTAACCTAGTGGTTAGAGTGTAGAGCTGGCAGGTAACCTAGTGGTTAGAGTGTAGAGCTGGCAGGTAACCTAGTGGTTAGAGTGTAGAGGTGGCAGGTAGCCTAGTGGTTAGAGTGTAGAGGTGGCAGGTAGCCTAGTGGTTAGAGTGTAGAGGCGGCAGGGTAGCCTAGTGGTTAGAGTGTAGAGGAGGCAGGTAGCCTAGTGGTTAGAGTGTAGAGGAGGCAGGTAACCTAGTGGTTAGAGTGTAGAGGAGGCAGGTAGCCTAGTGGTTAGAGTGTAGAGCTGGCAGGTAGCCTAGTGGTTAGAGTGTAGAGCTGGCAGGTAACCTAGTGGTTAGAGTGTAGAGGTGGCAGGTAGCCTAGTGGTTAGAGTGTAGAGGAGGCAGGTAACCTAGTGGTTAGAGTGTAGAGCTGGCAGGTAACCTAGTGGTTAGAGTGTAGAGCTGGCAGGTAACCTAGTGGTTAGAGTGTAGAGGAGGCAGGTAGCCTAGTGGTTAGAGTGTAGAGGAGGCAGGTAGCCTAGTGGTTAGAGTGTAGAGCTGGCAGGTAGCCTAGTGGTTAGAGTGTAGAAGAGGTAGGAAACCTAGTGGTTAGAGTGTAGAGGAGGTAGGTAACCTAGTGGTTAGAGTGTAGAGCTGGCAGGTAACCTAGTGGTTAGAGTGTAGAGGAGGCAGGTAGCCTAGTGGTTAGAGTGTAGAGGAGGTAGGTAACCTAGTGGTTAGAGTGTAGAGGAGGTAGGTAACCTAGTGGTTAGAGTGTAGAGGTGGTAGGTAGCCTAGTGGTTAGAGTGTAGAGGAGGCAGGTAGCCTAGTGGTTAGAGTGTAGAGCTGGCAGGTAGCCTAGTGGTTAGAGTGTAGAAGAGGTAGGAAACCTAGTGGTTAGAGTGTAGAGGAGGTAGGTAACCTAGTGGTTAGAGTGTAGAGCTGGCAGGTAACCTAGTGGTTAGAGTGTAGAGGAGGCAGGTAGCCTAGTGGTTAGAGTGTAGAGGAGGTAGGTAACCTAGTGGTTAGAGTGTAGAGGAGGTAGGTAACCTAGTGGTTAGAGTGTAGAGGTGGTAGGTAGCCTAGTGGTTAGAGTGTAGAGGAGACAGGCAGCCTAGTGGTTAGAGTGTAGAGGTGGTAGGTAGCCTAGTGGTTAGAGTGTAGAGGTGCCAGGTAGCCTAGTGGTTAGAGTGTAGAGGAGGCAGGTAGTCTAGTGGTTAGAGTGTAGAGCTGGCAGGTAGCCTAGTTGTTAGAGTGTAGAGCTGGCAGGTAGCCTAGTGGTTAGAGTGTAGAGCTGGCAGGTAGTCTAGTGGTTAGAGTGTAGAGGAGGTAGGTAACCTAGTGGTTAGAGTGTAGAGGAGGCAGGTAGCCTAGTGGTTAGAGTGTAGAGGAGGCAGGTAACCTAGTGGTTAGAGTGTAGAGGAGGTAGGTAGCCTAGTGGTTAGAGTGTAGAGGAGGCAGGTAGCCTAGTGGTTAGAGTGTAGAGCTGGCAGGTAGCCTAGTGGTTAGAGTGTAGAGCTGGCAGGTAGCCTAGTGGTTAGAGTGTAGAGGAGGCAGGTAGCCTAGTGGTTAGAGTGTAGAGGAGGCAGGTAGCCTAGTGGTTAGAGTGTAGAGGAGGCAGGTAGCCTAGTGGTTAGAGTGTAGAGGAGGCAGGTAACCTAGTGGTTAGAGTGTAGAGGAGGTAGGTAGCCTAGTGGTTAGAGTGTAGAGGAGGCAGGTAGCCTAGTGGTTAGAGTGTAGAGCTGGCAGGTAGCCTAGTGGTTAGAGTGTAGAGCTGGCAGGTAGCCTAGTGGTTAGAGTGTAGAGGAGGCAGGTAGCCTAGTGGTTAGAGTGTAGAGGAGGCAGGTAGCCTAGTGGTTAGAGTGTAGAGGAGGCAGGTAGCCTAGTGGTTAGAGTGTAGAGGTGGCAGGTAGCCTAGTGGTTAGAGTGTAGAGCTGGCAGGTAGTCTAGTGGTTAGAGTGTAGAGGAGGTAGGTAACCTAGTGGTTAGAGTGTAGAGGAGGCAGGTAGCCTAGTGGTTAGAGTGTAGAGGAGGCAGGTAACCTAGTGGTTAGAGTGTAGAGGAGGTAGGTAGCCTAGTGGTTAGAGTGTAGAGGAGGCAGGTAGCCTAGTGGTTAGAGTGTAGAGCTGGCAGGTAGCCTAGTGGTTAGAGTGTAGAGCTGGCAGGTAGCCTAGTGGTTAGAGTGTAGAGGAGGCAGGTAGCCTAGTGGTTAGAGTGTAGAGGAGGCAGGTAGCCTAGTGGTTAGACTGTAGAGGAGGCAGGTAGCCTAGTGGTTAGAGTGTAGAGGTGGCAGGTAGCCTAGTGGTTAGAGTGTAGAGGAGGCAGGTAAACCTAGTGGTTAGAATGTAGAGCTGGCAGGTAGCCTAGTGGTTAGAGTGTAGAGGAGCCAGTTAGCCTAGTGGTTAGAGTGTAGAGGAGGCAGGTAGCCTAGTGGTTAGAGTGTAGAGGAGGCAGGTAGCCTAGTGGTTAGAGTGTAGAGCTGGCAGGTAGCCTAGTGGTTAGAGTGTAGAGGAGGCAGGTAGCCTAGTGGTTAGAGTGTAGAGCTGGCAGGTAGCCTAGTGGTTAGAGTGTAGAGGAGGCAGGTAGCCTAGTGGTTAGAGTGTAGAGGAGGCAGGTAGCCTAGTGGTTAGAGTGTAGAGGAGGCAGGTAGCCTAGTGGTTAGAGTGTAGAGGAGGCAGGCAGCCTAGTGGTTAGAGTGTAGAGGAGGCAGGTAACCTAGTGGTTAGAGTGTAGAGGAGGTAGGTAGCCTAGTGGTTAGAGTGTAGAGGAGGCAGGTAGCCTAGTGGTTAGAGTGTAGAGGAGGCAGGTAGCCTACTGGTTTGAGTGTAAAGGTGGCAGGTAGCCTAGTGGTTAGAGTGTAGAAGAGGCAGGTAACCTAGTGGTTAGAGTGTAGAGGAGGCAGGTAACCTAGTGGTTAGAGTGTAGAGGTGGCAGGTATCCTAGTGGTTAGAGTGTAGAGGAGGCAGGTAGCCTAGTGGTTAGAATGTAGAGGAGGCAGGTAGTCTAGTGGTTAAAGTGTAGAGGAGGCAGGTAGTCTAGTGGTTAGAGTGTAGAGCTGGCAGGTAGCCTAGTGGTTAGATTGTAGAGGAGGCAGGTAGCCTAGTGGTTAGAGTGTAGAGCTGGCAGGTAGCCTAGTGGTTAGAGTGTAGAGGTGGCAGGTAGTGTAGTGGTTAGAGTGTAGAGGAGGCAGGTAACCTAGTGGTTAGAGTGTAGAGGAGGCAGGTAGTCTAGTGGTTAGAGTGTAGAGGAGGCAGGTAGTCTAGTGGTTAGAGTGTAGAGCTGGCAGGTAGCCTAGTGGTTAGATTGTAGAGGAGGCAGGTAGCCTAGTGGTTAGAGTGTAGAGCTGGCAGGTAGCCTAGTGGTTAGAGTGTAGAGGTGGCAGGTAGTCTAGTGGTTAGAGTGTGGAGGAGGCAGGTAGCCTAGTGGTTGGAGCGTTGGGTCAGTAACCAAAAGGTTGCTGGATCGAATCCCTGAGCTGACAAGGTAAAATTTAATAATTCTGCCCCTGAACAAGGCAGTTAACCCACTGTTCCCCAGGCAGTTAACCCACTGTTCCCCGGGCAGTTAACTCACTGTTCCCCGGGTCGTTAACCCACTGTTCCCCGGGCAGTTAACCAACTGTTCCCCGTGCAGTTAACCAACTGTTCCCCGTGCAGTTAACCCACTGTTCCCCGGGCAGTTAACCCACTGTTCCCCAGGCAGTTAACCCACTGTTCCCCGGGCAGTTAACCCACTGTTTCCTGGGCGCTGGAGATGTGGATGTTGATTAAGGCAGCCCTCCCTCACCTCTCTGATTGAGGGGTTAAATGTGAAAGACACATTTCAGTTGAATGCATTCAGTTTACAACTGACTAGATATCCCCCGTTCTGTATGTGTGCTCCTGAGGCTGTGCTGAGTGTCCCTCCCAGTCCCCATGGATATGCAGCTCTGTCCTCACAGTGCTGAGTGTCCCTCCCAGTCGCCATGGATATGCAGCTCTGTCCTCACAGTGCTGAGTGTCATTCCCTGTCCCCATTGATATGCAGCTCTGTCCTCACAGTGCTGACTGTCCCTCCCAGTCGCCATGGATACATAGCTCAGTCCTCACAGTGCTGAGTGTCCCTCCCAGTCCCAATGGATATGCAGCTCTGTCCTCACAGTGCTGAGTGTCCGTCCCAGTCCCCATGGATATGCAGCTCTGTCCTCACAGTGCTGAGTGCCCCTCCTAGTCCCCATGGATACATAGCTCTGTCCTCACAGTGCTGAGTGCCCCTCCCAGTCCCCATGGAGACATAGCTCTGTCCTCACAGTGCTGAGTGCCCCTCCCAGTCCCCATGGATACATAGCTCTGTCCTCACAGTGCTGAGTGCCCCTCCCAGTCCCCATGGATACATAGCTCTGTCCTCACAGTGCTGAGTGCCCCTCCCAGTCCCCATGGATACATAGCTCTGTCCTCACAGTGCTGAGTGCCCCTCCCAGTCCCCATGGATACATAGCTCTGTCCTCACAGTGCTGAGTGCCCCTCCCAGTCCCCATGGATACATAGCTCTGTCCTCACAGTGCTGAGTGCCCCTCCCAGTCCCCATGGATACATAGCTCTGTCATCACAGTGCTGAGTGCCCCTCCTAGTCCCCATGGATACATAGCTCTGTCCTCACAGTGCTGAGTGCCCCTCCCAGTCCCCATGGATACATAGCTCTGTCATCACAGTGCTGAGTGCCCCTCCTAGTCCCCATGGATACATAGCTCTGTCGTCACAGTGCTGAGTGCCCCTCCCAGTCCCCATGGATACATAGCTCTGTCATCACAGTGCTGAGTGCCCCTCCTAGTCCCCATGGATACATAGCTCTGTCCTCACAGTGCTGAGTGCCCCTCCCAGTCCCCATGGATACATAGCTCTGTCATCACAGTGCTGAGTGCCCCTCCTAGTCCCCATGGATACATAGCTCTGTCGTCACAGTGCTGAGTGCCCCTCCTAGTCCCCATGGATACATAGCTCTGTCGTCACAGTGCTGAGTGCCCCTCCCAGTCCCCATGGATACATAGCTCTGTCATCACAGTGCTGAGTGCCCCTCCTAGTCCCCATGGATACATAGCTCTGTCATCACAGCACATAGTTCCCCTCATAGTTCCCCTCAAGTGGGTACAAACTCTATAGTCCAGGGTGTAAACTCTCGTTTGATTACCCTCTCAATAACCTGGCATTTTGAAAGAATATACATTTCTCAATAACTGCATCTAGCCTGCCTGATTGGGCAACCGTTTGGATCAGTTCTGGGGGGGAGGGGGGGGGGGGTTCTCTTGCGTTTTAGGCAGATTAGCTGGACAGTAATGTATTTTGTCATTATCTATCAGCTAACAGAAACAAGCTAATGGGATTTCTAGTGGCGATCAGATGAATTCTGATAATATGCACAGCGGACGTTTTATCCATAGTTTCCGTGGTTGGCTTCCATGTTTTAAAAGCGTTTAAAAAATGAGGTGAAAGCAATTATCTGAAAAGACTTAGTGGTTGAAAGGAATATGGTGGAAATATATCAGGTCCATTAAGTCATTAGTGGTCATAAAGGGACACAAGATATTAGACGGAAGGACATTAAAGAGAGTCGGGGAAACACACAGACAGACACACAGACACACACACAGACACACACCTATGTGACAGACACACAGACAGACACACAGACACACAGACACACACACAGACACACACCTGTGTGACAGACACACAGACAGACACACAGACACACACCTGCCTTCTCTCTCATAAAGACTCCTACCTCATTCAGGCATAATAATGATTTATCCCGTCAGAGAGCTCTTATCAAGTTCAACCTCTCAATAATCCCTGGGCTGTCAGGAGAGTGGACTTAGGCAGGCATGCACACGCACACGTCATTGCTGCGGTCGACACTGTCCTACACACACCTGGAAGGGTCGTATGAGTAGAGTAACTTAAACACGTCTGTAGGGGTCAAATGGGGACACACAAGTCATTCACCTCTAATCTAGTTTCTGCTCCCATTTGGTGTCAATCAAGTGTCTCTCCTCCCCTTTCTTTCTCTCCTCTGCTTTCTTCCTCTCCTTTCCTTTCTTCCTCTCCTCTCTCTCTCCTTTCTTCCTCTCCTCTCCTCTCCTTTCTTCCTCTCCTCTCCTCTCCTTCCTTCCTCTCCTCTCCTTTCTTCCTCTCCTCTCCTTTCTTTCTCTCCTCTCCTTTCTTTCTCTCCTCTCCTTTCTTCCTCTCCTCTCCTTTCTTTCTCTCCTCTCCTTTCTTCCTCTCCTCTCCTTTCTTCCTCTCCTCTCCTCTCCTCTCCTTTCTTCCTCTCTCTCTCCTTTCTTCCTCTCCTCTCCTTTCTTCCTCTCCTTTCTTCCTCTCCTCTCCTTTCTTCCTCTCCTCTCCTTTCTTCCTCTCTCCTTTCTTCCTCTCTCCTTTCTTTCTCTCCTCTCCTTTCTTCCTCTCTCCTTTCTTCCTCTCCTCTCCTTTCTTCCTCTCTCATTTCTTCCTCTCCTCTCCTTTCTTCCTCTCCTCTCCTTTCTTCCTCTCCTCTCCTTTCTTTCTCTCCTCTCACTCTCTCTATTTCTCAGTGGTGATTTTAGTAAATACATCTTGGTGGGGAAAACTTTTTAGATGCATGGCAGCAAAGTCACTACACAACACAACACTAAACAATCCATGAATTGCACTATAACGGTGACAAACGGTTCCCACATACTGTTAGGGCCTCCATAAAGCTGTCCCAACAGCAGAGTCCCAACACCTTACCACTGTTACACCTGGCTATCAGCAGAGTCCTAACACCTTACCACTGTTACACCTGGTTATCAGCAGAGTCCCAACACCTTACCACTGCTATACCTGGTTATCAGCACAGTCCCAACAGCAGAGTCCCAACAGCAGAGTCCCAACAGCAGAGTCCCAACACCTTACCACTGTTACACCTGGTTATCAGCAGAGTCCCAACACCTTACCACTGTTACACCTGGTTATCAGCAGAGTCCCAACACCTTACCACTGTTACACCTGGTTATCAGCAGAGTCCCAACACCTTACCACTGCTATACCTGGCTACCTGCAGAGTCCCAACAGTAGTCCCATCACCTTACCACTGCTATACCTGGCTATCAGCAGAGTCCCAACAGCAGTCCTAACACCTTACCACTGTTACACCTGGCTATCAGCAGAGTCCCAACACCTTACCACTGCTACACCTGGTTATCAGCAGAGTCCCAACAGCAGTCCTAACACCTTACCACTGCTACACCTGGCTATCAGCAGAGTCCCAACAGCAGTCCTAACACCTCACCACTGCTACACCTGGCTATCAGCAGAGTCCCAACAGCAGTCCTAACACCTTACTACTGCTATACCTGGTTATCAGCAGAGCCTTGTCTGGCAGTGAAACATCCTCAGTCACTGCCTTTTTTTAAAACACAGCTGATATGGCTGACTTGCGTCTGGCTTCTACTGACAATTGAGATGTACAAACAATGGCATAAGTGGACAATAAGCAGATACGAGGCAATCCGTAATTTCGATGAAGACATTGATGAGCGAGATAGGACAGACGTAGTCAATATAACTATTGAAATGTAGAGTGACAGAATTCAGAACATGGGCCATTCTTACAGTATTCTCCCTGTACACCAAGTCAGAACCGTAGGATAAATAAAGCTCTTGCAATATTCAATGATGACATTTATCTCAAACAGGCTATAGGCTACATGTGCAAACTGATATGTGACATGTATTAATGCCAAAATAACATGCAAAACAGGCAACAACTATTTGTAAACAGGTGGGGCTCAAAACCCTGCCCTAAATGAAGGTTCGCCTCTGCTCTTTGTATTCTGACTTACACTACAGCAGCTAAAAGCAGGGGTAATGTAGGGAACAGTGTTTCCTGACTAAAGTAAAACATATTAAAGCAGAGGTAATGTAGAGAACAGTGTTTCCTGACTACAGTAAAACATATTAAAGCAGGGGTAATGTAGGGAACAGTGTTTCCTGACTACAGTAAAACATATTAAAGCAGGAGTAATGTAGGGAACAGTGTTTCCTGACTACAGTAAAACATATTAAAGCAGGGGTAATGTAGGGAACAGTGTTTCCTGGCTACAGTAAAACATTACATCAGGGGTAATGTAGAAAACAGTGGTTCCTGATTACAGTACAGCAGCTAAAAGCAGGGGTAATGTATAGAACAGTGTTTCCTGACTAAAGTAAAACATATTAAAGCAGGGGTAATGTAGGGAACAGTGTTCCCATACTACAGTAAAACATATTAAAGCAGGGGTAATGTAGAGAACAGTGTTTCCTGACTAAAGTAAAACATATTAAAGCAGGGGTAAATTAGGGAACAGTGTTTCCTGACTACAGTAAAACATATTAAAGCAGGGGTAATGTAGAGAACAATGTTTCCTGGCTACAGTAAAACATATTAAAGCAGGGGTAATGTAGAAAACAGTGTTTCCTGACTATAGTAAAGCAGCTAAAAGCAGGGGTAATGTAGAGAACAGTGTTTCCTGACTACAGTACAGCAGCTAAAAGCAGGGGTAATGTAGAGAACAGTGTTTCCTGACTACAGTACAGCAGCTAAAAGCAGGGGTAATGTAGGGAACAGTGTTTCCTGACAACAGTAAAACATATTAAAGCAGGGGTAATGTAGAGAACAGTGTTTCCTGACTACAGGACAGCAGCTAAAAGCAGGGGTAATGCAGAGAAGTGTTTCCTGACAACAGTACAGCAGCTAAATGCAGGGGTAATGTAGAAAACAGTGTTTCCTGACTACAGTAAAACATATTAAAGCAGGGGTAATGTAGAAAACAGTGTTTCCTGACTACAGTACAGCAGCTAAAAGCAGGGGTAATGTAGGGAACAGTGTTTCCTGACTATAGTACAGCAGCTAAAAGCAGGGGTAATGTAGAGAACAGTGTTTCCTGACAACAGTAAAACATATTAAAGCAGGGGTAATGTATAGAACAGTGGTTCCTGATTACAGTACAGCAGCTAAAAGCAGGGGTAATGTATAGAACAGTGTTTCCTGACTACAGTACAGCAGCTAAAAGCAGGGGTAATGTATTGAACAGTGTTTCCTGACTACAGTACAGCAGCTAAAAGCAGGGGTAATGTAGTGAACAGTGTTTTCTGACTCCACAGCCTTCTCCCTGCTGTTTTGATTCTCTTGATAAATGAGGACATTATAGCTCCGAAGATAATCCACAGAGGTCGTAGCCCTGATGCCGATCTGGCTATGCATCTGTATTACCCTACACACACACACACACACAACCACACACACACAGACACACACGCAGAGACACTGCTATTATTACACTCTGAATAAAGACCATTTCCCAGAGGGCCGCTGGGCTGCTTTAGAGAATAACTCTGCTTTTTTCTCTCCTCCTCCGTGGGCCTGCACAAACACACACACACACACACACACACACACACACACACACACACACACACACACACACACACACACACACACACTAATACAGAAACACAGACACATCAGGTCTCCAGTGTTGACCTTAAAGAGCCAAGGTGCACACAAAGCAATTTCCCTGCATCTTGAGGAGATACAATAGAAAACAGTTTTGGTTTTAAAAGCTCTTAAAGGGGAAGTTAACCCCGAAACACTTCTGGGCCCTTTATAACACTTGCCTGGTTGTTTGTCAGTACCCCAGACAGTTTTTAGATCCATTGTTATGATTATTTAGATTTCTGTATTTTCATATCAAATTGCTGAATTTCCTAAAATTACCTAAAATACATAAAAAATATATGTATTTATTGTTACATACTTTAATATTGGTAAAACCCTCCTTCAAGAAAGGAAATCAGAACGAAAGGATGTAAACACTGATGGTAGCTCGCTAGGCTAGTTGTTAGTAATCTCTGAAGCAAAGTGAATATAGCTAGGCTAGCTGTTAGTAATCTCTGAAGTAAAGTGAATATACAGTGCCTTGCGAAAGTATTCGGCCCCCTTGAACTTTGCGACCTTTTGCCACATTTCAGGCTTCAAACATAAAGATATAAAACTGTATTTTTTTGTGAAGAATCAACAACAAGTGGGACACAATCATGAAGTGGAACGACATTTATTGGATATTTCAAACTTTTTTAACAAATCAAAAACTGAAAAATTGGGCGAGCAAAATTATTCAGCCCCCTTAAGTTAATACTTTGTAGCGCCACCTTTTGCTGCGATTACAGCTGTAAGTCGCTTGGGGTATGTCTCTATCAGTTTTGCACATCGAGAGACTGACTTTGCAAAACAGCTCGAGCTCAGTGAGGTTGGATGGAGAGCATTTGTGAACTGCAGTTTTCAGTTCTTTCCACAGATTCTCGATTGGATTCAGGTCTGGACTTTGACTTGGCCATTCTAACACCTGGATATGTTTATTTTTGAACCATTCCATTGTAGATTTTGCTTTTTCATTGTCTTGTTGGAAGACAAATCTCCGTCCCAGTCTCAGGTCTTTTGCAGACTCCATCAGGTTTTCTTCCAGAATGGTCCTGTATTTGGCTCCATCCATCTTCCCATCAATTTTAACCATCTTCCCTGTCCCTGCTGGAGAAAAGCAGGCCCAAACCATGATGCTGCCACCACCATGTTTGACAGTGGGGATGGTGTGTTCAGCTGTGTTGCTTTTACGCCAAACATAACATTTTGCATTGTTGCCAAAAAGTTCAATTTTCGTTTCATCTGACCAGAGCACCTTCTTCCACATGTTTGGTGTGTCTCCCAGGTGGCTTGTGGCAAACTTTAAACGACACTTTTTATGGATATCTTTAAGAAATGGCTTTCTTCTTGCCACTCTTCCATAAAGGCCAGATTTGTGCAATATACGACTGATTGTTGTCCTATGGACAGAGTCTCCCACCTCAGCTGTAGATCTCTGCAGTTCATCCAGAGTGATCATGGGCCTCTTGGCTGCATCTCTGATCAGTCTTCTCCTTGTATGAGCTGAAAGTTTAGAGGGACGGCCAGGTCTTGGTAGATTTGCAGTGGTCTGATACTCCTTCCATTTCAATATTATCGCTTGCACAGTGCTCCTTGGGATGTTTAAAGCTTGGGAAATCTTTTTGTATCCAAATCCGGCTTTAAACTTCTTCACAACAGTATCTCGGACCTGCCTGGTGTGTTCCTTGTTCTTCATGATGCTCTCTGCTCTTTTAATGGACCTCTGAGACTATCACAGTGCAGGTGCATTTATACGGAGACTTGATTACACACAGGTGGAGTGTATTTATCATCATTAGTCATTTAGGTCAACATTGGATCATTCAGAGATCCTCACTGAACTTCTGGAGAGAGTTTGCTGCACTGAAAGTAAAGGGGCTGAATGATTTTGCACGCCCAATTTTTCAGTTTTTGATTTGTTAAAAAAGTTTGAAATATCCAATAAATGTCGTTCCACTTCATGATTGTGTCCCACTTGTTGTTGATTCTTCACAAAAAAATACAGTTTTATATCTTTATGTTTGAAGCCTGAAATGTGGCAGAAGGTCGCAAAGTTCAAGGGGGCCGAATACTTTCGCAAGGCACTGTAGCTAGGCTAGCTGTTTGTCACGTTTCTTCAAAATCGAACCCAGAAGCAGACCAGGACAAGGAGAGTAGGAAGAAGGTGAGTATTTATTTACAAGTGAATGTGAATGGGTAGATATATCCAGGTGGCGTAGCGGGCAGCGGTGGTGAGTTGATGGGAGTAAATAGGTGGATCCAATGGGGAAGCGGAATCCTCCGACGACCAGGCGGGAATTGGGTAAATGATCCGGGTGAGTAACTGAAGACAGAACAAACGGAGGTAAGTTTAAGGCAAGCAATACGTCAAAAACAAAACAAATTCTATCCAACTTGAGGCTGATACTATGGCACAACATACTGTTCATGGCTAACGATCAGGCAGGGAATGGATGTCAGGTCCGGGCTTATGAAGAGGAGAGATGATGATCAGGACCAGGTGTGCAGATAGCTGATGGGATACAGGTGCGGGTAATCAGAACTCCCAACTGGCTACATTGCCCGGCAACCAGACAGGGTGCGTTCCAGGACGCCGGAAAAAACACTCCAGGACAGAACACAGGCAAAAAACAGACTCAGGAAACGGGATTCGTGACACTGTTAGTAATCTCTGAAGTAAAGTGAATCTAGCTAGGCTAGCTGTTAGTAATCTCTGAAGTAAAGTGAATCTAGCTAGGCTAGCTGTTAGTAATCTCTGAAGTAAAGTGAATCTAGCTAGGCTAGCTGTTAGTAATCTCTGAAGTAAAGAGAATCTAGCTAGGCTAGCTGTTAGTAATCTCTGAAGTAAAGAGAATCTAGCTAGGCTAGCTGTTAGTAATCTCTGAAGTAAAGTGAATCTAGCTAGGCTAGCTGTTAGTAATCTCTGAAGAAAAGTGAATCTAGCTAGGCTAGCTGTTAGTAATCTCTGAAGTAAAGTGAATCTAGCTAGGCTAGCTGTTAGTAATCTCTGAAGAAAAGTGAATCTAGCTAGGCTAGCTGTTAGTAATCTCTGAAGTAAAGTGAATTTAGCTAGGCTAGCTGTTAGTAATCCCTGAAGTAAAGTGAATCTAGCTAGGCTAGCTGTTAGTAATCTCTGAAGAAAAGTGAATCTAGCTAGGCTAGCTGTTAGTAATCTCTGAAGTAAAGTGAATCTAGCTAGGCTAGCTGTTAGTAATCTCTGAAGAAAAGTGAATCTAGCTAGGCTAGCTGTTAGTAATCTCTGAAGTAAAGTGAATTTAGCTAGGCTAGCTGTTAGTAATCCCTGAAGTAAAGTGAATTTTAGGCAAATTGCGTTAGTGGTCGAGTATCTGAGGGACATTGGCCAAAATTATGTGCATTGTACCGATCAGATACATATTTCCACTCTTTTCCTGTCCACAATGAAGCTTTGTGTCAGGCATGGCTGTAGGCCATCCCACATCCTGCTTATGGTGTCTATATGACTTGTGATGTCATTCACCAGCTGCGGTTGACTGTGGCCAGTGATCACTTTGTGGCCACTGAATAGCAGTGGTGTAAAGTACTTAAGTAAAAATACTTTAAAGTACTAATTAAGTATTTTTTTTTTTTGGGGGGGGGGGGGGGGATCTGTGCTTTACTTAACTTTTGATATTTTTGACAGCATTTACTTTTACTTCACTACATTCCTAAAGAAAATGATGTACTTTTTACTCCATACATTTTCCCTGACATCTAAAAGTACTCATTACATTTTTTTATGCTTAGCAGGACAAGAAAATGGTCCAATTCACACACTAATCAGGAGACCATCCTTGGTCATCCCTACTGCCTCTGATCTGGCGGACTCACTAAACAGAGACCATCCCTGGTCATCCCTACTGCCTCTGATCTGGCGGACTCACTAAACAGAGAACATCCCTGGTCATCCCTACTGCCTCTGATCTGGAGGACTCACTAAACAGAGACCATCCCTGGTCATCCCTACAGCCTCTGATCTGGCAGACTCACTAAACAGAGACCATCCCTGGTCATCCCTACTGCCTCTGATCTGGCGGACTCACTAAACAGAGACCATCCCTGGTCATCCCTACTGCCTCTGATCTGGCAGACTCACTAAACAGAGACCATCCCTGGTCATCCCTACTCCCTCTGATCTGGCGGACTCACTAAACAGAGACCATCCCTGGTCATCCCTACTGCCTCTGATCTGGCGGACTCACTAAACAGAGACCATCCCTGGTCATCCCTACTGCCTCTGATCTGGCAGACTCACTAAACAGAGACCATCCCTGGTCATCCCTACTCCCTCTGATCTGGCGGACTCACTAAACAGAGACCATCCCTGGTCATCCCTACTGCCTCTGATCTGGAGGACTCACTAAACAGAGACCATCCCTGGTCATCCCTACTGCCTCTGATCTGGAGGACTCACTAAACAGAGACCATCCCTGGTCATCCCTACTGCCTCTGATCTGGCGGACTCACTAAACAGAGACCATCCCTGGTCATCCCTACTGCCTCTGATCTGGCAGACTCACTAAACAGAGAACATCCCTGGCCATCCCTACTGCCTCTGATCTGGCGGACTCACTAAACAGAGACCATCCCTGGTCATCCCTACTGCCTCTGATCTGGCAGACTCACTAAACAGAGACCATCCCTGGTCATCCCTACTGCCTCTGATCTGGCGGACTCACTAAACAGAGACCATCCCTGGTCATCCCTACTGCCTCTGATCTGGCGGACTCACGAAACACAAATGCTTTTGTTTGATGGGTGACGTTTTGGAACCGGGCTGCCTCTCAGGCGTGAGTAGGATTCTGTGGGAAGATCTCAATTGCAACTCCTCGCGTCCTCTCTCCTCATCTCCTCAAAACACATTGGATCGAATGTGTTTTGAGGAGGAGAGAGAAGAAGAGAGAAGGAGAGAGGATTCAAAGAGTATGCAACGTTCTCAAACCTTGTACCCAGTGCTACCATGCTGTAGGTTTTCAGTCCAAACCTAATCAAGCTCACCTGTTGGAGTGAAAACCCACAAGACGGTTGTCTACGGGAACATGTTTGTAAATCTCTGGTGTAAATAATGCTGAGTGACAGTGTGAATGGCTTAGCAACGTTGTAATTGGTGTTCTTAATAACATTGAATTGTTTATATTTTTTAAATGAACTTCAATGTTATTTTTTGAAAATGTTATTCATACAAGACGCTATTAACCTCCTCAAAGTTGGGGTCAGGGTAGTTGGATGTATAAGATGCTATGAGCCCCCTCAACTTTGGGGTCAGGGTAGTTGGATGTATAAGATGCTATGAGCCCCCTCAACTTTGGGGTCAGGGTAGTTGGATGTATAAGATGCTATGAGCCCCCTCAACTTTGGGGTCAGGGTAGTTGGATGTATAAGATGCTATGAGCCCCCTCAACTTTGGGGTCAGGGTAGTTGGATGTATAAGATGCTATGAGCCCCCTCAACTTTGGGGTCAGGGTAGTTGGATGTATAAGATGCTATGAGCCCCCTCAACTTTGGGGTCAGGGTAGTTGGACGAATAAGATGCTATGAGCCCCCTCAACTTTGGGGTCAGGGTAGTTGGACGAATAAGATGCTATGAGCCCCCTCAACTTTGGGGTCAGGGTAGTTGGACAAATAAGATGCTATGAGCCCCCTCAACTTTGGTGTCAGGGTAGTTGGACGAATAAGATGCTATGAGCCCCCTCAACTTTGGTGTCAGGGTAGTTGTACGAATAAGATGCTATGAGCCCCCTCAACTTTGGTGTCAGGGTAGTTGTATGAATAAGATGCTATGAGCCCCCTCAACTTTGGTGTCAGGGTAGTTGGAGGTAATTACTGCAACCAAAGAGGCTGGGAGTACACGTCGTTGGCCTCGACCTAGATGTCATCTCCTCAGTATCCACTCCATTGTGATCCCATAAGAGAGCAGCCTGTACTGTTTACGGAGACAGAACAAAAATACATGACAATGTTATATGCAGTGCATTCGGAAAGTATTCAGACCCCTTGACTTTTTCCACATTTTGTTATGTTACAGCCTACACACAATACCCCATAATGACATCACAATATCCCATAATGACATCACAATACCCCATAATGACATCACAATACCCCATAATGACAAAGCAAAAACAGTTTTTTTGAAAAATGGAAATTTAACATTTACATAAGTAAACTCAGTAGTTTGTTGAAGCACTTTTGGCAACGATTACACCCTCGAGTCGTCTTGGGTACGACGGTAAAATCTTGGTACACCTGTATTTGGAGAGTTTCTCCCATTCTTCTCTGCAGATCCTCTCAAGCTCTGTCAGGTTGGATGAGGAGTATCGCTGGACAGCTATTTTCAAGCTAAAGATGTTCGATCAGGTTCAAGTCTGGGCTCTGGATGGGTCACTCAAGGACATGCAGAGATTTGTCCCGAAGCCATTCCTGTATTGTCTTGGCTGTGTGCTTAGGGTCGTTGTCCCGTTGGAAGGTATATGTTTGCCCCAGTCTGAGATCCTGAGCGCACTGGAGCAGGTTTTCATCAAGGATCTCTCTGTACTTTGCTTGGCTCATCTTTCCGTCGATCCTGATTAGTCTCCCAGTCCCGTCTGCTGAAAAACATCCACACAGCATGATGCTGTCACCACCATGCTTCACTGTAGGGATGGTGCCAGGTTTCCTCCAGACATGATGCTTGGCATTCAGGCCAAAAGGTTCAATCTTGGTTTCATCCGACCAAACATCAAGCGGGCTGTCATGGGCCTTTTACTGAGGAGTTGCTTCCATCTGGCCACTCTACAATAAAGGCCTGATTGTGGAATGCTGCAGAGATGGTTGTATTTCTGGAAGGTTCTCCCATCCCCACAGAGAAACTCTGGAGCTCAGTCAGAGTGACCATCGGGTTCTTTGTCACCTCCCTGACCAAGGCCCTTCTCCCCCGTTTGCTCAGTTTGGCCAGGCAGCCAGCTCTGGGAAGAGTCTTGGTGGTTCCAAACTTCTTCCATTTAAGAATGATGGAGGCCACTGTGTTCTTGGGGACCTTCAATGCTGCAGACATTTTTTGATACCCTGCCTAGACACAACCCTGTCTCAGAGCTCTACGGACAATTCTTTCGACCTCATGGCTTGGTTTTTGCTCTGACATACACTGTCAACTGTGGGCTTATATAGACAGGTGTGTTCCTTTCCAAATCATGTCCATCAATGGAATTTACCACAGGTGGACTTCAATCAAGTTGTAGAAACATCTCAAGGATGATCAATGGAAACTCAATTTCGAGTCTCATAGCAAAAGGTCTGAATACTTAGGTAAATAAGGTATTTCTGTTTTTTTTTTTATATATACATTTGCTAGCATTTCTAAAAAACAGTTTTGGTTTTGTCATTATAGGGTATTATTGTGTGTAGATTGATGAGTAAAAATAAGATTTAATCCATTTTAGAGTGAGGCTGTAACGTAAAATGTTTTTGAAAAAAGGTCAAGGGGTCTGAATAGTTTCCGAATGCACTGTACAACAGTCAAGAAAATAAATAGGCCAAGGCCTATACAACGTAAAATATAACAGACTCAGGGATCAGTAATCACATTCATTTATAAGCTGTATTGATGATGAAATAATACATTTAGGTCATTTAGCAGACACTCTCCTCCAGAGCCACTAAAGAGCAGTCAGGGTTAAGTGCCTTGCTCATGGGCGTGTAAGACAGATGTTTCACCTTGTCTGCTCAGGGATTCGAACCAGCAACCTTTCGGTTACTTGCCCAATATTATAACTGAATGGCTTGCTTGGTATTGTATACTGTATAGCAGACTAACTGTTGAAAGGGTATGAGTGGTCTAGTCTGAGACTGTCTTGTCTTCCTCTTGTGTATGGCTTTATAGGCTACTGTAGGTAGGGGATTATTGGTAGAAAAGCTAGACTGGCGATTACAAGCAACGTGTTCTTCTCTACAACCATTATTAAGTTCATACATCTTAAAATGTTGGGTAATATAAATTCTTGTTTTCATGTAGACCCAGATTGTGAAGTGGATGTCACATACATTCTATTTTCAATGGCACACATCCACTCGTTCTAGCCACTGTTTACCAGCATGTCATGGTCAGACAAACAGACTACAGTAGCCATTTGCATTATGAGGTGTTGTCAGGATTCTGGAAGATACAGTTGGAAGGCTGTCTCTAGGTAGACGTATTTATTTTCATTTAGAGAGTAATATAAGCATCCTGTGAGTAATATTAGCCAAAACACTTACTCTTCAGAGAGATTCCCATTTGGTGTGGTCAGGTGTGGCACATCGTTTCAAGTTGACCTGAGGCATTCTGAAGAAAGTCTCCAGGATTGATGAGACACAAGACATGGGATTGTTTAGTTACACCTCCTGCTGCATCTTCAGTCTGATGTTCTACCTCCTCCATTATAGGAATAAGTTGGTCTCATTCTCGACAGCCGAGACATTCACTGCCTGTTGGTAGAGGTAGGCACCACCAGTCACTGTGTGTTCTGGGAGGAGCCTGTTGTTAGAGGTAGGCACCATCAGTCACTGTGTGTTCTGGGAGGAGCCTGTTGGTAGAGGTAGGCACCACCAGTCACTGTTCTTACTGGGAAGAGCCTGTTGGTAGAGGTAGGCACCACCAGTCACTGTTCTTACTGAGAAGAGCCTGTTGGTAGAGGTAGGCACCACCAGTCACTGTTCTTACTGGGAAGAGCCTGTTGGTAGAGGTAGGCACCACCAGTCACTGTTCTTACTGAGAAGAGCCTGTTGGTAGAGGTAGGCACCACCAGTTACTGTTCTTACTGGGAAGAGCCTGTTGGGAGAGTTAGGCACCACCAGTCACTGTGCGTTCTAGGAGGAGCCTGTTGGTAGAGGTAGGCACCACCAGTCACTGTGTGTTCTGGGAGGAGCCTGTTGGTAGAGGTAGGCACCACAGTCACAGTCCGTGCAACCAGGCTAGTGTTATAAAGTGCCCAGGAGGGTTTTGGGTGAACTTTTCCTTTAACAGCTGTGAATGGGAGAATACTGGACAGAGGTGAACTTCTCCTTTAACAGCGGTGAATGGGAGAATATGAGACAGAGGTAAACTTCTCCTTTAACAGCTGTGAATGGGAGAATACGATTCAGAGGTGAACTTATCCTTTAACAGCTGTGAATGGGAGAATACTGGACAGAGGTGAACTTCTCCTTTAACAGCGGTGAATGGGAGAATACGAGACAGAGGTAAACTTCTCCTTTAACAGCTGTGAATGGGAGAATACGATTCAGAGGTGAACTTCTCCTTTAACAGCTGTGAATGGGAGAATACGAGACAGAGGTGAACTTATCCTTTAACAGCTGTGAATGTGAGAATACCAGACAAAGGTGAACTTCTCCTTTAACAGCTGTGAATGGGAGAATACTAGACAGAGGTGAACTTCTCCTTTAACAGCTGTGAATCGGAGAATACTAGACAGAGGTGAACTTCTCCTTTAACAGCTGTGAATGGGAGAATACTAGACAGATGTCAACTCCTCCTTTAACAGCTGTGAATGGGAGCATACGAGACAGAGGTGAACTCCTCCTTTAACAGCTGTGAATGGGAGAATACTAGACAGAGGTGGACTCCTCCTTTAACAGCTGTGAATGGGAGCATACGAGACAGAGGTGAACTTCTCCTTTAACAGCTGTGAATGGGAGAATACGAGACAGAGGTGAACTTCTCCTTTAACAGCTGTGAATTGGAGAATATGAGGCAGAGGTGAACTTCTCTTTTAACAGCTGTGAATGGGAGAATATGAGACAGAGGTGAACTTCTCCTTTAACAGCTGTGAATCGGAGAATACTAGACAGAGGTGAACTTCTCCTTTAACAGCTGTGAATGGGAGAATACTAGACAGATGTCAACTCCTCCTTTAACAGCTGTGAATGGGAGCATACGAGACAGAGGTGAACTCCTCCTTTAACAGCTGTGAATGGGAGAATACTAGACAGAGGTGGACTCCTCCTTTAACAGCTGTGAATGGGAGCATACGAGACAGAGGTGAACTTCTCCTTTAACAGCTGTGAATGGGAGAATACGAGACAGAGGTGAACTTCTCCTTTAACAGCTGTGAATTGGAGAATATGAGGCAGAGGTGAACTTCTCTTTTAACAGCTGTGAATGGGAGAATATGAGACAGAGGTGAACTTCTCTTTTAACAGCTGTGAATGGGAGAATATGAGGCAGAGGTGAACTTCTCTTTTAACAGCTGTGAATGGGAGAATACGAGACAGAGGTGAACTTCTCCTTTAACAGCTGTGAATTGGAGAATACGAGACAGAGGTGAACTTCTCCTTTAACAGCTGTGAATGGGAGAATATGAGACAGAGGTGAACTTATCCTTTAACAGCTGTGAATGGGAGAATACGAGACAGAGGTGAACCTCTCCTTTAACAGCTGTGAATGGGAGAATACGAGACAGAGGTGAACTTCTCCTTTAACAGCTGTGAATTGGAGAATACGAGACAGAGGTGAACTTCTCCTTTAACAGCTGTGAATGGGAGAATATGAGACAGAGGTGAACTTATCCTTTAACAGCTGTGAATGGGAGAATACGAGACAGAGGTGAACCTCTCCTTTAACAGCTGTGAATGGGAGAATACGAGACAGAGGTGAACTTCTCCTTTAACAGCTGTGAATGGGAGAATATGAGACAGAGGTGAACTTATCCTTTAACAGCTGTGAATGGGAGAATATGAGACAGAGGTGAACTTCTCCTTTAACAGCTGTGAATGGGATAATACGAGACAGAGGTGAACTTCTCCTTTAACAGCTGTGAATCTGAGAGTTCTCAGCAGACTCCTCAGCCCCAGTAACACCCAGTCTGTTGACAGGACATATGGAGGGAAATAAGATACTAGGAATGTAACTCACTAAAGCAAAAGACCTGGCTCTTTATTGAACTGAATTGAACTGCCTTTAGTATAATCTCTTTTATTTTTGGTGAAATACGTCTGTTGTGTTTCTCTGCATAGTTTGGTGGGAGTGGAGAGGAGAGAAGCCATTTGTTTAAAACAGATTTATAATTATGCATTCATGAGAAGGTTTTTAGAAGAGATAGGACACAGGAAGGCATCTCTCTCTCAACCTTACATATTAATAACAGTATGGTGTTTTGTGGGAAATGTAGTGCTCTCAGCATTCTGCAGCATGCACGCACGCACAGACACCCACACTCAAAGACACACAGAAACACTCTACAAAGTTGCTTATGGTAGCTAATAACTTCCCTATTCCCCATGGTTTTAATTAGGGCCAGTTATTACAGTGTGTTTGATGCGCTCCTCATATCCATAACCATAGTGATGCCCTTACAGTACCTCACTGCTCTTTATCACTAGCCCCTCTCTCCCTCTCTCTCTCTCTCCCTCTCTCCCCCCCCCCTCTCTCTCTCTCTCTCTCTCTCTCTCCTTCTCTCTCTTTTATTCTCTCTCTTTTATTCTCTCTCTCTCTCTCTCTCTCTCTTTATCCCTCCCTCTCTCCAACACACTGTGATGAAGGATATTGCACAGTTTAAGGCCTATGTTGTACCTCTAATTCTCTCTCTCTCAATTCAATTCAAAATGGCTTTATTGCCTTGGGAAACATGTGTTTATATGGCAAAGCAAGTTAAATAAACAATATTCATAAATTAAATAAACAATAACGAATTAACAGTAAACATTAGACCTTACAAGAGTTTCAAAATAATAGAGACATTTAAAATGTTATATCATTGGCTATGTACAGTGTGTCTGGGAGGAGTCTCGCAGGTCTGGGTGGAGTCTTGTAGGTCTGGGGGGGAGTCTTGTAGGTCTGGGAGGGAGTCTCGCAGGTCTGGGGGGAGTCTTGTAGGTCTGGGGGGGAGTCTTGTAGGTCTGGGAGGGAGTCTCGCAGGTCTGGGGGGAGTCTTGTAGGTCTGGGGCGGAGTCTTGTAGGTCTGGGGGGGAGTCTCTCAGGTCTGGGGGGGGAGTCTCGCAGGTCTGGGGGGAGTCTTGTAGGTCTAGGGGGGAGTCTCGCAGGTCTGGGGGGAGTCTCGCAGGTCTGGGAGGGAGTCTCGCAGGTCTGGGGGGAGTCTTGTAGGTCTGGGGGGGAGTCTCGCAGGTCTGGGGGGAGTCTCGCAGGTCTGGGAGGGAGTCTCGCAGGTCTGGGGGGAGTCTTGTAGGTCTGGGGGGGAGTCTCGCAGGTCTGGGGGGAGTCTTGTAGGTCTGGGGGGGAGTCTCGCAGGTCTGGGGGAAGTCTTGTAGGTCTGGGGGGAGTCTTGTAGGTCTGGGGGGGAGTCTTGTAGGTCTGGGAGGGAGTCTTGTAGGTCTGGGGGGGAGTCTTGTAGGTCTGGGGGGAGTCTTGTAGGTCTGGGGGGGAGTCTCGCAGGTCTGGGGGGGAGTCTTGTAGGTCTGGGGGGGAGTCTCTCAGGTCTGGGTGGAGTCTTGTAGGTCTGGGAGGGAGACTCTCAGGTCTGGGGGGAGTCTTGTAGGTCTGGGGGGGAGTCTCTCAGGTCTGGGTGGAGTCTTGTAGGTCTGGGGGGAGTCTCGCAGGTCTGGGGGAAGTCTTGTAGGTCTGGGAGGGAGACTCAGGTCTGGGGGGGGGGGAGTCTCGCAGGTCTGGGGGGAGTCTCACAGGTCTGGGGGGGGGGGTGCTCATCACTCTGTTACTGCTGTGTGAGTTGCTGGGGCTAGTGGTGAGATGTGATGTCTTTCTCGCTATAATTTCTATCAAACGAGGGAGGGACACATTTGAATCGATCTGGAGGGTGTTACACAGCTTGAGGCCCAAGTTGTACTGCAATTATCTCCCTCTCTCTCTACACCTCCCTCTCTCTCTATCTCTCTCTTTCCCTCTCTCTTACACCTCCCTCTCTCCTACAAACCCTGATGAAGGGTGATGCACAGCTTGAGGCCTACGTTTTGTTAGGTACAAAAGGAGGAAAGGGAAGCTTCCCAGGCTCCTCTCCTTCCCTCTGTCGGGGGTCTACGGATCTACCCTGACACACACACACACACACACACACACACACACACCACAGTGGTGTCCCCTCGTCAGTGTATAGGCGTGTGTGTGTACAACCAAAGCTTGTATTGTTCTTCCTTGTGTCACTACAGATCATCTTTAGTGCACCTTTGCAATGTGTATCCTGAAGACCCATAGCCTGTGAAATACAACAGACCTACCTAGGCGAACTTCTCCTTTAACAGCTGTGAATGAGAGAATACGAGAAAGAGGTGAACTTCTCCTTTAATAGCTGTGAATGGGAGAATACGAGACAGAGGTGAACTTCTCCTTTAACAGCTGTGAATGGGAGAATACGAGACAGAGGTGAACTTCTCCTTTAACAGCTGTGAATGGGAGAATACGAGACAGAGGTGAACTTCTCCTTTAACAGCTGTGAATGGGAGAATACGAGACAGAGGTGAACTTCTCCTTTAACAGCTGTGAATGGGAGAATACGAGACAGAGGTGAACTTCTCCTTTAACAGCTGTGAATGGGAGAATACGAGACAGAGGTGAACTTCTCCTTTAACAGCTGTGAATGGGAGAGTACGAGACAGAGGTGAACTTCTCCTAGGAGGGTTGCTAGGAGTGCTATATTGTGACGTGATCGACTGGTGTTGAAAGTGAGGCTTTGCCACGTTAAACCATTGCATTATCCACATGATGATCAAGCCCCTAGTCAGCCATCTCTCTCCTTGCTGTGCTTAGAGCTCCCTTCCACACTTACTGCTGAATATCTGATAGTGGATGTGGCCGGAAGATTGTCCTAGATTCACACACACACACACACACACACACACACACACACACACACACACACACACACACACACACACACACACACACACACACACACACACACACACACAGAGAGACACAGAGACACAGAGAGAGAGAGAGAGAGAGAGAGAGAGAGAGAGAGAGAGATTTAAAGAAAAATAAGCTAGCCAGTATACGTTTGATCAGTGACATGTGTCTTTATGTAGAGACCAACCAGTCCCATTATGTGTCCTTATGTAGAGACCAACCAGTCCCACTATGTGTCCTTATGTAGAGACCAACCAGTCCCATTATGTGTCCTTATGTAGAGACCAACCAGTCCCACTATGTGTCCTTATGTAGAGACCAACCAGTCCCACTATGTGTCCTTATGTAGAGACCAACCAGTCCCATTATGTGTCCTTATGTAGAGACCAACCAGTCCCACTGCGTCCTTACGTAGAGACCAACCAGTCCCACTATGTGTCCTTATGTAGAGACCAACCAGTCCCAGTATGTGTCCTTATGTAGAGACCAACCAGTCCCACTATGTATCCTTATGTGAAGACCAACCAGTCCCAGTATGTGTCCTTATGTAGAGACCAACCAGTCCCACTATGTGTCCTTATGTAGAGACCAACTAGTCCCACTATGTGTCCTTATGTAGAGACCAACCAGTCCCATTATGTGTCCTTATGTAGAGACCAACCAGTCCCATTATGTGTCCTTATGTAGAGACCAACCAGTCCCACTATGTGTCCTTATGTAGAGACCAACCAGTCCCACTATGTGTCCTTATGTAGAGACCAATCAGTCCCACTATGTGTCCTTAGGTAGAGACCAACCAGTCCCACTATGTGTCCTTATGTAGAGACCAACCAGTCCCATTATGTGTCCTTATGTAGAGACCAACCAGTCCCACTATGTGTCCTTATGTAGAGACCAACCAGTCCCAGTATGTGTCCTTATGTAGAGACCAACCAGTCCCACTATGTGTCCTTATGTAGAGACCAACTAGTCCCACTATGTGTCCTTATGTAGAGACCAACCAGTCCCATTATGTGTCCTTATGTAGAGACCAACCAGTCCCACTATGTGTCCTTATGTAGAGACCAACCAGTCCCACTATGTGTCCTTATGTAGAGACCAACCAGTCCCACTATGTGTCCTTATGTAGAGACCAACCAGTCCCACTATGTGTCCTTATGTAGAGACCAACCAGTCCCACTATGTGTCCTTAGGTAGAGACCAACCAGTCCCACTATGTGTCCTTATGTAGAGACCAACCAGTCCCACTATGTGTCCTTATGTAGAGACCAACCAGTCCCAGTATGTGTCCTTATGTAGAGACCAACCAGTCCCACTATGTGTCCTTATGTAGAGACCAACCAGTCCCACTATGTGTCCTTATGTAGAGACCAACCAGTCCCACTATGTGTCCTTAGGTAGAGACGAACCAGTCCCACTATGTGTCCTTATGTAGAGACCAACCAGTCCCACTATGTGTCCTTATGTAGAGACCAACCAGTCCCACTATGTGTCCTTATGTAGAGACCAACCAGTCCCATTATGTGTCCTTATGTAGAGACCAACCAGTCCCACTATGTGTCCTTATGTAGAGACCAACCAGTCCCACTATGTGTCCTTATGTAGAGACCAACCAGTCCCACTATGTGTCCTTATGTAGAGACCAACCAGTCCCACTATGTGTCCTTATGTAGAGACCAACCAGTCCCACTATGTGTCCTTAGGTAGAGACCAACCAGTCCCACTATGTGTCCTTATGTAGAGACCAACCAGTCCCACTATGTGTCCTTATGTAGAGACCAACCAGTCCCAGTATGTGTCCTTATGTAGAGACCAACCAGTCCCACTATGTGTCCTTATGTAGAGACCAACTAGTCCCACTATGTGTCCTTATGTAGAGACCAACCAGTCCCATTATGTGTCCTTATGTAGAGACCAACCAGTCCCACTATGTGTCCTTATGTAGAGACCAACCAGTCCCACTATGTGTCCTTATGTAGAGACCAACCAGTCCCACTATGTGTCCTTAGGTAGAGACGAACCAGTCCCACTATGTGTCCTTATGTAGAGACCAACCAGTCCCACTATGTGTCCTTATGTAGAGACCAACCAGTCCCACTATGTGTCCTTATGTAGAGACCAACCAGTCCCACTATGTGTCCTTATGTAGACACTAACCAGTCCCACTATGTGTCCTTATGTAGAGACCAACCAGTCCCACTATGTGTCCTTATGTAGAGACCAACCAGTCCCACTATGTGTCCTTATGTAGAGACCAACCAGTCCCACTATGTGTCCTTATGTAGACACTAACCAGTCCCAGCTGATGTCCTCATCTGACGTTAGGACACTGGTGTGACACGGAGCATCAAATATTAATCACACACCCATCAGATCAACTGTGCTACATGCTAATTGGCTCCTTTGATTTTAGCACATTTGACTCCAGCCTGGAAGTGGAGAGGCCAGTTGTAATGTCCCTCAGGGCCCAGTGCTGTTTCTTCTTGCTGAGGTTACCTTGATTTCACTGGGGTTGGAAGTAAAGATGTTCAATTATTGCTGCATTTGATGTTTCCTTGTTATTAAAGGAAGACAAATGTAACTGGTATAGACCTGATTCCAGGGATCCTGCGTATACTGTGAGTCGTTAAATATTCATTTTGAAGGCTACTTCAAGATTTTTATTATTTTTTTATTATTTTTTTATTTGACCTTTATTTAACCAGGCAAGTCAGTTCAGAACAAATTCTTATTTTCAATGACGGCCTAGGAACAGTGGGTTAACTGCCTGTTGATGATGGATTTACGGAAAAAGATTCATTTTAAAGCATATTTTTCTTTCTACTCTTTGGTACAGGTGTTAATTATCTCTGGTTAGAGGTGTTGATTATCTCTGGTTAGAGGTGTTGATTATCTCTGGTTAGAGGTGTTGATTATCTCTGGTTAGAGGTGTTGATTCTCTCTGGTTCGTGGTGTTGATTATCTCTGGTTAGAGGTGTTGATTATCTCTGGATAGTGGTGTTGATTATCTCTGGTTAGTGGTGTTGATTATCTCTGGTTAGAGGTGTTGATTCTCTCTGGTTCGTGGTGTTGATTATCTCTGGTTAGAGGTGTTGATTATCTCTGGTTAGAGGTGTTGATTATCTCTGGTTAGAGGTGTTGATTATCTCTGGTTAGAGGTGTTGATTCTCCCTGGTTAGTGGTGTTGATTATCTCTGGTTAGTGGTGTTGATTATCTCTGGATAGTGGTGTTGATTATCTCTGGTTAGTGGTGTTGATTATCTCTGGTTAGTGGTGTTGATTATCTCTGGTTAGAGGTGTTGTTTATCTCTGGTTAGTGGTGTTGATTATCTCTGGTTAGTGGTGTTGATTATCTCTGGTTAGAGGTGTTGATTATCTCTGGTTAGCGGTGTTGATTATCTCTGGTTAGAGGTGTTGATTATCTCTGGTTAGAGGTGTTGATTATCTTTGGTTAGAGGTGTTGATTCTCCCTGGTTAGTGGTGTTGATTATCTCTGGTTAGTGGTGTTGATTATCTCTGGATAGTGGTGTTGATTATCTCTGGTTAGTGGTGTTGATTATCTCTGGTTAGTGGTGTTGATTATCTCTGGTTAGAGGTGTTGATTATCTCTGGTTAGAGGTGTTGATTCTCTCTGGTTCGAGGTGTTGATTATCTCTGGTTAGAGGTGTTGATTATCTCTGGTTAGAGGTGTTGATTATCTCTGGTTAGAGGTGTTGATTATCTCTGGTTAGAGGTGTTGATTATCTCTGGTTAGAGGTGTTGATTATCTCTGGTTAGAGGTGTTGATTCTCCCTGGTTAGTGGTGTTGATTATCTCTGGTTAGTGGTGTTGATTATCTCTGGATAGTGGTGTTGATTATCTCTGGTTAGTGATGTTGATTATCTCTGGTTAGTGGTGTTGATTATCTCTGGTTAGTGGTGTTGATTATCTCTTGTTAGTGGTGTTGATTATCTCTGGTTAGCGGTGTTGATTATCTCTGGTTAGTGGTGTTGATTATCTCTGGTTAGAGGTGTTGATTATCTCTGGTTAGTGGTGTTGATTATCTCTGGTTAGCGGTGTTGATTATCTCTGGTTAGAGGTGTTGATTATCTCTGGTTAGAGGTGTTGATTATCTCTGGTTAGAGGTGTTGATTATCTCTGGTTAGAGGTGTTGATTCTCCCTGGTTAGTGGTGTTGATTATCTCTGGTTAGTGGTGTTGATTATCTCTGGATAGTGGTGTTGATTATCTCTGGTTAGTGGTGTTGATTATCTCTGGTTAGTGGTGTTGATTATCTCTGGTTAGTGGTGTTGATTATCTCTGGTTAGTGGTGTTGATTATCTCTGGTTAGTTGTGTTGATTATCTCTGGTTAGTGGTGTTGATTATCTCTGGTTAGAGGTGTTGATTTTCCCTGGTTAGTGGTGTTGATTATCTCTGGTTAGAGGTGTTGACTATATCTGGTTAGTGATGTTGATTATCTCTGGTTAGAGGTGTTGATTATCTCTGGTTAGAGGTGTTGATTCTCCCTGGTTAGTGGTGTTGATTATCTCTGGTTAGAGGTGTTGATTCTCTCTGGTTCGAGGTGTTGATTCTGTCTGGTTAGAGGTGTTGATTATCTCTGGTTAGAGGTGTTGATTATCTCTGGTTGGTGGTGCTGATTATCTCTTGTTAGTGGTGTTGATTATCTCTGGTTAGCGGTGTTGATTATCTCTGGTTAGTGGTGTTGCTTATCTCTGGTTAGAGGTGTTGATTATCTCTGGTTAGTGGTGTTGATTATCTCTGGTTAGTGGTGTTGATTATCTCTGGTTAGAGGTGTTGATTCTCCCTGGTTAGTGGTGTTGATTATCTCTGGTTAGAGGTGTTGACTATATCTGGTTAGTGATGTTGATTATCTCTGGTTAGAGGTGTTGATTATCTCTGGTTAGAGGTGTTGATTCTCCCTGGTTAGTGGTGTTGATTATCTCTGGTTAGAGGTGTTGATTCTCTCTGGTTCGAGGTGTTGATTCTGTCTGGTTAGAGGTGTTGATTCTGTCTGGTTAGAGGTGTTGATTATCTCTGGTTAGAGGTGTTGATTATCTCTGGTTAGTGGTGTTGATTATCTCTTGTTAGTGGTGTTGATTATCTCTGGTTAGCGGTGTTGATTATCTCTGGTTAGTGGTGTTGATTATCTCTGGTTAGAGGTGTTGATTATCTCTGGTTAGTGGTGTTGATTATCTCTGGTTAGAGGTGTTGATTATCTCTGGTTAGTGGTGTTGATTATCTCTGGTTAGTGGTGTTGATTATCTCTGGTTAGTGGTGTTGATTATCTCTGGTTAGCGGTGTTGATTATCTCTGGTTAGTGGTGTTGATTATCTCTGGTTAGAGGTGTTGATTATCTCTGGTTAGTGGTGTTGATTATCTCTGGTTAGTGGTGTTGATTATCTCTGGTTAGCGGTGTTGATTATCTCTGGTTAGAGGTGTTGATTATCTCTGGTTAGAGGTGTTGATTATCTCTGGTTAGAGGTGTTGATTATCTCTGGTTAGAGGTGTTGATTCTCTCTGGTTCGAGGTGTTGATTATCTCTTGTTAGAGGTGTTGATTATCTCTGGTTAGAGGTGTTGATTATCTCTGGTTAGAGGTGTTGATTATCTCTGGTTAGAGGTGTTGATTATCTCTGGTTAGAGGTGTTGATTCTCCCTGGTTAGTGGTGTTGATTATCTCTGGTTAGTGGTGTTGATTATCTCTGGATAGTGGTGTTGATTATCTCTGGTTAGTGGTGTTGATTATCTCTGGTTAGTGGTGTTGATTATCTCTGGTTAGAGGTGTTGATTATCTCTGGTTAGTGGTGTTGATTATCTCTGGTTAGCGGTGTTGATTATCTCTGGTTAGAGGTGTTGATTATCTCTGGTTAGAGGTGTTGATTCTCCCTGGTTAGTGGTGTTGATTATCTCTGGTTAGTGGTGTTGATTATCTCTGGATAGTGGTGTTGATTATCTCTGGTTAGTGGTGTTGATTATCTCTGGTTAGTGGTGTTGATTATCTCTGGTTAGTGGTGTTGATTATCTCTGGTTAGTGGTGTTGATTATCTCTGGTTAGTGGTGTTGATTATCTCTGGTTAGTGGTGTTGATTATCTCTGGTTAGAGGTGTTGATTTTCCCTGGTTAGTGGTGTTGATTATCTCTGGTTAGAGGTGTTGACTATATCTGGTTAGTGATGTTGATTATCTCTGGTTAGAGGTGTTGATTATCTCTGGTTAGAGGTGTTGATTCTCCCTGGTTAGTGGTGTTGATTATCTCTGGTTAGAGGTGTTGATTCTCTCTGGTTCGAGGTGTTGATTCTGTCTGGTTAGAGGTGTTGATTATCTCTGGTTAGAGGTGTTGATTATCTCTTGTTAGTGGTGTTGATTATCTCTGGTTAGCGGTGTTGATTATCTCTGGTTAGTGGTGTTGATTATCTCTGGTTAGAGGTGTTGATTATCTCTGGTTAGTGGTGTTGATTATCTCTGGTTAGTGGTGTTGATTATCTCTGGTTAGAGGTGTTGATTCTCTGTGGTTAGAGGTGTTGATTGTCTCTGGTTAGAGGTGTTGATTATCTCTGTGATTTGTCTTTGTTGATTATCAAATAACCCAGACCCTGTATGCTGATTATGGTAAATGGTTGTCTGTGGTCTGTGGCCTATTCTCTAACTCACTGAGTGGTGTTGTTTCTGCCTCATTGAATGCCCACTAAAACCTCTCTCCTTCATTATGATGGAGCTGAGTGTCCACTCAGGGCAGAGACCATGTATTCTGTGTGTGTGTGTGTGTGTGTGTGTGTGTGTGTTTGTGTGTGTTTGTGGACACTGTTTGTCCTGTCTGTACTGTGAGACATATGCATCATGCCAGCTCTCATCAGCCACACCACGTAGTATCAGCCAGCTCTCATCTGTCACACCAGGTAGTATCAGTCAGCTCTCATCTGTCACACCAGGTAGTATCAGTCAGCTCTCATCTGTCACACCAGGTAGTATCAGTCAGCTCTCATCAGTCACACCAGGTAGTATCAGTCAGCTCTCATCAGCCACACCAGGTAGTATCAGTCAGCTCTCATCTGCCACACCAGGTAGTATCAGTCAGCTCTCATCAGCCACACCAGGTAGTATCAGTCAGCTCTCATCTGTCACACCAGGTAGTATCAGTCAGCTCTCACTTGTCACACCCTGTAGTATCAGTCAGCTCTCACCTGTCACACCAGGTAGTATCAGTCAGCTCTCACCTGTCACACCAGGTAGTATCAGTCAGCTCTCACCTGTCACACCAGGTAGTATCAGTCAGCTCTCACCTGTCACACCAGGTAGTATCAGTCAGCTCTCACCTGTCACACCAGGTAGTATCAGTCAGCTCTCACCTGTCACACCCTGTAGTATCAGTCAGCTCTCATCAGCCACACCAGGTAGTATCAGTCAGCTCTCACCTGTCACACCAGGTAGTATCAGTCAGCTCTCACCTGTCACACCAGATAGTATCAGTCAGCTCTCAGCAGCCACACCAGGTAGTATCAGTCAGCTCTCATCAGCCACACCAGGTAGTATCAGGAGGAGTGTCTGACCCAGCCATTAGGGAATCGCTGCGGAGTGTTTCGGAATGCTGCTGCTTTGGAAAATAAAAACCGTTTGGGAGAGAGTGGGAGGAATGAATGATCGAATGCAAGCGGAACATTAAATAGCATTCCGGAACAGAACGTTAGGCGCAGGCAATACAAGGCAGTCAGGGACAATGCTGGTTAGAGTGAACACAGGCGAAACACGGAGGAACTTAACAGTGCATGGGATTTACAGCTCAACGTAGGAGTGATGAGGGAAATTATACAATGACTTAGCCATGTCATTATGATACGTATCACTCTCTCTTTCTCTCTCTCTCTCTCCCTACCAATTACTCTCTTTCTCTCTCTCCCTCTCTCTCTTTCCCTCTCTCTCTTTCTCTCTTTCTCTTTTTCTCTCTCTCTCTCTCCCTACCAATCACTCTTTCTCTCTCTCCCTCTCCCTCTCTCTCTTTCTCTCTCTCTCTTTCTCTCTCCCTCTCTTTCTCTCTCTCTCTCTCTCTTTCTCAATTCAATTCAAAGGGCTTTATTGGCATGGTAAACATGTTTATATTGCCAAAGCAAATGGAATGGACAATGAACAGAAGGGAAATAAACAAGGGAAATAGTAGTGAACATTACACTCACAAAAGTTTTTAAAGAATATTGACATTTTGAATGTGATATTAGTGGGTATGTGGGCATGTGTCGTGACGTGACTACCATTAATGTGATGCCGGCTATTCATCTAACTACTTAACGTTAAATTATTTCCCGATTTTAAATGAAACCTGTAACAATTAAATCATTAGGAATCTGGGGCACCACGGGAAAATGTTGTTTAATGAGTTACCATTTCCCAAATGAACTCAAGAATATTTCAGAATATACACTGCTCAAAAAAATTAAGGGAACACTTAAACAACACAATGTAACTCCAAGTCAATCACACTTCTGTGAAATCAAACTGGGGTCTGAGGATCTCATCTCGGTACCTAATGGCAGTCAGGCTACCTCTGGCGAGCACATGGAGGGCTGTGCGGCCCCCCCAAAGAAATGCCACCCCACACCAAGACTGACCCACCGCCAAACCGGTCATGCTGGAGGATGTTGCAGGCAGCAGAACGTTCTCCACGGCGTCTCCAGACTCTGTCACGTCTGTCACATGTGCTCAGTGTGAACCTGCTTTCATCTCTGAAGAGCACAGGGCGCCAGTGGCGAATTTGCCAATCTTGGTGTTCTCTGGCAAATGCCAAACGTCCTGCACGATGTTGGGCTGTAAGCACAACCCCCACCTGTGGACGTCGGGCCCTCATACCACCCTCATGGAGTCTGTTTCTGACCGTTTGAGCAGACACATGCACATTTGTGGCCTGCTGGAGGTCATTTTGCAGGGCTCTGGCAGTGCTCCTCCTGCTCCTCCTTGCACAAAGGTGGAGGTAGCGGTCCTGCTACTGGGTTGTTGCCCTACGTCCTCCTCCACGTCTCCTGATTTACTGGCCTGTCTCCTGGTAGCGCCTCCATGCTCTGGACACTACGCTGACAGACTCAGCAAACCTTCTTGCCACAGCTCGCATTGATGTGTCATCCTGGATGAGCTGCACTACCTAAGCCACTTGTGTGGGTTGTAGACTCCGTCTCATGCTACCACTAGAGTGAAAGCACCACCAGCATTCAAAAGTGACTAAAACATCAGCCAGGAAGCATAGGAACTGAGAAGTGGTCTGTGGTCCCCACCTGCAGAACCACTCCTTTATTGGGGGTGTCTTGCTAATTGCCTATAATTTCCACCTGTTGTCTATTCCATTTGCACAACAGCATGTGAAATGTATTGTCAATCAGTGTTGCTTCCTAAGTGGACAGTTTGATTTCACAGAAGTGTGATTGACTTGGAGTTACATTGTGTTGTTTAAGTGTTCCCTTTATTTTTTTGAGCAGTGTAGTAATGAAAACTTCTCTCCATAGGGAGGGAGGGAGGGAGGAAGAGGGAGAGGGTGAGATACCAATCTCTCTTGCTTTCTCACTCCTTCTCTCCCTCCCTCCCTCTCTTTGGGTTTGTGGAGAGAAGTTTTCATTACTATAACAGTAGTATAGCTCATTAGCTCCTGTATTACTTCTCCTATGTGTTAACATGCATAGGGATCACAGCATAGGTCTGATGAGTTTGGAGGGCTGCTAGCCAGGGAGCCAGTCGGTCTCTGCTCTAACACAGTGACTGGTTTATTACCAACTAGTCTCAAATGGATCTCTAATTAGGTGGTGTTGAACATGTATGATGCAGTAAATTGATCTCTAATTGGGAGTCAGAGATATACAGTACTGTACACACTGCTTTCATGAAAGTGTGTATGTGTGTGTGTGTGTGTGTGTGTGTGTGCGTGCGTGCAAGTGTGTGCGTGCGTGCGTGCAAGTGTGTGCGTGTGTGCGTACAAGTGTGTGCGTGTGTGTGTGTGTGTGTGTGTGTGTGTGTGCGTGTGTGTGTGCGCGCGTGTGTGCGCGCGCGTGTGTGTGTGTGTGTGTGTGTGTGTGCGTGTGCGCGTGTGTGCGTGTGTATGTGTGCGTGTGTGTGTGCGCGCGCGTGTGTGTGTGTGTGTGTGTGTGTGTGTGTGTGCAGCAGCAGCAGCAAAGAGTTTGATCTGTGTAATTGGAGAGAGTGAAGGAGGGATGAAGAGATTAATAATTGAAAGTGAGCAGATCGAAGAGTGGCGTGACTTCACCTATCAATCAAACAGGATCAATCCTGCAAACCCTCTCTCTCTCTCACACACACACATACACACACATACACACCCCAGCCCTCTAACTCACTGCTCGGATGAAAATCATATAATCTCCCTGTTAGCCATGGCCCACATCGATCCATTTCAATTTTTTCTTTCATTATCCCTCTCTTTTCTCCACGTGTCCATCTGTACCTGTCCATTCTGTAACTGTCCATCTGTAACTGTCCATCTGTAACTGTCCATTCTGTACCAGTCCATTCTGTAACTGTTCATCTGTAACTGTCCATTCTGTAACTGTCCATTCTGTAACTGTGCATTCTGTAACTGTCCATGTGTAACTGTCCATCTGTAACTGTCCATCTGTAACTGTCCATTCTGTAACTGTCCATTCTGTAACTGTCCATCTGTAACTGTCCAATCTGTAACTGTCCATTCTGTAACTGTCCATTCTGTAACTGTCCATTCTGTAACTGTCCATTCTGTAACTGTCCATGTGTAACTGTCCATCTGTAACTTTCCATTCTGTACCGGTCCATTCTGTAACTGTCCATCTGTAACTGTCCATTCTGTAACTGTCCATTCTGTAACTGTGCATTCTGTAACTGTCCATGTGTAACTGTCCATGTGTAACTGTCCATCTGTAACTGTCCATCTGTAACTGTCCATTCTGTAACTGGCCATTCTGTAACTGTCCATTCTGTAACTGTCCATCTGTAACTGTCCATTCTGTAACTGTCCATTCTGTAACTGTCCATTCTGTAACTGTCCATGTGTAACTGTCCATCTGTAACTGTCCATCTGTAACTGTCCATCTGTAACTGTCCATTCGGTAACCCTCCATTCTGTAACCGTCCATCTGTAACTGTCCATTCTGTAACTGTCCATCTGTAACTGGCCATTCTGTAACTGTCCATCTGTAACTGTCCATCTGTAACTCTCCATCTGTAACTGTCCATCTGTAACTGTCCATCTGTAACTGTCCATTCATAACTGTCCATCTGTAACTGTCCATCTGTAACTGTCCATTCTGTAACTGTCCATCTGTAACTGTCCATTCTGTAACTGTCCATTCTGTAGCTGTGCATTCTGTAACTGTCCATTCTGTAACTGTCCATCTGTAACTGTCCATCTGTAACTGTCCATTCTGTAACTGTCCATTCTGTAACTGTGCATTCTGTAACTGTCCATGTGTAACTGTCCATCTGTAACTGTCCATCTGTAACTGTCCATTCTGTAACTGTCCATTCTGTAACTGGACATTCTGTAACTGTCCATCTGTAACTGTCCATTCTGTAACTGTCCATTCTGTAACTGTGCATTCTGTAACTGTCCATCTGTAACTGTCCATCTGTAACTGTCCATTCTGTAACTGTCCATTCTGTAACTGTCCATCTGTAACTGTCCATCTGTAACTGTCCATCTGTAACTGTCCATCTGTAACTGTCCATTCTGTAACTGGCCATTCTGTAACTGTCCATCTGTAACTGTCCATTGTGTAACTGTCCATTGTGTGACTGTCCATTGTGTAACTGTCCATTCTGTAACTGTCCATTATGTAACTGTCCATCTGTAACTGTCCATTCTGTAACTGTCCATTCTGTAACTGTCCATTCTGTAACTGTCCATTCTGTAACCCTCCATCTGTAACTGTCCATTCTGTAACTGTCCATTCTGTAACTGTCCATCTGTAACTGTCCATTCTGTAACTGTCCATTCTGTAACTGTCCATTCTGTAACTGTCCATTATGTAACTGTCCATTATGTAACTGTCCATCTGTAACTGTCCATTCTGTAACTGTCCATTCTGTAACTGTCCATTCTGTAACTCTCCATCTGTAACTGTCCATTATGTAACTGTCCATGTGTAACTGTCCATCTGTAACTGTCCATTCTGTAACTGTCCATCTGTAACTGTCCATTGTGTAACTGTCCATTCTGTAACTGTCCATTCTGTAACTGTCCATTATGTAACTGTCCATTATGTAACTGTCCATCTGTAACTGTCCATTCTGTAACTGTCCATTCTGTAACTGTCCATTCTGTAACTGTCCATTCTGTAACTCTCCATCTGTAACTGTCCATTATGTAACTGTCCATGTGTAACTGTCCATCTGTAATTGTCCATTGTGTAACTGTCCATCTGTAACTGTCCATTGTGTAACTTTCCATTCTGTAACTGTCCATTCTGTAACTGTCCATTATGTAACTGTCCATTATGTAACTGTCCATCTGTAACTGTCCATTCTGTAACTGTCCATTCTGTAACTGTCCATTCTGTAACTGTCCATTCTGTAACCCTCCATCTGTAACTGTCCATTCTGCAATTGTCCATTCTGTAACTGTCCATTCTGTAACTGTCCATGTGTAACTGTCCATCTGTAACTGTCCATCTGTAACTGACCATTCTGTAGCTGTACATTCTGTAACTGTCCATTCTGTAACTGTCCATCTGTAACTGTCCATTCTGTAACTGTCCATTCTGTAACTGTGCATTCTGTAACTGTCCATGTGTAACTGTCCATGTGTAACTGTCCATCTGTAACTGTCCATTCTGTAACTGTCCATCTGTAACTGTCCATTCTGTAACTGTCCATCTGTAACTCTCCATCTGTAACTGTCCATCTGTAACTGTCCATTCTGTAACTGTCCATTCTGTAACTGTGCATTCTGTAACTGTCCATGTGTAACTGTCCATCTGTAACTGTCCATCTGTAACTGTCCATTCTGTAACTGTCCATCTGTAACTGTCCATTCTGTAACTGTCCATCTGTAACTCTCCATCTGTAACTGTCCATCTGTAACTGTCCATTCTGTAACTGTCCATTCAGTAACTGTCCATTCAGTAACTGTCCATTCTGTAACTGTCCATCTGTAACTGTCCATCTGTAACTGGCCATCTGTAACTGGCCATCTGTAACTGTCCATCTGTAACTGGCCATTCTGTAACTGTCCATTCTGTAACTGTCCATCTGTAACTGTCCATCTGTAACTGTCCATTCTGTAACTGTCCATTCTGTAACTGTCCATCTGTAACTGTCCATCTGTAACTGTCCATTCTGTAACTGTCCATTCTGTAACTGTCCATTCTGTAACTGTCCATTCTGTAACTGTCCATTCTGTAACTCTCCATTATGTAACTGTCCATCTGAAACTGTCCATCTGAAACTGTCCATCTGAAACTGTCCATCTGTAACTGTCCATCTGTAACTGTCCATTCTGTAACTGTCCATTCTGTAACTGTCCATTCTGTAACTCTCCATCTGTAACTGTCCATTATGTAACTGTCCATGTGTAACTGTCCATCTGTAACTGTCCATTCTGTAACTGTCCATCTGTAACTGTCCATTCTGTAACTGTCCATCTGTAACTGTCCATTCTGTAACTGTCCATTCTGTAACTGTCCATTCTGTAACTGTCCATTCGTAACTGTCCATTCTGTAACTGTCCATGTGTAACTGTCCATCTGTAACTTTCCATCTGTAACTGTCCATCTGTAACTCTCCATCTGTAACTGTCCATTCGGTAACTGTCCATTCGGTAACCCTTCATTCTGTAACAGTCCATCTGTAACTGTCCATCTGTAACTGTCCATCTGCATCCTCTTTCACATTCTCTCATCCTCTCTCAGCCCCCTCTCTCAGCCCCTCTCTCTCTCTCTCTTTCTCTCTCTCAGCCCCCTCTCTCAGCCTCTCTCTCTCTCTCAGCCCCCTCTCTCAGCCCCCTCTCTCAGCCTCTCTCTCTCTCTCAGCCCCCTCTCTCAGCCCCCTCTCTCCCTCTCTCAGTTAAATTTTCAATATGTTAACTTTGCCAAAGCAATTGAAGTAGATAATAAACAAAAGTGAAATAAACAATACAAATGTAAATTAAAGATTTCCCTCACAGAAGATCCAAAACAGTAAAGACGTTTCAAATGTCATATTATGTGCAAATAAATAAACATAAATATGGGTTGTATTTACAATGGTGTTTGTTCTTCTGAGGGAAATATGTGTCTCTAGTATGGTCATACATTTGGCAGGAGGTCTGCCTTCAGTGGCCTTTCTCAATAGCAAGGCTATGCTCACTGAGTCTGTACATAGTCAAAGCTTTCCTTAAGTTTGGTTCAGTCACAGTGGTCAGGTATTCTGCCGCTGTGTACTCTCTGTTTAGGGCCAAATAGCATTCTAGTTTGCTCTGTTTTTTTGTTAATTCTTTCCAATGTGTCAATTAATTCTCTTTTTGTTTTCTCGTGATTTGCTTGGGTCTAAATGTGCTGCTGTCCTGGGGCTTTGTGGGGTGTGTTTGTGTTTGTGAACCGAGGCCCAGGACCAGCATGCTTAGGGGACTCTTCTCCAGGTTAATTTCTCTGTAGGTGATGGCTTTGTTGTGGAAGGTTTGGGAATCACTTCCTTTTAGGTGGTTGTAGAATTTAACAGCTCTTTTCTGGATTTTGATAATTAGTGGGTATCGGCCTAATTCTGCTCAGCATGCATTATTTGGTGGTTTACGTTGTACACAGAGGATATTTTTGCAATTTGGTGTTTGTCCCATTTTGTGAATTCTTGGTTGATGAGCAGACCCCAGACCTCACAACCATAAAGGGCAATGGGCTCTATAACTGATTCAAGTATTTTTAGCCAGATCCTTATTGGTATGTTGAATTGTATGTTCCTTTTGATGGCATAGAATGCCCTTCTTGACTTGTCTCTCAGCTTGTTCACAGCTTTGTGGAAGTTACCTGTGGCGCTGATGTTTAGGCCGAGGTATGTATAGTTTTTTTGGTGTATTCTAGGGCAACAGTGTCTAGTTGGAATTTGTATTTGTGGTCCTGGCAACTGGACCTATTTTGGAACAGCATTATTTTTGTCTTACTGAGATTTACTGTCAGGGCCCAGGTCTCTCTCTCAGCCACCCTCTCCCTCTCCTTACACCCCCACCCCTCTCTCTTCCTGTCATCATATACTGGCACAGATGTGAGTGGATTAGCTGGTAGAGCCTCCCTCTCTGTCTCGCCATTCACCTCAAAGGGTTCTGCATGCATTTATTTGGTGTTTTTCGTTGTGCACGGAGGATATTTTTGCAGAGTCTCAACTTGGTGTTGGTCCCATTTTGTGAATTGTTGGTTGGTGAGCGGACCCCAGACCTCTCGACTGTAAAGGGCAATGGGCTCTATAACTGATTCAACTATTTATACTTTAGTATTTTTTATTTTTTTAAGTGTTTTTATTTCTCTCTCTCTCTCTTTCTCACTATCAAATCAATTCAATTCAACGGGCTTTATTGGCATGGGAAACCTATGTCAACATTGCCAAACGCAAGTGAAGTAGACAGTAAACAAAAGTGAAATAAACTGTAAAAATGAACAGTAAACATTACACTCACAGACGTTCCAAAATAACAAAGACAAAACAAATTTAATTTTATATACAGTGCCTTGCGAAAGTATTCGGACCTCTTGAACTTTGCGACCTTTTGCCACATTTCAGGCTTCAAACATAAAGATATAAAACTGTATTTTTTTGTGAAGAATCAACAACAAGTGGGACACAATCATGAAGTGGAACAACATTGATTGGATATTTCAAACTTTTTTAACAAATCAAAAACTGAAAAATTGGGCGTGCAAAATTATTCAGCCCCCTTAAGTTAATACTTTGTAGCGCCACCTTTTGCTGCGATTACAGCTGTAAGTCGCTTGGGGTATGTCTCTATCAGTTTTGCACATCGAGAGACTGACATTTTTTCCCATTCCTCCTTGCAAAACAGCTCAAGCTCAGTGAGGTTGGATGGAGAGCATTTGTGAACAGCAGTTTTCAGTTCTTTCCACAGATTCTCGATTGGATTCAGGTCTGGACTTTGACTTGGCCATTCTAACACCTGGATATGTTTATTTTTGAACCATTCCATTGTAGATTTTGCTTTTTCATTGTCTTGTTGGAAGACAAATCTCCGTCCCAGTCTCAGGTCTTTTGCAGACTCCATCAGGTTTTCTTCCAGAATGGTCCTGTATTTGGCTCCATCCATCTTCCCATCAATTTTAACCATCTTCCCTGTCCCTGCTGGAGAAAAGCAGGCCCAAACCATGATGCTGCCACCACCATGTTTGACAGTGGGGATGGTGTGTTCAGCTGTGTTGCTTTTACGCCAAACATAACATTTTGCATTGTTGCCAAAAAGTTCAATTTTGGTTTCATCTGACCAGAGCACCTTCTTCCACATGTTTGGTGTGTCTCCCAGGTGGCTTGTGGCCAACTTTAACCAACACTTTTTATGGATATCTTTAAGAAATGGCTTTCTTCTTGCCACTCTTCCATAAAGGCCAGATTTGTGCAATATACGACTGATTGTTGTCCTATGGACAGAGTCTCCCACCTCAGCTGTAGATCTCTGCAGTTCATCCAGAGTGATCATTGGCCTCTTGGCTGCATCTCTGATCAGTCTTCTCCTTGTGTGAGCTGAAAGTTTAGAGGGACGGCCAGGTCTTGGTAGATTTGCAGTGGTCTGATACTCCTTCCATTTCAATATTATCGCTTGCACAGTGCTCCTTTGGATGTTTAAAGCTTGGGAAATATTTTTGTATCCAAATCCGGCTTTAAACTTCTTCACAACAGTATCTCGGACCTGCCTGGTGTGTTCCTTGTTCTTCATGATGCTCTCTGCGCTTTTAACGGACCTCTGAGACTATCACAGTGCAGGTGCATTTATGCGGAGACTTGATTACACACAGGTGGATTGTATTTAACATCATTAGTCATTTAGGTCAACATTGGATCATTCAGAGATCCTCACTGAACTTCTGGAGAGAGTTTGCTGCACTGAAAGTAAAGGGGCTGAATAATTTTGCACGCCCAATTTTTCAGTTTTTGATTTGTTAAAAAAGTTTGAAATATCCAATAAATGTCGTTCCACTTCATGATTGTGTCCCACTTGTTGTTGATTCTTCACAAAAAAATACAGTTTTATATCTTTATGTTTGAAGCCTGAAATGTGGCAAAAGGTCGCAAAGTTCAAGGGGGCCGAATACTTTCGCAAGGCACTGTATATATAGTGTTGTAATGATATACAAATGGTTAAAGTACAAAACTAATCTCTCTCTGTGCTGTGTGTGTGTGTGTGTGTGTGTGTGTGTGTGTGTGTGTGTGTGTGTGTGTGTGTGTGGGGGGGGGGGGGGGGGGGGGGCTGATGGTATCTCTCTCTCTCTCGCTCTCCCTCTCTCTCTGTGCCAGGGAAAGTATCTGATGGTATCTCACGTAGGGCGAAGACAAGTAATGCAGGAAACAACTTGGACTCCCCAGTGTTCAGAGTATTCTACACACAACAACTGATACAACAGCCTGTATGTCCTTGAGACTAGAGTCATCTAACCTTACCTCTACCTCTCTCTAGTCTAAATGAGTCAACAACAAAACAACAAGTGAAAAACTCACACTTCAAATGAACTCATGTGCATTTTCATCTTCCTTTTCAACATGTTCCACCACAAAACAACCGAGACAACCGGAGGGGTGAGGAAAGATTACAAACCAAACGTTACATACAGAACGCGTTCAATCTGGAACCTCAGAACCCTGTTTAGTGAGGTTTACAGAAATGCCCCAACAGCCATCATCGCCATGGAAATCCTGTTGTCCCGTTTCCATAGTCTCAGGGGGGCATGGTTTCAAAGCGGTTTTGATTGGCCGTCGGGGCTGCTTCCCTCTGTGTCGTTAATTAGTTGTTTTATCACTTTCCCTCAGGTCTGAGCCACGGCACAGAGACAACATGCTTTCATCAAACTAGCTCAACTTTACCATGAACTCACCCCTCTGTTCTACTGTTGAGTACTCCCAACCTGTATGTCTAATCTCACTGTGTTACTGTTCCGTCTGTCTCCTTTATGTCTAATCTCACTGTGTTACTATTCCTTTATGTCTAATCTCACTGTGTTACTATTCAGTCTGTCTCCTTTATGTCTAATCCCATTCCACTACAACCTCCCCCATTTCTCCTTTGTCTAAACCTATTCCACTACAACCTCCCCCATTTCTCCTTTGTCTAAACCTATTCCACTACAACCTCCCCCATTTCTCCTTTGTCTAATCCCATTCCACTACAACCTCTCCAATCTGGCTCCTTTATGTCTAAACCCATTCCACTACAACCTCTCCAATCTGGCTCCTTTATGTCTAAACCCATTCCACTACAACCTCTCCAATCTGGCTCCTTTATGTCTAATCCCATTCTACTACAACCTCTCCAATCTGGCTCCTTTATGCCTAAACCCATTCCACTACAACCTCTCCAATCTGGCTCCTTTATGCCTAAACCCATTCCACTACAACCTCTCCAATCTGGTTCCTTTATGTCTAATCCCATTCTGTTACAACCTCCCCGATCCCTGCCTCCCATTCTGTCTATCACTCAAACAATTACTCAACCTCCGATCCTTTCAATCTTTCTCAATGTGTGTATTTCATTGGTATAAACCCAGTACATATCCCATCCTCCCTCTCTCTCTCTCTCTACCATCTCTGTCTCTCTCTCTTTCTCTCTCTCTCCTATCTCTCTCTCTCTCCCATCTCTTTCTCTCTCTACCATCTCTCTCTCTCTACCATCTCTACCATCTCTCTCTACCATTTCTACCCTCTCTCTCTCTCTCCCTCTCAGGGATTTATATTACAATACAAATATTGGACCACAGGGGAGGGTGTGTGGTATCGAGGCAGACTGGACCACTGGGGAAAGGTGTGTGGTATCGAGGCAGACTGAACCACAGGGGAGGGTGTGTGGTATCGAGGCAGACTGAACCACAGGGGAGGGTGTGTGGTATCGAGGCAGACTGGACCACAGGGGAGGGTGTGTGGTATCGAGGCAGACTGAACCACAGGGGAGGGTGTGTTGCATCGAGGCAGACTGAACCACAGGGGAGGGTGTGTGGTATCGAGGCAGACTGGACCACAGGGGAAAGGTGTGTGGTATCGAGGCAGACTGGACCACAGGGGAAAGGTGTGTGGTATCGAGGCAGGTCACCTGTGATAGGATGAACTTTAATGTCCCTTGGGGAAACAGGCCACTAGGGGCAACAGTGAGCTTTTTTACCAGCAAGTAGAATGTGGTTTTGCCGGGGCGTAGTGGATGGGAATGTGGTTTTGCCAGGGCGTAGTGGATGGGAATGTGGTTTTGCCAGGGCGTAGTGGATGGGAATGTGGTTTTGCCGGGGCGTAGTGGATGGGAATGTGGTTTTGCCGGGGCGGAGTGGATGGGAATGTGGTTTTGCCGGGGCGTAGTGGATGGGAATGTGGTTTTGCCAGGGCGTAGTGGATGGGAATGTGGTTTTGCCGGGGCGTAGTGGATGGGAATGTGGTTTAGCCAGGGCGTAGTGGATGGGAATGTGGTTTTGCCGGGGCGTAGTGGATGGGAATGTGGTTTTGCCGGGGCGTAGTGGATGGGAATGTGGTTTTGCCGGGGCGGAGTGGATGGGAATGTGGTTTTGCCGGGGCGTAGTGGATGGGAATGTCGGATGGGTGTAAGTATTTGCTTGTGGTTCCAAAAGTTGAATGTTCGAATCCAGCAATAGGGTAAAAAATATATATTTTTGTTTTAAAGCATATCTAAAACATTAACCCTTACCTTAACCATTCAGTTAATTCCTAACCTTAACCCTTACCTCAACCATTCAAAGCTATTGCCTAAACTTATGATACAGACAAGTAACCAAAAACTTCGAAACACGTTGACGTTTGAGAAACATGAATGAACGTCTAAATTCTGAAGTGGGACTGTGAGAACTTGTTGTGTTATCAGCTCTAATCCTTACAGATAGTATTGGTTAAGGCAAAATAAACCTGCTGTCCAAAACAGACCAATCACACCTCTGAAAGTCTACCGTTGGGTATCGTTGTTAGCAGAGTACAGAACACAGCAGAACGGTGTGTTTGGTATCATTCATTCATACATTCATTCATACACTCAATTATTCATTCATTCATTCATTCATTTATTTATTTATTTATTTATTTATTTATTTATTTATTTATTCATTCATTCATTCATTCATTCATTCATACATACACTCAATTATTCATTCCTTCATCTTTGATTCCCTTCTTCCCTCACTCCAAACTACCTGCTGCTGGACAAGACTCACAGACACACACATGGTACAGACACACACCTGGTACAGACACACACCTGGTACAGACACAGACCTGGTACAGACACACACCTGGTACATACACACCTGGTACAGACACACACATGGTACAGACACACACCTGGTACATACACACACACATGGTACAGACACACACATGGTACAGACACACACCTGGTACAGACACCCACCTGGTACAGACACACACCTGGTACAGCCACCCACCTGGTACAGACACACCTGGTACAGACACACCTGGTACAGACACACCTGGTACAGACACACCTGGTACAGACACACACCTGGTACAGACACACCTGGTACAGACACACACCTGGTACAGACACACCTGGTACAAACACACACCTGGTACAGACACACCTGGTACAGACACACCTGGTACAGACACACCTGGTACAGACACACACCTCATCTTCAGCGAGTATTAATTCCCTTTTGACTTTATCCACATTGTTTTCTAGACTGAATAAAACATTTAGATGTTGTTGTCCCTGGCCTACACACAATACACTGTCATGTCAAAGTGGAAATGTTTAGTTTTTTATTCAGGTTTATTTACAAAGTCATTAAAAATGAAACGCTGAAATGTCTTGAGTCAATAAGTATTCAACCCCTTTGTTATGGCAATCCTAAATTAATTCAGGAGTAACAATCTGCTCACACAATAAGTGGCATGAACTCACTCGGTGTGCAATAACAGTGTTTAACATTACATTTTTCTGACTACCTCATCTCTGTACCCCACACATACAAATATTAAAGTCCCTCAGTCGAGCAGTGAATTACAACGCCTCGCAAAGAAGGGCACCTATTGGTAGATGTGTGAAAATAAAAAGACACTGAATATGCTTTTGATCATGGTGAAGTTATTTATTACACTTTGGATGGTGTATCAACACACCCAGTCACTTAGTCCTAACTAAGTTGCCGGAGAGGAAGGAAACCGCTCAGGTATTTCACCATGAAGCCAATGGTGACTTTAAAATAGTTACAGAGTTGAATGGCTATGATAAGAGAAAACTGAGGAGGGATCAACAACATAGCAGTTACTCCGCAATACTGACCTAATTGAAAGAGTGAAAAGAGAATAAGTGTGTCGAGAATACAAATATTCCAAAACATGCGTCCTGCAACAAGGCACTAAAGGAATAGTGTAAAAGCAATTCACTTTTTGTTCTGAATACAAAGTTAAATGTTTGGGGTAAATCCAATACAACACATTACTGAGTACCACTCTCCATATTTTCAAGCATAGTGGTGGCTGCATCATGTTATGAGTATGCTTGTTAGTGTTAAGGTCTGGGGAGTTTTTCAGGATAGAAAAGTAACAGAATGGAGCTGAACACAGGCAAACCCCTAGAGGAAAGCCTGGTTCAGTCTGCTTTCCACCAGACACTGGGAAATGAATTCAACTTTCAGAAAGACAATAACCTAAAACACAAGGTCAAATCTACACTGGAGTTGCTTACCAAGAAGACAGTGAATGTTCCTTAGTGGCTGAGTTATAGTTTTGACTTAAATCTACTTGAAAATCTATGGCAAGACCAGGAAATGGTTGTCTAGCAATGCTCAACAACCCCTTTGACGCAGCTGAAATAAAAAAAATTAAAGAATAATGTGCAAGTGTTTGCATGAGGTTGTTCAATGAAGACATGCATTTGTTTAAAATCCCTGCAATTAAATGTTATTTGTCACATGGGCTGAATACAACAGGTACAGGGAAATGCTTACCTTAACCAACAATGCAGTTTTAAGAAAAATAAAAAGTTAAGAAAATATTTACTAAATAAAACGAAGGTAAAAAAAAGAAAAGAAAAATTAACACAATAAAATAATGAGGCTATATATCTATATATCTATATATACACAGGGGGGACCGGTACCAAGTCAATGTGTGGGCGAACGGGTTACTCAAGGTAACTGAGGTAATATATACATGTAGGTAGGGGTAAAGTGACTATGCATAAATAATAAACAAGTAGCAGCAGCGTAAAACATGGGGTCAATGCTAATAGTCCGGGTAGCCATTTGATTAACTGTTTAGCAGTCCACTTGCTTGGGGGTAGAAGCTGTTTGGTCCTAGACTTGGCGCTCCGGTTCCGTTTGCTGTGCAGTAGCAGAGAAAACAGTCTATGACTTGGGTGACTGGAGTCTTTGACAATTTTTAGGGCCTTCCTTTGACTTGATGGTTTCATTTCAGAGACAATAATAATTATGTTTGTTTGTTTTTTGCAAAATGCTATATATCCACCTCACTCTCAGAGAAATCAGTAGTACTGATAAGTTTTAAAGTCAACTGTAACAAATAACAATTTTTTAAAAATTTTGTAATTTTTTTTTTTACAAATAACTTGTATAAATTATACATTTGAAATGTAAAAAAAATTAATAGAGAGAGAGATCTGAAAGTAAAACATTTACAATTGACATTTTAGTCGTTCAGCAGATGCTCGTATCCAGAGTGCATTCAGCCAGGCCGCAGTTGTAAATGACAACTTGTTCTCAACTGGCCTACCTGGTAAAATAAAAGGTGAAAAAAAAAATATATCTATTAATTAAGATAGCTAGTTGAGACAACCATGTACCACAGTCAATTATGCAGGACACAAGCATTCCTTTCCACCGTAACAATGACATAACATTTAAAAATGTTTTAACTCATTTTCATACACATCTAAAATATATGAATAAAAAAAATCTGAGAACAGTATAATTTCTCATGAAAAAACATGTGAAAAGCTGGTGGATAAAACATTTGGAAATAAACTCTTGATACTGTAGATAAATGATATTCTGTATATATGTTTTGTGTGTGTGGTTTTTATATGAACCCTATTGGGTTTCCAATCTCACCTGCACAACTTTTCGCCTAGTTCTCCAAAACACATCCCTCTGCCCCTGAGTCGGCATCAATAGGCCTAGTTCTCCAAAACACATCCCTCTGCCCCTGAGTCGGCATCAATAGGCCTAGTTCTCCAAAACACATCCCTCTGCCCCTGAGTCGGCATCAATAGGCCTAGTTCTCCAAAACACATCCCTCTGCCCCTGAGTCGGCATCAATAGGCCTAGTTCTCCAAAACACATCCCTCTGCCCCTGAGTCGGCATCAATAGGCCTAGTTCTCCAAAACACATCCCTCTGCCCCTGAGTCGGCATCAATAGGCCTAGTTCTCCAAAACACATCCCTCTGCCCCTGAGTCGGCATCAATAGGCCTAGTTCTCCAAAACACATCCCTCTGCCCCTGAGTCGGCATCAATAGGCCTAGTTCTCCAAAACACATCCCTCTGCCCCTGAGTCGGCATCAATAGGCCTAGTTCTCCAAAACACATCCCTCTGCCCCTGAGTCGGCATCAATAGGCCTAGTTCTCCAAAACACATCCCTCTGCCCCTGAGTCGGCATCAATAGGCCTAGTTCTCCAAAACACATCCCTCTGCCCCTGAGTCGGCATCAATAGGCCTAGTTCTCCAAAACACATCCCTCTGCCCCTGAGTCGGCATCAATAGGCCTAGTTCTCCAAAACACATCCCTCTGCCCCTGAGTCGGCATCAATAGGCCTAGTTCTCCAAAACACATCCCTCTGCCCCTGAGTCGGCATCAATAGGCCTAGTTCTCCAAAACACATCCCTCTGCCCCTGAGTCGGCATCAATAGGCCTAGTTCTCCAAAACACATCCCTCTGCCCCTGAGTCGGCATCAATAGGCCTAGTTCTCCAAAACACATCCCTCTGCCCCTGAGTCGGCATCAATAGGCCTAGTTCTCCAAAACACATCCCTCTGCCCCTGAGTCGGCATCAATAGGCCTAGTTCTCCAAAACACATCCCTCTGCCCCTGAGTCGGCATCAATAGGCCTAGTTCTCCAAAACACATCCCTCTGCCCCTGAGTCGGCATCAATAGGCCTAGTTCTCCAAAACACATCCCTCTGCCCCTGAGTCGGCATCAATAGGCCTAGTTCTCCAAAACACATCCCTCTGCCCCTGAGTCGGCATCAATAGGCCTAGTTCTCCAAAACACATCCCTCTGCCCCTGAGTCGGCATCAATAGGCCTAGTTCTCCAAAACACATCCCTCTGCCCCTGAGTCGGCATCAATAGGCCTAGTTCTCCAAAACACATCCCTCTGCCCCTGAGTCGGCATCAATAGGCCTAGTTCTCCAAAACACATCCCTCTGCCCCTGAGTCGGCATCAATAGGCCTAGTTCTCCAAAACACATCCCTCTGCCCCTGAGTCGGCATCAATAGGCCTAGTTCTCCAAAACACATCCCTCTGCCCCTGAGTCGGCATCAATAGGCCTAGTTCTCCAAAACACATCCCTCTGCCCCTGAGTCGGCATCAATAGGCCTAGTTCTCCAAAACACATCCCTCTGCCCCTGAGTCGGCATCAATAGGCCTAGTTCTTCAAAACACATCCCTCTGCCCCTGAGTCGGCATCAATAGGCCTAGTTCTCCAAAACACATCCCTCTGCCCCTGAGTCGGCATCAATAGGCCTAGTTCTCCAAAACACATCCCTCTGCCCCTGAGTCGGCATCAATAGGCCTAGTTCTCCAAAACACATCCCTCTGCCCCTGAGTCGGCATCAATAGGCCTAGTTCTCCAAAACACATCCCTCTGCCCCTGAGTCGGCATCAATAGGCCTAGTTCTCCAAAACACATCCCTCTGCCCCTGAGTCGGCATCAATAGGCCTAGTTCTCCAAAACACATCCCTCTGCCCCTGAGTCGGCATCAATAGGCCTAGTTCTCCAAAACACATCCCTCTGCCCCTGAGTCGGCATCAATAGGCCTAGTTCTCCAAAACACATCCCTCTGCCCCTGAGTCGGCATCAATAGGCCTAGTTCTCCAAAACACATCCCTCTGCCCCTGAGTCGGCATCAATAGGCCTAGTTCACCAAAACACATCCCTCTGCCCCTGAGTCGGCATCAATAGGCCTAGTTCTCCAAAACACATCCCTCTGCCCCTGAGTCGGCATCAATAGGCCTAGTTCCGCTGTACCGTGTCAGAATGCACAACAACTTCCCCTCAAACTAAACATGATATACACCAGGTGTACTCCCCTGTTTATGTCCCTTATACATCACAGTCAACGTATCAAACACACCTCTAAAGACGCTTTGCCCCTCCAGCATATAGCCTGAACATTTCCCCCCTCCCCCACCCCCCGTCGGTGTTTAAGGAACACAGAAAATGTATAGTTCGCCCCCCCCCCCCGATTCTTTTGAAGAGAATCAATGTTGTGTGTGATGTGATTTATATTCTGAGTCGATGACCTGTTTTGTCTTGGGGCCCACAACTTGAAGGATCTTCACATACTAGAGAGAGAAGCGGTGCGGAACTTGACTCAAGGTCCTACTATCGGATTTCAGTGCAACGGAGAGGGAAGAGAGGAGCGAGGGGGAATGGAGGAAGAGAGGCCTGTACGGTAAAGTTAACGCTCTAGATATAGTCAAGGACATGAGATTGATGTTTTTACAGGTTCTACCAAGGCCAGAAAGAGAGATACGCAACGAGGCTGTGGGTGGGAGAGAAAGAGAGGGAGGGGGGTGAGGGAGGGGGTTGGGGGAAAAAGGACCAGAAAATAAAGTAGGGAAAGTGAGGAAGAAAGAAATAGGAAATGGGGTGTACAGGCAGGAAGAGGGAGAGGAAGATATAAATAGGAAATGGGGTGAACAGGCAGGAAGAGGGAGAGGAAGATAGAAAGAGGAAATGGGTGTACAGGCAGGAAGAGGGAGAGGAAGATATAAATAGGAAATGGGGTGAACAGGCAGGAAGAGGGAGAGGAAGATAGAAATAGGAAATGGGGTGAACAGGCAGGAAGAGGGAGAGGAAGATAGAAAGAGGAAATGGGGTGTACAGGCAGGAAGAGGGAGAGGAAGATAGAAATAGGAAATGGGGTGTACAGGCAGGAAGAGGGAGAGGGAGATAGAAATAGGAAATGGGGTGAACAGGCAGGAAGAGGGAGATAGAAATAGGAAATGGGGTGAACAGGCAGGAAGAGGGAGAGGAAGAAAGAAATAGGAAATGGGGTGAACAGGCAGGAAGAGGAAGAAAGAAATAGGAAATGGGGTGAACAGGCAGGAAGAGGGAGAGGAAGAAAGAAATAGGAAATGGGGTGAACAGGCAGGAAGAGGGAGAGGAAGATAGAAATAGGAAATGGGGTGAACAGGCAGGAAGAGGGAGAGGAAGATAGAAAGAGGAAATGGAGTGTACAGGCAGGAAGAGGGAGAGGAAGATAGAAATAGGAAATGGGGTGAACAGGCAGGAAGAGGGAGAGGAAGATAGAAAGAGGAAATGGAGTGTACAGGCAGGAAGAGGGAGAGGAAGATAGAAATAGGAAATGGGGTGAACAGGCAGGAAGAGGGAGAGGAAGATAGAAAGAGGAAATGGAGTGTACAGGCAGGAAGAGGGAGAGGAAGATAGAAATAGGAAATGGGGTGCACAGGCAGGAAGAGGGAGAGGAAGAAAGAGGGTGAGGAAGAGTAAGAGGGGAGAAGGAGGGAGGTGTTAGAGGTGTAAGTATGCTTATATTATTTTGTACAATTAAACGTCTTTATTCTGATCATGTTGTTTGTGTCTGAAGACGAGGAACACTCTAATTCCTCTCATTTGGGATGTCTTCATGACAGCCTACTGTAAACTACACCCATCTGTTATGTGGGATTTAATGACAGTCTACTGTAAACTACACCAATCTGTTATGTGGGATTTAATGACAGTCTACTGTAAACTACACCAATCTGTTATGTGGGATTTAATGACAGCCTACTGTAAACTACACCGATCTGCTATGTGGGATTTAATGACAGTCTACTGTAAACTACACCAATCTGTAATGTGGGATTTAATGACAGCCTACTGTAAACTACACAAATCTGTTATGTGGGATTTAATGACAGCCTACTGTAAACTACACCGATCTGTTATGTGGGATTTAATGACAGCCTACTGTAAACTACACCGATCTGTTATGTGGGACGTAATGACAGCCTACAGTAAACCATGACCAAGCTGATTGCCTCACCCTCGATGTGTTAGGCCCCAACGCTCCACAGCACACACACACACACACACACACACACACACACACACACACACACACACACACATTATACACACAAACACTTCAAGACGTTTTCCTGTAGTTACCAGAGTATTAAGCAGCAAGTTGTTTACATTGAAATCCATTTTACTTTGTCCCAGCCCTGCCGAATCACCATCCCCTCACCTTGAGAAGCCGAGAGGGGGAAACTGGAGAAGATAGAGAACTGAAGATGTGTGTTTTTGTCTGTAGGGGCTCTGGTGCGGAGAGGAAACATCATGATTCATGCTCCCTGACGTGATGTTGATCTTCATGAGTTAGGTGTGTTGGGAGCAGTGCAGATATCCTCGCAGCATTTCACTTTCTCTAAACTCCAAACCCGAGACGTGACAGACGTCTGTCTGCCTTTTTACTGCAGTATCCTTTCTTTGAGATTCTTGCCCAAAGACATCATGTAACTCCATTAAATTGGGATCTCTTAAATTCTTGCCATTGATTTAGTTTATGAAGAAACAACAACTAGATTCACTCTCCTGTCAGGTTATATCATCTAATCCATTCATCTCTCTCATTAAAGTAAATCTCTCAGACCTTTCAGTAAAGGTTCCCAAACACTGCATATCTAAGCCTGTGCCTTCCCTCTTGTCTGGCCACGTACAGTCCACACAGGCATATGGTCTGATACTACAGTCTGGTACTATGGTCTGGTAATATGGTCTGTCTGGTACTGTGGTCTGTCTGGTACTATGGTCTGGTAATATGGTGTGTCTGGTACTATGGTCTGTCTGGTACTATGGTCTGGTACCATGGTCTGATACTACAGTCTGGTACTATGGTCTGGTACTACAGTCTGGTACTATGGTCTGGTAATATGGTCTGTCTGGTACTGTGGTCTGTCTGGTACTATGGTCTGGTACTATGGTGTGTCTGGTACTATGGTCTGTCTGGTACTATGGTCTGGTACTATGGTCTGATACTACAGTCTGGTATTATGGTCTGGTACTATGGTCTGGTACTATGGTCTGATACTACAGTCTGGTACTATGGTCTGGTATTATGGTCTGGTACTATGGTCTGGTACTATGGTCTGATACTACAGTCTGGTACTATGGTCTGGTATTATGGTCTGGTACTATGGTCTGGTACTATGGTCTGATACTACTGTCTGGTACTATGGTCTGGTACTATGGTCTGGTACTATGGTCTGGTATTATGGTCTGGTAATATGGTCTGATACTACAGTCTGGTACTATGGTCTGGTACTATGGTCTGGTACTATGGTCTGTCTGGTACTGTGGTTTGTCTGGCACTATGGTCTGGTACTAAGGTCTGTCTGGTACTAAGGTCTGTCTGGTACTATGGTCTGGTACTATGGTGTGGTACTATGGTCTGCTACAAAGATCTGGTACTATGGTCTGGTACTATGGTCTAGTACTATGGTCTGTCTGGTACTATGGTCTGTCTGGTACTATGGTCTGTCTGGTACTATGGTCTGGTACTATGGTCTAGTACTATGGTCTGGTACTGTGGTCTGTCTGGTACTGTGGTCTGTCTGATACTGTGGTCTGTCTGGTACTATGGTCTGGTACTATGGTGTGGTACTATGGTCTGCTACTACGATCTGGTACTATGGTCTGGTACTATGGTCTGGTACTAAGGTCTGTCTGGTACTATGGTCTGGTACTATGGTCTGGTACTATGGTCTAGTACTATGGTCTGGTACTATGGTCTAGTACTATGGTCTGGTACTATGGTGTGGTACTATGGTGTGGTACTATGGTCTGGTACTATGGTCTGGTACTATGGTCTAGTACTATGGTCTAGTACTATGGTCTGGTACTATGGTGTGGTAATATGGTGTGGTACTATGGTGTGGTAATATGGTGTGGTACTGTGGTGTGGTACAATGGTGTGGTACTGACACACCCCTGAAGTTCCTCTTAGGTTGAGATTCAAATATGAAACTATGGATGAGATTACATTTCCCTCCTACATTAAATTACCTCTACGGTTCTCTACTAAAAGCTTTCAATGGGTGTGTGTGTGTGTGTGTGTGTGTGTGCGCGTGTGTGCGTGTTTGTGTTTATACAACGGGTCGGTCTTATCCTGGATGCTGATTGGTTCAAATTGCTTTCCAGCCAGTGATTCTTCCACAAGGCTATGATGTTAAAATGCCTATTGACTCTGTTCCATCTGACTGCGCAATCCACTGTCTCATCTCCACTATAAAAAAAGCATCGAGACATTATCTCACATTTCTTTCAGACTAGCATTTGGTTTTGCAACAGCGGAGTGAAACGCGGCCGAATGAGACAGACAGCAAGTTGAGCTGGTTGTCATAGCAACGTACAAAAAATGTTCAGTTGACTAAATCAAAACTTTGTTTGTGAAAAACAAAAAGGGGATGAGTGGAAAATGTATATATTTTTTAATCGTTTTCTGCGGCATGACTATGGATGAATGGGAGAGATAGAGAAAGTGATAGCAATACCCAGGCATTTGGTGGATACTGCCCTGAATGACCTAGGAAAAAAAGCCCCAACAAAGAAAACACAGTTAAGAATGCAAGCTGGGCTGTGCACTGCTTCGAGGGCTGGCTAGCAGAGGAGACAAAAGGTAGCCGACTTCAAAACTGCCACTAAGGAGGAGTTTTAACATCCTTCTTCAGCAGTTTTATGGAAATGAAGACGGGGAGCAGTACAGCATCAGTTATCTACTTGGGACTCCGTAGAGGGCTCAACCGGATCTAAATGACCCACCCATCGGTCGCAGCTTGTGTCTTATGAAAGACACAGAATTTTCCATCTCGAAAAACATGCATTTCTGGGCAACATGAAATAGCTAATACGGCAAGGAAAATATATCACAAACAGCCAACCTCCCATCACCGACAAGGACATGACTCAAAAACTCTAGTTACATCCGGGTGGAAGTGTGGTCAACCTCTAGTTAGATCCGGGTCGAAGTGTCGTCAACCTCTAGTTAGATCTGGGTCGAAGTGTGGTCAACCTCTAGTTACATCCGGGTCGAAGTGTGGTCAACCTCTAGTTAGATCCGGGTCGAAGTGTGGTCAACCTCTAGTTAGATCCGGGTCGAAGTGTGGTCAACCTCTAGTTAGATCCGGGTCGAAGTGTGGTCAACCTCTCTCTAGGTACATCCGGGTCGAAGTGTGGTCAACCTCTAGTTAGATCCGGGTCGAAGTGTGGTCAACCTCTAGTTACATCCGGGTCGAAGTGTCGTCAACCTCTAGTTACATCCGGGTGGAAGTGTGGTCAACCTCTAGTTACATCCGGGTCGAAGTGTGGTCAACCTCTAGTTAGATCCGGGTCGAAGTGTGGTCAACCTCTAGTTACATCCGGGTCGAAGTGTGGTCAACCTCTAGTTACATCCGGGTGGAAGTGTGGTCAACCTCTAGTTACATCCGGGTGGAAGTGTGGTCAACCTCTAGTTACATCCGGGTGGAAGTGTGGTCAACCTCTAGTTACATCCGGGTGGAAGTGTGGTCAACCTCTAGTTACATCCGGGTGGAAGTGTGGTCAACCTCTAGTTACATCCGGGTCGAAGAAGAAAAGAGGGGAACGGACAACTAAAGCACAACCCGTTCCTCAAAAACACAGAGGGGAATGGTAGTCTGTTCATTGTCTGTTTGTGTTACTGGAAAACACTATTATTACATCACATACTCTCAGATACGACACTCTCGCATTTAACGAGGTCACGGAGAATCCTCTAGACCCAGAGAGAGGCAGGCAGGGAGTCCAAGATGGTGGCATATCTATCAAAATGCCCGGAGAATGCCCCCCCCACCCCCCTCCACACGTTTTATCTCCACCCAAGGACAGGAGAGTGTATCGGGACTCGATCTGGTACACGTCAGAGTAGATGGGAGTGAACAACCACTCCGTAGTTACTGACGCCCCTCACTGATAGAGAGAAAACGCTGGAGCAACATCCTGTCTGGAAAGGAAGAGGAAACAGCAGCACCATCAACACCCACAAGCCTGAAGGAAGGCACCAGTACTAGTAGCAAAGACCCCGACAGATATTTCAACCAATCCAGGGCAATATACAGATGCATGTGACATAAAAAAATATGTAGCTAGCTATCTCAGCTGTGGCGGATAACAACGATAATGTATGGTTTCATCGATTTAAAATAGGTTCAAATGAATGTCATGGCTTGTCTTTCAGTGTCCTGACGAGAGAGCACATTTTCTATGCCAGGTGAAATCACACATGATTAGCTCATTGTTCTGGATAAATCCAAATCAACGTCACTAGAGAAGAGCACCTTTGTTGTTACTCTGGCTGTACTGTTTGGTATGACTGTGTAGCTGGTAGCTGGTTACCTGTAGCTAGCGAGCAAGAGATAAGAACGTTGTCGGGCAGCATGGCAACAGTACGTTTCCAACGAACGACCATAGATACTGCTGTGATTTTACTTTCATTATTTTCATTGATCTGATGACTGTTATTTATTCAGTCCACTAACTAGGTTTAATTGTTACTCGATTTAAATAAATCATGTAATAATTAATTCATTAGGATTTGGGGCACCACGGAGAGTCATGACGACAAAAAACAAACATACTTCAGACTGGGTCACTCCTCTGGTAACCTAACCGATTAAATGAACAACCAGTCGGGCTTAGCAACTAAACAACTAACTAGGGGTAGTTAGGGCTTGGGTAGTAACCCTACTAGGGGTAGTTAGGGCTTGGGTAGTAACCCTACTAGGGGTAGGGCTTGGGTAGCAACCCTAGATTTGTGTCGGGACTATGTCTCATGGAGAGGTGAAAAAATGTCAATCATTATTTTAATATGTTGGTAATTCATTGTATAGAAGTGATAGCCCTCAAAAGCTGGTGTGTGTGTGTGTGGGGGGGGGGGGGGGGGGGGGGGGGGGTGCGTGCGTCTTGTCGCAGGGCATTTTACCTGTGCTACTACAGGGGATATCGGAGTGTTTTATCTGACTTCATGGCTGTGAGCTGCAGCAGAAGCCCTCTAATCACCATGGAGCCACGGTGGAGGATGGAGAGGGAGGGGGAGAGATGGAGAGGGAGGGGGAGAGATCGAGAGGAAGGGGGAGAGATGAAGAAGGAGGGGGAGAGATGGAGAGGGAGGTGGAGAGATGGAGAGGGAGGGGGAGAGATGGAGAGGAAGGGGGAGAGATGGAGAGGGAGGGGGAGAGATGGAGAGGGAGGGGGAGAGATGGTGAGGAAGGGGGAGAGATGGAGGGGGAGAGATGGAGAGGAAGGGGGAGAGATGGAGAGGGAGGGGGAGAGATGGAGAGGTGGAGGGTGGAGGAGGAGAGATGGAGAGGGAGGGGGAGAGATGGAGAGGTGGAGGGTGGAGAGGGAGGAGGAGAGATGGAGAGGGAGGGGGAGAGATGGAGAGGTGGAGGGTGGAGAGGGAGGAGGAGATATGGAGAGGGAGGGGGAGGGGGAGAGATAGAGAGAGAGAGGAGGAGAGATGGAGGGGGAGGAGAAGGAGGAGGAGAGAGGGAGGGAGGGGGAGAGATGGAAGGGGAGGGATGGAGAGAGAGGGGGAGGAGAAGGAGGAGGAGAGATGGAGAGGGAGGGGGAGGAGAAGGAGGGGGAGAGATGAAGAGGGAGGGGGAGGAGAAGGAGGGGGAGAGATGGAGAGGGAGGGGGGGAGAGATGGAGGGGGAGAGATGGAGAGGGAGGGGGAGAGGGAGGGGGAGAGATGGAGATGGAGATGGAGGGGGAGAGATGGAGAGGGAGGGGGAGAGATGGAAATGGAGAGATAGAGAGGGAGAGATGGAGAGGGAGGGGGAAAGAAGGAGATGGAAAGAGAGAGGGAGAGATGGAGAGGGAGGGGGAGAGATAGAGATGGAGGGAGAGGGAGGGGGAGAGATGGAGAGGGAGGGGGAGAGATGAGAGGGAGAGATGGAGAGGGAGGGGGAGAGATGGAGAGATGGAAAGGGAGAGATTGAGAGGAGGAGAGGGAGGAGGAGGAGAAGGAGGGGGAGAGATGGAGAGGGAGGGGGAGAGATGGAGGGGGAGAGATGGAGAGGGAGGGGGAGAGGGAGGGGGAGAGATGGAGAGGGAGAGATGGAGAGGGAGGGGAGAGATGGAGAGGGAGAGATGGAGAGGGAGGAGGAGGAGAAGGAGGGGGAGAGATGGAGAGGGAGATGGAGAGGGAGGGGGAGAGATGGAGGGGGAGAGATGGAGAGGGAGGGGGAGAGGGAGGGGGAGAGATAGAGATGGAGAGGGAGGGGGAGAGATGGAGAGGGAGGGGGAGAGATGGAGAGGGAGAGATGGAGAGGGAGGGGGAGAGGGAGAGATGGAGAGGGAGGGGAGAGATGGAGAGGGAGAGATGGAGAGGGAGGAGGAGGAGAAGGAGGGGGAGAGATGGAGAGGGAGGGGGAGAGATGGAGGGGGAGAGATGGAGAGGGAGGGGGAGAGGGAGGGGGAGAGATAGAGATGGAGACGGAGGGGGAGAGATGGAGAGGGAGGGGGAGAGATGGAGAGGGAGAGATGGAGAGGGAGGGGGAGAGATGGAGAGGGAAAGATGGAGAGGGAGAGATGGAGAGGGAGAGGTGGAGAGGGAGGAGAAGAGAAGGAGGAGAGAGAGAGGTGGTGGATGGAGAAAGGGAGGGGGGAGAGGGAGAGATGGAGAGGGAGGGGGAGAGATGGAGAGGGAGGGGGAGAGATGGAGAGGGAGGGATGGAGAGGAAGGGGGGGACAAAAGACAGCAGTGTCCTTCAACATAACAATCTTAAAGTTTGGAGCGAAGAAAAGCATAATAACAAATGCGCACACACACACACACACACACACACACACACACACACACACACACAAGCAAACACACACATGCAAACACACGCAAACACATGCCTAGGCAAGCACACACACACAAACAGACACACACACACACACACACACACACACACACATACATGCAAACACACACACAAACACACACATGCAAACACACACACACACACACACACACATGCAAACACACAAACACACGCAAACACACGCAAGCACACACACATGACTGGTTTTAAGACTGAAAATGCGATTACACCCGTCATCTGAAAGTTTGGTTGGATGCATTTATCAACATATTCTTCAACATCAGCCTGGCAACAGAAACCAAAAATAACCCCCCAAATCAGCATCTGATGCGGTGGGATCCTACTGAGGCTGGGTCACATCAGCAGAAATGTCATTAATTAGGGGGATATGAGAAGGGGTGTAGTCACGCAAACAAGCAAACTGTTCATTAATCATTCCATACATGCAGTCATGCACCCAGCTACAGAGTCTCAGAGAGAGAGGGGGGGGGGGGGTAAGTTAGGGAGGAGGAGAGGGAGAGATAGTGAGTCTCAGAGAGAGAGAGGGGGGGGGGTAAGTTAGGGAGGAGGAGAGGGAGAGATAGTGAGTCTCAGAGAGAGAGAGGGGGGGGGGTAAGTTAGGGAGGAGGAGAGGGAGAGATAGTGAGTCTCAGAGAGAGAGAGGGGGGGGTAAGTTAGGGAGGAGGAGAGGGAGAGATAGTGAGTCTCAGAGAGAGAGAGAGAGGGGGGGGGGGGGGGTAAGTTAGGGAGGAGGAGAGGGAGAGATAGTGAGTCTCAGAGAGAGGTAGGGGGGGGGGTAAGTTAGGGAGGAGGAGAGGGAGAGATAGTGAGTCTCAGAGAGAGAGGGGGGGGGGTAAGTTAGGGAGGAGGAGAGGGAGAGATAGTGAGTCTCAGAGAGAGAGAGAGGGGGGGGGGAGTTAGGGGGGAGGGAAAGGGGAAATCGAGTTAGTTGTACAACTGAATGCCTTCAACTGAAATGTCTTCCACATTTAACCCCTCTGCCTTAATCGACATCCACATCTCCAGCGCCCGGGGAACAGTGGGTTAACTGCCCGGGGAACAGTGGGTTAGTGGGTTAACTGCCCGGGGAACAGTGGGTTAACTGCCCGGGGAACAGTGGGTTAAGTGCCCGGGGAACAGTGGGTTAACTGCCCGGGGAACAGTGGGTTAACTGCCCGGGGAACAGTGGGTTAACTGCCCGGGGTACAGTGGGTTAACTGCCCGGGGAACAGTGGGTTAACTGCCCGGGGAACAGTGGGTTAACTGCCTTGTTCAGGTCAGGGATTCGATCCAGCAAGGCTACCTGCAGCCCACAGAGATAGTGAGTCTCAAAGAGGGGGGGGGGGGGGGGGGGGTAAATTAGGGATTAGGAGAGGGAGAGATAGTTAGTCTCAGAGAGGGGGGGGATAAATTATGGAGTAAGCAAGGGAGAGATAGTGAGTCTCAGAGGGGGGGGGGGGGGTAAATTAGGGGGATAAATTAGGGAGTAGGAGAGGGAGAGATAGTGAGTCTCAGAGAGGGGGGGGGTCAGTTAGGGAGTAGGAAGGGAGAGATAGTGAGTTTGTGACAGAGAGAAACAGAGACAGAGAATGTGATTGTTATCTAACACCAGGTGTTTCTGGCTGGGTTGGTTCATGAGAGAGTCTCATAGTGTTGTGTTCTGTATCTGAAGCAGCATTCATCATCATCATCATCACCAGACCAGCTAATGAAGAACATTGTCTGACAACCAGACTAATGCACAGAGGAGAGAGGAAGACACACACACACACATTGAATACACAACACATACACCTTCATACACAGAGGAAGGAGAGATGAACAGTAGAGTGATGTAGGTCTAATGGGGCCTGAACGGTAGCTGCTTAACGAGGAGTGCTAACAGGTGCTTCTCATTAAGGCCAGAAGACAGGAGAGAATAAGAAAAACAGATGTGCTGATATTCCTGTGTTCGTCATTAGTGTCTGCTGGACTGGTGTTATTGAAGACTCATCCCCTCTCCCTCCCTCCTCTTCTACCTCCCTCCTCCTCTACCTCACTCCTCCTCTACCTCTCTCCTCCTCTACCTCTCCTCCCCTACCTATCTCCTCCTCTACCTCACTCCTCCTCTACCTCTCTCCTCCTCTACCTCTCCCCTCCACCACTCTCCTCTACCTCACTCCTCCTCTACCTCACCCCTCCTCTATCTCACTCCTGCCCTACCTCACTCCTCCTCTACCTCTCTCCTCCTCTACCTCTCCTCCTGTACCTCTCCTCGCCTCTACCTCACTCTTCCTCTACCTCTCCTACCCTCTCCCTCACTCTTCCTCTACCTCCCCTCCCCTCTACCTCACTCTTCCTCTACCACTCTTCTTATCCTCTCCTCTCCCCCGCCCTCCTCCCCTCTTATCCTCTTCCCTCTCTCCTCCTCTCCACTTCCTTCTCTCTTCCTCTTCCCTCTCTCCTCCTCTATTATTCCCTCTCTCCTCCTCTATTATTGCCTCTCTCCTCCTCTATTCTTCCCTCTCTCCTCCTCTATTCTCCCTTCTCTCCTCCTCTCCTCTTCCTTCTCTCCTCCTCTTCCCTCTCTCCTCCTCTATTCTTCCCTCTCTCCTCCTCTCCTCTTCCTCTCTCCTCCTCTTCCCTCTCTCCTCCTCTATTCTTCCCTCTCTCCTCCTCTTCCCTCTTTCCTCCTTTTCCCTCTTTCCTCCTTTTCCCACTCTCCTCCTCTATTCTTCCTCTCTCCTCCTCTATTCTTCCCTCTCTCCTCCTCTATTCTTCCCTATCTCCTCCTCTATTCTTCCCACTCTCCTCTTCTTCCCTCTCTCCTCCTCTATTCTTCCCTCTCTCTTCAACTTCCCTTTCTCCTCCTCTATTCTTCCTCTCTCCTCTTCTTCCCTCTCTCTTCCTCTTCCCTCTCTCCTCCACCTCCCCGTCTTTTTTTCCTCAGCTCATCTACTACAGAACCTGAAAACAATTTATTAACTTTGGAAGAATACAGCTCATTCCATCTCCATACCTCTCTCTTTCTCCCCTTCTCATCCCTCTCTCTATTTCTCCCCTTCTCATCCCTCTCTCTCTTTCTCCCCTTCTCATCCCTCTCTCTATTTCTCCCCTTCTCATCCCTCTCTCTCTTTCTCCCCTTCTCAACCCTCTCTCTCTTTCTCCCCTTCTCATCCCTCTCTCTCTTTCTCATCCCACTCTCTCTTTCTCCCCTTCTCATCCCTCTCTCTCTTTTTCTCATCTTCTCATCCCTCTCTCTCTATTTCTCCCCTTCTCATCCCTTTCTCTCGTTCTCCCCTTCTCATCCCTCTCTCTATCTTTCTCCCCTTCTCATCCCTCTCTCTTTCTCCCCTTCTCATCTCTCTCTCTCTCTTTCTCCCCTTCTCATCCCTCTCTCGCTCTTTCTCCCCTTCTCATCCCTCTCTCGCTCTTTCTCCCCTTCTCATCCATCTCTCTCTTTATCCCCTTCTCATCCCACTCTCTCTTTCTCCCCTTCTCATCCCTCTCTCTCTCTTTCTCCCCTTCTCATCCCACTCTCCTCTGCTCTTCTCCTCCCCCCCATCTCCATCTCCATGTAGATCCAGTGTTAAGGGAATTTTTATCAATAATGACAAATTATGTATACATTTCAATCAGGACTGACTAATCAGAATACTATTATGTTACTGTATATGTACTAATCAGAATACTATTATGTTACTGTATATGTACTAATCAGAATACTATTATGTTACTGTATATGTACTAATCAGAATACTATTATGTTACTGTATATGTACTAATCAGAATACTATTATGTTACTGTATATGTACTAATCAGAATACTATTATGTTACTGTATATGTACTAATCAGAATACTATTATGTTACTGTATATGTACTAATCAGAATACTATTATGTTACTGTATATGTACCAATCAGAATACTATTATGTTACTGTATATGTACCAATCAGAATACTATTATGTTACTGTATATGTACTAATCAGAATACTATTATGTTACTGTATATGTACTAATCAGAATACTATTATGTTACTGTATATGTACTAATCAGAATACTATTATGTTACTGTATATGTACTAATCAGAATACTATTATGTTACTGTATATGTACTAATCAGAATACTATTATGTTACTCTCAATGTACTAATCAGAATACTATTATGTTACTGTATATGTACTAATCAGAATACTATTATGTTACTGTATATGTACTAATCAGAATACTATTATGTTACTGTATATGTACTAATCAGAATACTATTATGTTACTGTATATGTACTAATCAGAATACTATTATGTTACTGTATATGTATGAATTTTCTTTTAACCCTAGTACTGAATATAATGTGTGTAAATATAATCAAGAATTAGAACAATGACTGACTGTTCCTGAGTAGAAATGAATGAACTATATTGTCAGACTGGCTAGAATGCTTATCTACACAGGCAGGCCTTGGCTCTGATCGTAAATTATCTAATATTAGGAGAGACGATGTGGGAAAGGCTTGAGAACTATACAGCCTTTGTACCAGTGTCAAGAAGAGATGGGACAGTTCGAAAACGAATTACGTCATTTTCAGTTTATAACCTGTGGTAAACTGTTTCGTGTTCAGTACTCCCCAGAATAAATGCTAGTGCAGTTTATAACCTGTGGTAAACTGTATCGTGTTCAGTACTCTCCAGAATAAACGCTAGTGCAGTTTATAACCTGTGGTAAACTGTATCGTGTTCAGTACTCTCCAGAATAAACGCTAGTGCAGTTTATAACCTGTGGTAAACTGTATCATGCTCAGTACTCTCAAATAAACGCTAGTCCCAGTTTATAACCTGTGGTAAACTGTATCGTGTTCAGTACTCTGGAGAATAAACGCTAGTGCAGTTTATAGCCTGTGGTAAACTGTATCATGCTCAGTACTCTCAAATAAACGCTAGTCCCAGTTTATAACCTGTGGTAAACTGTTTCATGTTCAGTACTCCCCAGAATAAACGCTAGTGCAGTTTATAACCTGTGGTAAACTGTATCATGCTCAGTACTCTCGAAAATAAATGCTAGTGCAGTTTATAACCTGTGGTAAACTGTATCGTGTTCAGTAATCTCCAGAATAAACGCTAGTGCAGTTTATAACCTGTGGTAAACTGTATCATGTTCAGTACTCTGGAGAATAAATGCTAGTGCAGTTTATAACCTGTGGTAAACTGTATCGTGTTCAGTACTCTCAAATAAACGCTAGTGCAGTTTATAACCTGTGGTAAACTGCATCGTGTTCAGTAATCTGGAGAATAAACGCTAGTCCCAGTTTATAACCTGTGGTAAACTGTATCGTGTTCAGTACTCCCCAGAATAAATGCTAGTGCAGTTTATAACCTGTGGTAAACTGTATCATGCTCAGTACTCTCAAATAAACGCTAGTCCCAGTTTATAACCTGTGGTAAACTGTTTCGTGTTCAGTACTCCCCAGAATAAACGCTAGTGCAGTTTATAACCTGTGGTAAACTGTATCATGGTCAGTACTCTCAAATAAACGCTAGTCCCAGTTTATAACCTGTGGTAAACTGTATCGTGTTCAGTACTCTGGAGAATAAACGCTAGTGCAGTTTATAACCTGTGGTAAACTGTATCGTGTTCAGTACTCTCAAATAAACGCTAGTCCCAGTTTATAACCTGTGGTAAACTGTATCGTGTTCAGTACTCTGGAGAATAAACGCTAGTGCAGTTTATAGCCTGTGGTAAACTGTATCATGCTCAGTACTCTCGAAAATAAATGCTAGTGCAGTTTATAACCTGTGGTAAACTGTATCGTGTTCAGTAATCTCCAGAATAAACGCTAGTGCAGTTTATAACCTGTGGTAAACTGTATCATGCTCAGTACTCTCAAATAAACGCTAGTGCAGTTTATAACCTGTGGTAAACTGTATCGTGTTCAGTACTCTCAAATAAACGCTAGTGCAGTTTATAACCTGTGGTAAACTGTATCGTGTTCAGTAATCTGGAGAATAAACGCTAGTCCCAGTTTATAACCTGTGGTAAACTGTATCGTGTTCAGTACTCCCCAGAATAAATGCTAGTGCAGTTTATAACCTGTGGTAAACTGTATCGTGTTCAGTAATCTGGAGAATAAACGCTAGTCCCAGTTTATAACCTGTGGTAAACTGTATCGTGTTCAGTACTCCCCAGAATAAATGCTAGTGCAGTTTATAACCTGTGGTAAACTGTATCGTGTTCAGTACTCTGGAGAATAAACGCTAGTGCAGTTTATAACCTGTGGTAAACTGTATCGTGTTCAGTAATCTCCAGAATAAACGCTAGTGCAGTTTATAACCTGTGGTAAACTGTATCATGCTCAGTACTCTCAAATAAACGCTAGTGCAGTTTATAACCTGTGGTAAACTGTATCGTGTTCAGTACTCCCCAGAATAAATGCTAGTGCAGTTTATAACCTGTGGTAAACTGTATCGTGTTCAGTAATCTCCAGAATAAACGCTAGTGCAGTTTATAACCTGTGGTAAACTGTATCGTGTTCAGTAATCTCCAGAATAAACGCTAGTGCAGTTTATAACCTGTGGTAAACTGTATCGTGTTCAGTACTCTCAAATAAACGCTAGTCCCAGTTTATAACCTGTGGTAAACTGTATCGTGTTCAGTAATCTGGAGAATAAACGCTAGTCCCAGTTTATAACCTGTGGTAAACTGTATCATGTTCAGTACTCTGGAGAATAAACGCTAGTGCAGTTTATAACCTGTGGTAAACTGTTTCATGCTCAGTACTCTCAAATAAACGCTAGTGCAGTTTATAACCTGTGGTAAACTGTATCGTGTTCAGTACTCCCCAGAATAAATGCTAGTGCAGTTTATAACCTGTGGTAAACTGTATCATGTTCAGTACTCTGGAGAATAAACGCTAGTGCAGTTTATAACCTGTGGTAAACTGTATCGTGTTCAGTACTCTGGAGAATAAACGCTGCTGATAGATTTTAAAGACTGGTCTCTGTCCATTTCATGCAAATAAGAGTCTTACCAATTCTTAGGAATTGACAGAGTGTTTAATTTTAATTGGGTATTAAAACATATAGGATTTTAATTCCTGTAACATCCAGTCCAGGTGCAACTTAACCGAATAAACAAGCAGCTGGTTGAGACTGAAATTCTGACCAACAGGTTAGAACTAGATAACCTGCAGTGAAGCGGTTCTTAACACACACACACACGGTACACACACACACACACACACACACCCTTTCATGACGGATGTCTCTCCTCTTCCAAGGCCAGGCATTTACAATAAGCTTTACCTGTCCTAATGGGCCAGCTGGCCAGGTGAGTCTTACTAACCCACTCCCCCCTGCCGCTGCACATGGAGACCTCCGCAGCATTAACCATTAAGTCGGACCGCGCCGATGCACACAGGAGAGAGGGGGGTAGGGCTTCTCATTAAACATTTTGAGCCCCGACAGAATGAATGCCAGTGATGTATTGATTTGTCAGAGGTTCTCAGTGGCTCCTCTAGGCCACCAGGGCTATGTGTGTATGTGTTGGGAGGGATGAAGAGGGAAGGATAGAGGTAGGGAGAGAGAGAGAGAGTATGGAGTGGGGTGGAGAGAGAGAGAGGGATGGACAGGGATAGAGAGAGAGGTAGAGGGACAGAGTGGGGTAGAGAGAGAGAGAGAGAGAGAGAGAGAGAGAGGGACAGGGGTAGAGAGAGAGAGGTAGAAGGACAGAGGGTAGAGAGAGAGAGAGAGGGACAGAGAGTAGAGAGAGAGAGGTAGAGGGACAGAGAGTAGAGAGAGTAGAGAGAGAGGGACAGAGAGTAGAGAGAGGAAGATAGAGGAGTAGAGAGAGAGATAGAGGGTCAGAGAGAGAGAGAGAGGGACAGAGAGTAGAGAGAGAGAGAGGGACGGAGAGTAGAGAGCGAGAGGGACAGAGAGTAGAGAGAGAGAGAGAGAGGGACAGAGAGTAGGGACAGAGAGTATAGAGATAGAGGGACAGAGTAGAGAGAGAGAGGTAGAGAGAGAGGGACAGAGAGTAGAGAGAGAGAGAGAGGGACAGAGAGTAGAGAGAGAGAGGTAGAGAGAGAGGGACAGAGAGTAGAGAGAGAGAGAGGTAGAGAGAGAGAGGTAGATGGACAGAGAGTAGAGGTTCCTCTCTCCCAGTTTGACTTTCTCCTTCCATTACTCTGCCCTACTCTTCTCCTTCCATTACTCTGCCCTACTCTTCTCCTTCCATTACTCTGCCCTACTCTTCTCCTTCCATTACTCTGCCCTACTCTTCTCTTTCCTCTCCCCCATTCCTTTACATTCTTCCCTCTCTCCTCTCTTCCCTCTCTCCTCTCTTCCCTCTCTCCTCTCTTCCCTCTCTCCTCTCTTCCCTCTCTCCTCTCTCTCCTCTCTTCCCTCTCTCCTCTCTTCCCTCTGTTCTCCACCTGTCTGGTGGCCCCCTGATCCCAATTACTCTCTATCTGACTGGGCTTTGGTATGGTGAACATGCTCTGCTGTGTTTGGCCTGGCTGCCTGGGGGAACGAAACTTAGACTGTTGTTTTGCGTTGCGTAGAACCACTGCTGTGGTGTGCTCTGTGTGTTGGGTCAGAAGTGGGCACAGGATAGACCTCCATAGATGTAATGAATAGATCCTACAATCAACCAATAATCTACGTTTATTACAATACCACAGCACTGCACATTACCAAATATTCAACCTTTCTGAAATGAACCTGGCAGATGAAATGAACCTGGCAGATGAAATGAACCTGGCAGATGAAATGAACCTGGCAGATGAAATGAACCTGGCAGATGAACCATGTTATATGTTATATAATGTTATATCACAGCATCACAGCATCAGAGCATCACAGTATCACAGCATCACAGCATCAGAGCATCACAGTATCACAGTATCACAGCATCAGAGCATCACAGTATCACAGCATCAGAGCAACACAGCATCAGAGCATCACAGTATCAGAGTATCACAGTATCAGAGTATCACAGCATCACAGTATCACAGTATCAGAGTATCACAGCACCACAGTACTACAGGAACGCAGCACCACGGTACTACAGGAACGCAGCACCACAGTACTACAGGAACGCAGCACCACGGTACTACAGGAACGCAGCACCACGGTACTACAGGAACGCAGCACCACGGTACTACAGGAACGCAGCACCACAGTACTACAGGAACGCAGCACCACAGTACTACAGGAACGCAGCACCACGGTACTACAGGAACGCAGCACCACGGTACTACAGGAACACAGCACCACAGTACTACAGGAACACAGCACCACGGTACTACAGGAACACATGTCTTTATGTTATTCTTCTGTGATCCGTAAAATAAAAGTATGGCGTTGGTGTCCAGTAGAGAAGCAGTGTAGACCTGCATGGTGAGGGTTCAGCTCAACCAGTACCAGTACTAGTACCAGTACCAGAGGCAGTGTAGACCTGCATGGTGAGGGTTCAGCTCAACCAGTACCAGTACTAGTACCAGTACCAGAGGCAGTGTAGACCTGCATGGTGAGGGTTCAGCTCAACCAGTACCAGTACCAGTACCAGAGGCAGTATAGACCTGCATGGTGAGGGTTCAGCTCAACCAGTACCAGTACCAGTACCAGTACCAGAGGCAGTGTAGACCTGCATGGTGAGGGTTCAGCTCAACCAGTACCAGTACCAGTACCAGAGGCAGTATAGACCTGCATGGTGAGGGTTCAGCTCAACCAGTACCAGTACCAGTACCAGAACCAGAGGCAGTGTAGACCTGCATGGTGAGGGTTCAGCTCAACCAGTACCAGTACTAGTACCAGTACCAGAGGCAGTGTAGACCTGCATGGTGAGGGTTCAGCTCAACCAGTACCAGTACTAGTACCAGTACCAGAGGCAGTATAGACCTGCATGGTGAGGGTTCAGCTCAACCAGTACCAGTACCAGTACCAGTACCAGAGGCAGTGTAGACCTGCATGGTGAGGGTTCAGCTCAACCAGTACCAGTACTAGTACCAGTACCAGAGGCAGTGTAGACCTGCATGGTGAGGGTTCAGCTCAACCAGTACCAGTACCAGTACCAGTACCAGAGGCAGTGTAGACCTGCATGGTGAGGGTTCAGCTCAACCAGTACCAGTACCAGAACCAGAACCAGAGGCAGTGTAGACCTGCATGGTGAGGGTTCAGCTCAACCAGTACCAGTACCAGTACCAGAGGCAGTGTAGACCTGCATGGTGAGGGTTCAGCTCAACCAGTACCAGTACCAGTACTAGTACCAGTACCAGAGGCAGTGTAGACCTGCATGGTGAGGGTTCAGCTCAACCAGTACCAGTACCAGTACTAGTACCAGTACCAGAGGCAGTGTAGACCTGCATGGTGAGGGTTCAGCTCAACCAGTACCAGTACTAGTACCAGTACCAGAGGCAGTATAGACCTGCATGGTGAGGGTTCAGCTCAACCAGTACCAGTACCAGAACCAGAACCAGAGGCAGTGTAGACCTGCATGGTGAGGGTTCAGCTCAACCAGTACCAGTACCAGTACCAGAGGCAGTGTAGACCTGCATGGTGAGGGTTCAGCTCAACCAGTACCAGTACCAGTACCAGAACCAGAGGCAGTGTAGACCTGCATGGTGAGGGTTCAGCTCAACCAGTACCAGTACCAGTACCAGAGGCAGTGTAGACCTGCATGGTGAGGGTTCAGCTCAACCAGTACCAGTACCAGTACTAGTACCAGTACCAGAGGCAGTGTAGACCTGCATGGTGAGGGTTCAGCTCAACCAGTACCAGTACCAGTACCAGTACCAAAGGCAGTATAGACCTGCATGGTGAGGGTTCAGCTCAACCAGTACCAGTACCAGTACCAGTACCAGAGGCAGTGTAGACCTGCATGGTGAGGGTTCAGCTCAACCAGTACCAGTACCAGTACCAGTACCAGAGGCAGTGTAGACCTGCATGGTGAGGGTTCAGCTCAACCAGTACCAGTACTAGTACCAGTACCAGAGGCAGTATAGACCTGCATGGTGAGGGTTCAGCTCAACCAGTACCAGTACCAGTACCAGTACCAGAGGCAGTGTAGACCTGCATGGTGAGGGTTCAGCTCAACCAGTACCAGTACCAGTACCAGTACCAGAGGCAGTATAGACCTGCATGGTGAGGGTTCAGCTCAACCAGTACCAGTACCAGTACTAGTACCAGTACCAGAGGCAGTGTAGACCTGCATGGTGAGGGTTCAGCTCAACCAGTACCAGTACCAGTACCAGTACCAGTACCAGAGGCAGTATAGACCTGCATGGTGAGGGTTCAGCTCAACCAGTACCAGTACCAGTACTAGTACCAGTACCAGAGGCAGTGTAGACCTGCATGGTGAGGGTTCAGCTCAACCAGTACCAGTACCAGTACTAGTACCAAAGGCAGTATAGACCTGCATGGTGAGGGTTCAGCTCAACCAGTACAAGTACCAGTACCAGTACCAGAGGCAGTGTAGACCTGCATGGTGAGGGTTCAGCTCAACCAGTACCAGTACCAGAACCAGAACCAGAGGCAGTGTAGACCTGTGTGTGTGTTTTACCATGTTGAGTGTGTCGTGAGTGTGTGTGTGTGTGTGTGTATGAGTGTGTTACCATGTTGAGAGTGTCTCCTGAGTGTTACCATGTTGAGTGTGTTGTGAGTGTGTGTGTGTATGAGTGTGTTACCATGTTTAGAGTGTCTCCTGAGTGTTACCATGTTGATAGTGTCTCCTGAGTGTTATCACGTTGAGTGTCTCCTGAGTGTTACCATGTTGAGAGTGTCTCCTGAGTGTTACCATGTTTAGAGTGTCTCCTGAGTGTTACCATGTTGAGAGTGTCTCCTGAGTGTTACCATGTTTAGAGTGTCTCCTGAGTGTTACCATGTTTAGAGTGTCTCTTGAGTGTTACCATGTTTAGAGTGTCTCCTGAGTGTTACCATGTTGAGAGTGTCTCCTGAGTGTTACCATGTTGAGTGTCTCCTGAGGGTTACCATGTTTAGAGTGTCTCCTGAGTGTTACCATGTTGAGAGTGTCTCCTGAGTGTTACCATGTTTAGAGTCTCTCCTGAGTGTTACCACGTTTAGAGTGTCTCCTGATTCTTACCATGTTGAGAGTGTCTCCTGAGTGTTACCATGTTTAGAGTGTCTCCTGAGTGTTACCATGTTGAGAGTGTCTCCTGAGTGTTACCATGTTGAGAGTGTCTCCTGAGTGTTACCATGTTGAGAGTGTCTCCTGAGGGTTACCATGTTGAGAGAGTCTCCTGAGTGTTACCATGTTGAGAGTGTCTCCTGAGGGTTACCATGTTGAGAGTGTCTCCTGAGTGTTACCATGTTGAGAGTGTCTCCTGAGTGTTACCATGTTGAGAGTGTCTCCTGAGTGTTACCATGTTGAGAGTGTCTCCTGAGTGTTACCATGTTGAGAGTGTGATGGGTCAGGGAAGTGACAGGACACTCTGCTGGTCTCTCAGAGTCTCCTCCTCCTCATCTGAATGACACTCGCTGGCTCCGAGTCTGCAAAATCAAAGATACCAATCAGAGAGGGTGGAACATCAAAGATAACCAATCGGAGAGAGTGTAACATCAAAAGCACCAATTAGAGTGAGCGACAGATCAAAGGGGAACAAACGGGTTGAGGAGGACTTCCTGGAAGCTGTTGAAACGGCCTCGGTGGCCTGCCTTGGTGGTCTGAGTTGGTGGCCTGCCTCGGTGGCCTGCCTCGGTGGTCTGAGTTGGTGGCCTGCCTCGGTGGCCTGCCTCGGTGGCCTGAGTTGGTGGCCTGCCTCGGTGGCCTGTCTCTGTGGCCTGTCTCGGTGGCCTGAGTTGGTGGCCTGTCTCGGTGGCCTGAGTTGGTGGCCTGCCTCGGTGGCCTGAGTTGGTGGCCTGCCTCGGTGGCCTGTCTCGGTGGCCTGAGTTGGTGGCCTGCCTCTGTGGTTTGCCTCGGTGACCTGCTTCGGTGCACACCACAGCCGTCTTGCCATGAATGAAACATAAGCTTGGTCCCGGTTCCACAATATTCATATATATATACAGTGGGGTGAACAAGTATTTGATACACTGCCGATTTTGCAGGTTTTCCTACTTACAAAGCATGTAGAGGTCTGTAATTTCTATCATAGGTACACTTCAACTGTGAGAGACGGAATCTAAAACAAAAATCCAGAAAATCACATTGTATCATTTTTAAGTAATTCATTTGCATGACATAAGTATTTGATCACCTATCAACCAGTAAGAATTCCGGATCTCACAGACCTGTTAGTTTTTCTTTAAGAAGTCCTCCTGTTCTCCACTCATTATCTATATTAACTGCACCTGTTTGAACTCGTTACCTGTATAAAAGACACCTGTCCACACACTCAATCAAACAGACTCCAACCTCTCCACAATGGCCAAGACCAGACAGCTGTGTAAGGACATCAGGGATAAAATTGTAGACCTGCACAAGGCTGGGATGGGCTAAAGGACAATAGGCAAGCAGCTTGGTGAGAAGGCAACAACTGTTGGTGCAATTATTAGAAAATGGAAGAAGTTCAAGATGACGGTCAATCACCCTCGGTCTGGGGCTGGGGCATCAATGATCACGAGGAAGGTGAGGGATCAGCCCAGAACTACACGGCAGGACCTGGTAAATGACCTGAAGAGAGCTGGGACCACAGTCTCAAAGAAAACCATTAGTAACACACTACGCCGTCATGGATTAAAATCCTGCAGCGCACGCAAGGTCCCCCTGCTCAAGCCAGCGCATGTCCAGGCCCGTCTAAAGTTTGCCAATGACCATCTGGATGATCCAGAGGAGGAATGGTAGAAGGTCATGTGGTCTGATGAGACAAAAATAGAGCTTTTTGGTCTAAACTCCACTTGCCGTGTTTGGAGGAAGAAGAAGGATGAGTACAACCCCAAGAACACCATCCCAACCGTGAAGCATGGAGGTGGAAACATCATTCTTTGGGGATGCTTTTCTGCAAAGGGGACAGGACGACTGCACCGTATTGAGGGGAGGATGGATGGGGCCAAGTAAGAGCATTGAAGATGGGTCGTGGTTGGGTCTTCCAGCATGACAACGACCCGAAACACACAGCCAGGGCAACTAAGGAGTGGCTCTGTAAGAAGCATCTCAAGGTCCTGGAGTGGCCTAGCCAGTCTCCAGACCTGCGACAGCGACAGCCCCAGATTGTGGAGGCCAGGTCATCTGATGCAGCACTCCATCACGCTCCTTCTTGGTCAAATAGCCCTTACACAGCCTGGGGGTGTGTTGGGTCATTGTCTTGTTGAAAAACAAATGAAAGTCCAAATAAGCGCAAACCAGATGGGATGGCGTATAACTGTAGAATGCTGTGGTAGCCATGCTGGTTAAGTGTGCCCTGAATTATAAATAAATCACAGACAGAGTCACCAGCAAAGCACTACCGCACCATCACACCTCCTCCCCCATGCTTCATGGTGGGAACTACACATGCAGAGATCATCCGTTCACCTACTCTGTGGCTCATAGAGACACAGCGGTTGGAACCAAAATCCTCAAGTTTGGACTCATCAGACCAAAGGACAGATTTCTAATGTCAATGAATGTCCATTATTTCTTGGCCCAAGCAAGTCTCTTCTTCTTATTGTTGTCCTTCAGTATTGGTTTCTTTGCAGATATTCGACCATGAAGGCCTGATTCATGAAGTCTCCTCCGAACAGTTGATGTTGAGATGTGTCTGTTACTTGAACTCTGTGAAGCATTTATTTGGGTTGCAATTTCTGAGGCTGGTAACTCTAATGAACTCATCCTGTGCAGCAGAGGTAACTCTGGGTCTTCCTTTCCTGTGGCGGTCCTCATGAGAGACAGTTAACTCTAATGAACATATCCTCTGCAGCAGAGGTAACTCTGGGTCTTCCTTTCCTGTGGCGGTCCTCATGAGAGACAGTTAACTCTAATGAACATATCCTCTGCAGCAGAGGTAACTCTGGGTCTTCCTGTCCTGTGGCGGTCCTCATGAGAGACAGTTAACTCTAATGAACATATCCTCTGCAGCAGAGGTAACTCTGGGTCTTCCTGTCCTGTGGCGGTCCTCGTGAGAGACAGTTAACTCTAAAGAACATATCCTCTGCAGCAGAGGTAACTCTGGGTCTTCCTGTCCTGTAGCGGTCCTCGTGAGAGACAGTTAACTCTAAAGAACATATCCTCTGCAGCAGAGGTAACTCTGGGTCTTCCTGTCCTGTGGCGGTCTTCATGAGAGACAGTTAACTCTAATGAACTTATCCTCTGCAGCAGAGGTAACTCTGGGTCTTCCTGTCCTGTGGCGGTCTTCATGAGAGACAGTTAACTCTAATGAACGTATCCTCTAAAAGCAGAGGTAACTCTGGGTCTTCCTGTCCTGTGGCGGTCTTCATGAGAGACAGTTAACTCTAATGAACATATCCTCTGCAGCAGAGGTAACTCTGGGTCTTCCTGTCCTGTGGCGGTCCTCATGAGAGACAGTTAACTCTAAAGAACATATCCTCTGCAGCAGAGGTAACTCTGGGTCTTCCTGTCCTGTGGCGGTCCTCATGAGAGACAGTTAACTCTAATGAACGTATCTTCTGCAGCAGAGGTAACTCTGGGTCTTCCTGTCCTGTGGCGGTCCTCATGAGAGACAGTTAACTCTAATGAACATATCCTCTGCAGCAGAGGTAACTCTGGGTCTTCCTGTCCTGTGGCGGTCCTCATGAGAGACAGTTAACTCTAATGAACGTATCCTCTGTAGCAGAGGTAACTCTGGGTCTTCCTGTCCTGTAGCGGTCCTCATGAGAGACAGTTAACTCTAATGAACTTATCCTCTGCAGCAGAGGTAACTCTGGGTCTTCCTGTCCTGTACTTTTCCTCATGAGAGCCAGTTTCATCACAGCACTTTGATGGTTTTTGCGACGTCACTTGAAGAAACTTTCAAAGTTCTTAATATGTTCCGTATTGACTGATCTTCATGTCTTAAAGTAATGATGGACTGTCATTTCTCTTTGCTTGTTTGAGCTGTTCTTGCCATAATATGGACTTGGTATTTTACCAAATAGGCCTATCTTCTGTATACCACCTCCAGCCCATTGCCCTTTATGTTTGTGAGGTCCGGGGTCCGCTCACCAACCAAGATTTCACAAAAATGAGACAAACACCACTGCAGAACAACGTAAAACACCAAATAATGCATGCAAAGCAGAATTAGGCCAATACCCGCTAATTATCAAAATCCAGAAAAGAGCTGTTAAATTCTACAACCAACTAAAAGGAAGCGATTCCCAGAATACCTGACCATTGTGAATGACCCAAAATGAAGGAAAGCTTTGACTACATACAGACTCAGTGAGCATAGCCTTGCTATTGAGAGAGGCAGCCGTAGGCAGACCTGGCTCTCAAGAGAAGACAGGCTATGTGCACACTGCCCACAAAATGAGGTGGAAACTGAGCTGCACTTCCTAACCCCCTGCCAAATGTATGAACATATTAGAGACACATACCAAAACACACCCAGTTTTGATAAACTCCCATATCTACTGGGTGAAATTAAACAGTGTGCCATCACAGTAGCAAGATTTGTGACCTGTTGCCACGAGAAAAGGGCAACCAGTGAAGAACAAACACCATTATAAATACAACCCATATTTATGCTTATTTATTTTATATTGTGTCCTTTAACCATTTGTACATTGTTAAAACACTGTATATATATAATATGACATGTGTGATGTCTTTATTGTTTTAAAACTTCTGTATGTGTGATGTTTACTGTTAATTTTTATTGTTTATTTCACTTTATATATTCACTTTATATATTATCTACCTCACTTGCTTTGGCAATGTTAACACATGTTTCCCATGCCAATAAAGCCCTTGAAATGAAATGAAATGAAATTGAGAGAGAGAGAGAGAGAGAGAGAGAGAGAGAGAGAGAGAGAGAGAGAGAGAGAGAGAGAGAGAGAGAGAGAGAGAGAGAGAGAGAGAGAGAGAGAGAGAGAGAGAGAGAGAGAGAGAGAGAGAGAGAGAGAGAGAGAGAGAGAGAGAGAGAGAGAGAGAGAGAGAGAGAGAGAGAGAGAGAGAGAGAGAGAGAGAGAGAGAGAGAGAGAGAGAGAGAGAGAGAGAGAGAGAGAGGGTGGATAACTGGGGCCCAGTGTAAAGTGTGTGGTTGAGGGCTTTAAGGCTCTGTTTTAGTGTAATCGTGTTATTACAGTCTCTCTGTGCCACAGCACTCAACTCAGCCTAGAGCACAAATTACAACCTCTATACACACACACACACGTAATAGCGGTGAGGAGAGGAGACGCTGTCCGTTCTGAACGCTGACGTTCTATTACTTAATGTGACCAACGGAACGAGAGGACAGAGAGGACAAAAGACAGAGATTACACACTTCATCTAGGACGGAGGGACAGAGAGGACAAAAGACAGAGATTACACACTTCATCTAGGACGGAGGGACAGAGAGGACAAAAGACAGAGATTACACACTTCATCTAGGACGGAGGGACAGAGAGGACAAAAGACAGAGATTACACACTTCATCTAGGACGGAGGGACAGAGAGGACAAAAGACAGAGATTACACACTTCATCTAGGACGGAGGGACAGAGAGGACAAAAGACAGAGATTACACACTTCATCTAGGACGGAGGGACAGAGAGGACAAAAGACAGAGATTACACACTTCATCTAGGACGGAGGGACAGAGAGGACAAAAGACAGAGATTACACACTTCATCTAGGACGGAGGGACAGAGAGGACAAAAGACAGAGATTACACACTTCATCTAGGACGGAGGGACAGAGAGGACAAAAGACAGAGATTACACACTTCATCTAGGACGGAGGGACAGAGAGGACAAAAGACAGAGATTACACACTTCATCTAGGATGGAGGGACAGAGAGGACAAAAGACAGAGATTACACACTTCATCTAGGACGGAGGGACAGAGAGGTTAAAAGACAGAGATTACACACTTCATCTAGGACGGAGGGACAGAGAGGACAAAAGACAGAGATTACACACTTCATCTAGGACGGAGGGACAGAGAGGACAAAAGACAGAGATTACACACTTCATCTAGGACGGAGGGACAGAGAGGACAAAAGACAGAGATTACACACTTCATCTAGGACGGAGGGACAGAGAGGACAAAAGACAGAGATTACACACTTCATCTAGGACGGAGGGACAGAGAGGACAAAAGACAGAGATTACACACTTCATCTAGGACGGAGGGACAGAGAGGACAAAAGACAGAGATTACACACTTCATCTAGGACGGAGGGACAGAGAGGACAAAAGACAGAGATTACACACTTCATCTAGGACGGAGGGACAGAGAGGACAAAAGACAGAGATTACACACTTCATCTAGGACGGAGGGACAGAGAGGACAAAAGACAGAGATTACACACTTCATCTAGGACGGAGGGACAGAGAGGACAAAAGACAGAGATTACACACTTCATCTAGGACGGAGGGACAGAGAGGACAAAAGACAGAGATTACACACTTCATCTAGGACGGAGGGACAGAGAGGACAAAAGTCAGAGATTACACACTTCATCTAGGACGGAGGGACAGAGAGGACAAAAGACAGAGATTACACACTTCATCTAGGACGGAGGGACAGAGAGGACAAAAGACAGAGATTACACACTTCATCTAGGACGGAGGGACAGAGAGGACAAAAGTCAGAGATTACACACTTCATCTAGGACGGAGGGACAGAGAGGACAAAAGACAGAGATTACACACTTCATCTAGGACGGAGGGACAGAGCGGACAAAAGACAGAGATTACACACTTCATCTAGGACGGAGGGACAGAGAGGACAAAAGACAGAGATTACACACTTCATCTAGGACGGAGGGACAGAGAGGACAAAAGACAGAGATTACACACTTCATCTAGGACGGAGGGACAGAGAGGACAAAAGACAGAGATTACACACTTCATCTAGGACGGAGGGACAGAGAGGACAAAAGTCAGAGATTACACACTTCATCTAGGACGGAGGGACAGAGAGGACAAAAGACAGAGATTACACACTTCATCTAGGACGGAGGGACAGAGAGGACAAAAGACAGAGATTACACACTTCATCTAGGACGGAGGGACAGAGAGGACAAAAGTCAGAGATTACACACTTCATCTAGGACGGAGGGACAGAGAGGACAAAAGACAGAGATTACACACTTCATCTAGGACGGAGGGACAGAGCGGACAAAAGACAGAGATTACACACTTCATCTAGGACGGAGGGACAGAGAGGACAAAAGACAGAGATTACACACTACATCTAGGACGGAGGGAGGGAGAGATGAACACATCCACATGCTAAACCCTCTTCCTGACACACAAAGATTACACACTTCATCTAGGACGGACGGAGGGAGAGATGAACACATCCACATGCTAAACCCTCTTCCTGACACAAAGACAACCAACCACAGCAATTCCATCACACAAACTAAACAGACAACAAACAAAAAACACACTCAAAGAAAAAGCAACACACACACATGAACACGGTTAACGCTATTTCTAACCCTAACCCTAACCCTGACCCTGACCCTAACCCTGACCCTAACCCTAACCCTGACCCTATTCCTAACCCTAACCCTAACCCTGACCCTAACCCTAACCCTATTCTGTATAGGAGTAAACTAAGCCATCTGGGTTGATGACTCAGTGGTCAGACAGCAGAATATGGCTTTAAGAGAAGGAATGTACAGAGACCTATGTTTTGATCTTGTCCATAAACATGCTGCTCACAGGCCCATGAACACACAGACACACAGACACACACACACACACACACACACACACACACACACACACACACACACACACACACACACACACACACACACACACGCAAATGTACACAGTAACTAATGGCTGGGGTAGGGAGGGGCAGAGTGTATGCCTGTGTGTGTTTGTTGTTTTAATGATTCAGCAGGAAGAATGCTAACGAGGCACCATCTCTAACGAGCTGCAGCTAATGAGTGTCTGGTCCCCAGGGAAACGAATATACAGAATATACCTACCGGAAGGAGCCCCGCCTCCTGACACGCCCCTCTTTTTCAGCTCCGCCCCCCGCAGAGGTGGACACCTGGTACAGATCTGAATCTGGGAGACATTCTATCATCACAACACAGACAATATCATCATCATCATCATCATCATCATCATCATCACCACCACCATCATCACCACCACCATCACCACCACCACCATCATCATCATCATCATCAAAAACAAACTAACTAACTAGTGTGTGTGTGTGTGTGTGTGTGTGTGCTCAGGTGGACACGGACTGACAGGTAAACTGAGCCAGTGACGGATGTTGTTGTGGAGGATTCTGTCACCATGAACATCTCATCCTTCATGCAGGACCCCTTGGTATCAGACGGATGTAGCTACTGACCTCTCTGTCTCCCAGCTACTGACCTCTCTGTCTCCCAGCTACTGACCTCTCTGTCTCCCAGCTACTGACCTCTCTGTCTCCCAGCTACTGACCTTTCTGTCTCCCAGCTACTGACCTCTCTGTCTCCCAGCTACTGACCTCTCTGTCTCCCAGCTACTGACCACTCTGTCTCCCAGCTACTGACCTCTCTGTCTCCCAGCTACTGACCTCTCTGTCTCCCAGCTACTGACCTCTCTGTCTCCCAGCTACTGACCTCTCTGTCTCCCGTTCCATGTACTAGAATGCTGCTGTTGGTGAGGACATTCTCACCTTTACTGTTAAGGCGAGGCTACAAGTTCTATCAACAAAATATAATGTAGCACTCTGGTACCCTGCAAACCATGACCTATTCTGTATTCTAGTCAAATGTAATGGAGTCTGTTTCAGCTGTCGTGGTCAGCCTAGCTGTTTGGAGAAGGAGGTACTAATCTGTTTCAGCTGTCTTGGGCAGCCTAGCTGTTTGGAGAAGGAGGTACTAATCTATTTCAGCTGTCTTGGGCAGCCTAGCTGTTTGGAGAAGGAGGTACTAATCTATTTCAGCTGTCGTGGTCAGTCTACCTGTTTGGAGAAGGAGGTACTAATCTATTTCAGCTGTCGTGGGCAGTCTAGCTGTTTGGAGAAGGAGGTACTAATCTATTTCAGCTGTCGTGGTCAGTCTAGCTGTTTGGAGGAGGTACTTCTTTGTTTCAGCTGTCTTGGGCAGCCTAGCTGTTTGGAGAAGGAGGTACTAATCTATTTCAGCTGTCTTGGGCAGCCTAGCTGTGTGGAGAAGGAGGTACTAATCTATTTCAGCTGTCGTGGTCAGTCTAGCTGTTTGGAGAAGGAGGTACTAATCTGTTTCAGCTGTCGTGGGCAGTCTAGATGTTGGAGGAGGTACTTCTCTGTTTCAGCTGTCGTGGGCAGTCTAGCTGTTTGGAGAAGGAGGTACTAATCTATTTCAGCTGTCTTGGGCAGCCTAGCTGTTTGGAGAAGGAGGTACTAATCTGTTTCAGCTGTCTTGGGCAGCCTAGCTGTTTGGAGAAGGAGGTACTAATCTATTTCAGCTGTCTTGGGCAGCCTAGCTGTTTGGAGAAGGAGGTACTAATCTGTTTCAGCTGTCTTGGGCAGCCTAGCTGTTTGGAGAAGGAGGTACTAATCTATTTCAGCTGTCGTGGTCAGTCTAGCTGTTTGGAGAAGGAGGTACTAATCTGTTTCAGCTGTCTTGGGCAGCCTAGCTGTTTGGAGAAGGAGGTACTAATCTATTTCAGCTGTCTTGGGCAGTCTAGCTGTTTGGAGAAGGAGGTACTAATCTGTTGCAGCTGTCGTGGTCAGCCTAGTTGTTGGAGGAGGTACTTCTCTGTTTCAGCTGTCGGGGGAAGTCTAGCTGTTTGGAGAAGGAGGTACTTCTCTGTTTCAGCTGTCGGGGGAAGTCTAGCTGTTTGGAGAAGGAGGTACTAATCTGTTGCAGCTGTCGTGGTCAGTCTAGTTGTTGGAGGAGGTACTTCTCTGTTTCAGCTGTCGGGGGAAGTCTAGCTGTTTGGAGAAGGAGGTACTAATCTGTTGCAGCTGTCGGGGGCAGTCTAGCTGTGTGGAGAAGGAGGTACTGTTCTGTTTCAGCTGTCGTGGGCAGTCTAGCTGTGTGGAGGAGGAGGTACTAATCTGTTTCAGCTGTCGGGGGCAGTCTAGCTGTGTGGAGAAGGAGGTACTGTTCTGTTTCAGCTGTCGTGGTCAGTCTAGCTGTGTGGAGGAGGAGGTACTGTTCTGTTTCAGCTGTCTTGGGCAGTCTAGCTGTGTGGAGAAGGAGGTACTGTTCTGTTTCAGCTGTCGTGGTCAGTCTAGCTGTGTGGAGGAGGAGGTACTGTTCTGTTTCAGCTGTCGTGGTCAGTCTAGCTGTGTGGAGAAGGAGGTACTTCCTGTTCCCTTCATGCATACAGGGACCTTTGAAATGTTTGGATCCTTTTTTTTGTACATTTGATTGTTGGATTCAATAAAATATGTCATTTGTGTGTTTGTGTGTTTGTACCTGTAGCCATCAATCGGAACTCCTCCACCAGGCTGCTGAGAGCCTGTGTGTCTATGTCCTGCTCCAGGTCAGGGTCCTCACAGCCGGTCTGGTCCACGAGACAGACGTCCAGGATCTCCTTAGCCGCTCGAGACAGAGGACGGGACACGGGATGGGACATGGTGCCAGAGACAGGGCGAGACAGAGCACTGGTAGGACGGGAGGACAGCCTTGGAGTAGATCTACCTGAAACACCAGTAAGACATGTAATGGATGGACGGACGGACAGACAGACAGAGAGGAGGAAGTGTGATTAGCACAACACCAAATAACCAGGAAGTAGTAGAGAACATAGGTAGAGGTGGGAGGAAAAGAAAGGAGAAGAGAGACGAGAGATATAGAGAGAGACAGATAATGAAAGGATGCAGGAGAAAGCAAGTGAGACAGAATGAGAGAGGGGGAGAAAGAGGTAGAAGTCTATATAATCACTGGTGTTTTATCTCTCTCTACTGCAGTGTCTATATAATCACTGGTGTTTTATCTCTCTACTACAGTGTCAATATAATCACTGGTGTTTTATCTCTCTACTGCAGTGTCTGTATAATCACTGGTGTTTTATCTCTCTCTACTGCAGTGTCTATATAATCACTGGTGTTTTATCTCTCTACTACAGTGTCAATATAATCACTGGTGTTTTATCTCTCTACTGCAGTGTCTGTATAATCACTGGTGTTTTATCTCTCTCTGCTGCAGTGTATATAATCACTGGTGTTTTATCTCTCTACTGCAGTGTCTATATAATCACTGGTGTTTTATCTCTCTACTACAGTGTCAATATAATCACTGGTGTTTTATCTCTCTACTGCAGTGTCTGTATAATCACTGGTGTTTTATCTCTCTCTACTGCAGTGTCTATATAATCACTGGTGTTTTATCTCTCTACTGCAGTGTCTATATAATCACTGGTGTTTTATCTCTCTACTACAGTGTCAATATAATCACTGGTGTTTTATCTCTCTACTGCAGTGTCTATATAATCACTGGTGTTTTATCTCTTTACTACAGTGTCTATATAATCACTGGTGTTTTATCTCTCTCTACTACAGTGTCTATATAATCACTGGTGTTTTATCTCTCTACTGCAGTGTCTATATAATCACTGGTGTTTTATCTCTCTCTACTGCAGTGTCTATATAATCACTGGTGTTTTATCTCTCTACTACAGTGTCTATATAATCACTGGTGTTTTATCTCTCTACTGCAGTGTCTATATAATCACTGGTGTTTTATCTCTCTACTACAGTGTCTATATAATCACTGGTGTTTTATCTCTCTCTACTGCAGTGTCTGTATAATCACTGGTGTTTTATCGCTCTACTGCAGTGTCTATATAATCACTGGTGTTTTATCTCTCTACTACAGTGTCTATATAATCACTGGTGTTTTATCTCTCTACTACAGTGTCTATATAATCACTGGTGTTTTATCTCTCTCTACTGCAGTGTCTGTATAATCACTGGTGTTTTATCTCTCTCTACTGCAGTGTCTATATAATCACTGGTGTTTTATCTCTCTCTGCTGCAGTGTATATAATCACTGGTGTTTTATCTCTCTACTGCAGTGTCTATATAATCACTGGTGTTTTATCTCTCTACTACAGTGTCTATATAATCACTGGTGTTTTATCTCTCTCTACTGCAGTGTCTGTATAATCACTGGTGTTTTATCTCTCTCTACTACAGTGTCTATATAATCACTGGTGTTTTATCTCTCTCTACTGCAGTGTCTATATAATCACTGGTGTTTTATCTCTCTACTACAGTGTCTATATAATCACTGGTGTTTTATCTCTCTCTACTGCAGTGTCTATATAATCACTGGTGTTTTATCTCTCTCTACTGCAGTGTCTATATAATCACTGGTGTTTTATCTCTCTACTACAGTGTCTATATAATCACTGGTGTTTTATCTCTCTACTGCAGTGTCTATATAATCACTGGTGTTTTATCTCTCTACTACAGTGTCTATATAATCACTGGTGTTTTATCTCTCTCTACTGCAGTGTCTATATAATCACTGGTGTTTTATCTCTCTCTACTGCAGTGTCTATATAATCACTGGTGTTTTATCTCTCTACTACAGTGTCTATATAATCACTGGTGTTTTATCTCTCTACTACAGTGTCTATATAATCACTGGTGTTTTATCTCTCTCTACTGCAGTGTCTATATAATCACTGGTGTTTTATCTCTCTACTACAGTGTCTATAAAATCACTGGTGTTTTATCTCTCTACTACAGTGTCTATATAATCACTGGTGTTTTATCTCTCTACTACAGTGTCTATATAATCACTGGTGTTTTATCTCTCTCTACTGCAGTGTCTATATAATCACTGGTGTTTTATCTCTCTACTGCAGTGTCTATATAATCACTGGTGTTTTATCTCTCTACTACAGTGTCTATATAATCACTGGTGTTTTATCTCTCTACTGCAGTGTCTATATAATCACTGGTGTTTTATCTCTCTCTACTACAGTGTCTATATAATCACTGGTGTTTTATCTCTCTCTACTACAGTGTCTATATAATCACTTGTGTTTTATCTCTCTACTGCAGTGTCTATATAATCACTGGTGTTTTATCTCTTTACTACAGTGTCTATATAATCACTGGTGTTTTATCTCTCTCTACTACAGTGTCTATATAATCACTGGTGTTTTATCTCTCTACTACAGTGTCTATATAATCACTGGTGTTTTATCTCTCTCTACTACAGTGTCTATATAATCACTGGTGTTTTATCTCTCTCTACTGCAGTGTCTATATAATCACTGGTGTTTTATCTCTCTCTACTACAGTGTCTATATAATCACTGGTGTTTTATCTCTCTACTACAGTGTCTATATAATCACTGGTGTTTTATCTCTCTCTACTACAGTGTCTATATAATCACTGGTGTTTTATCTCTCTCTACTGCAGTGTCTATATAATCACTGGTGTTTTATCTCTCTACTACAGTGTCTATATAATCACTGGTGTTTTATCTCTCTACTACAGTGTCTATATAATCACTGGTGTTTTATCTCTCTCTACTGCAGTGTCTATATAATCACTGGTGTTTTATCTCTCTCTACTACAGTGTCTATATAATCACTGGTGTTTTATCTCTCTCTACTGCAGTGTCTATATAATCACTGGTGTTTTATCTCTCTAATACAGTGTCTATATAATCACTGGTGTTTTATCTCTCTACTACAGTGTCTATATAATCACTGGTGTTTTATCTCTCTCTACTGCAGTGTCTATATAATCACTGGTGTTTTATCTCTCTACTACAGTGGCTATATAATCACTGGTGTTTTATCTCTCTACTACAGTGTCTATATAATCACTGGTGTTTTATCTCTCTACTGCAGTGTCTATATAATCACTGGTGTTTTATCTCTCTACTACAGTGTCTATATAATCACTGGTGTTTTATCTCTCTACTACAGTGTCTATATAATCACTGGTGTTTTATCTCTCTACTACAGTGTCTATATAATCACTGGTGTTTTATCTCTCTCTACTGCAGTGTCTATATAATCACTGGTGTTTTATCTCTCTCTACTGCAGTGTCTATATAATCACTGGTGTTTTATCTCTCTACTGCAGTGTCTATATAATCACTGGTGTTTTATCTCTCTACTGCAGTGTCTATATAATCACTGGTGTTTTATCTCTCCACTGCAGGGAGTCGCATCACATTGAATCAGATTGAACATCCACCTGCCCATTGTGAGTTGCAACCCTGGCGCCCTTAGAAAGGGTGTGTGTGTGTGTGTGTGTGTGTGTGTGTGTGTGTGTGTGTGTGTGTGTGTGTGTGAGTGTGTGTGTGTGTGTGTGTGAGTGTGAGTGAGTGTGTGTATGTGTGTGTGTGTGTGTGTGTCACTTTGCTGAACGCTGCCCTGTGCTGCTTCTGCAGCTGCAGTGTTAAAAGTATTTTACTCCAGATTCACTCCCTCCTTCTCTCTCTATCATCTGTCAGTGGGAGTTTCACACTCGCCGCATCACACCACATGCCTTACTGCAGCAGATACAGAACACAGAGGCACACAGACATAGTATGAGATAAACAAACACAGGACACAGAGATGCAGGGACAGAGTAAAGCCGTCCTGGGTCATACATTTCTTGTCGTGAATGTCCTATTTATGTATTTATAAAATCCCAGCCCACGTCCCCGCAGGAGGACTTTTGGTAGGTCGTCATTGTAACTAAGAATTTGTTCTTAATTAACTGACTTGCCAAGTTAAATAAAGGTTAAAATAAAAATAAATTACATAAAAAATACTGGGTCATCCTGATTCATTCTGGATATGATAAACAGAGTAGAGCCATCCTGGGTCATACTGGACATGATAAACAGAGTAGAGCCATCCTGGGTCATACTGGGTCATACTGGATATGATAAACAGAGTAGAGCCATCCTGGGTCATACTGGGTCATACTGGATATGATAAACAGAGTAGAGCCATCCTGGGTCATACTGGACATGATAAACAGAGTAGAGCCATCCTGGGTCATACTGGACATGATAAACAGAGTAGAGCCATCCTGGGTCATACTGGATATGATAAACAGAGTAGAGCCATCCTGGGTCATACTGGACATGATAAACAGAGTAGAGCCATCCTGGGTCATACTGGACATGATAAACAGAGTAGAGCCATCCTGGGTCATAATGGATATGATAAACAGAGTAGAGCCATCCTGGGTCATACTGGGTCATACTGGACATGATAAACAGAGTAGATCCATCCTGGGTCATAATGGATATGATAAACAGAGTAGAGCCATCCTGGGTCATAATGGATATGATAAACAGAGTAGAGCCATCCTGGGTCATACTGGACATGATAAACAGAGTAGAGCCATCCTGGGTCATACTGGACATGATAAACAGAGTAGAGCCATCCTGGGTCATAATGGATATGATAAACAGAGTAGAGCCATCCTGGGTCATAATGGATATGATAAACAGAGTAGAGCCATCCTGGGTCATAATGGATATGATAAACAGAGTAGAGCCATCCTGGGTCATAATGGATATGATAAACAGAGTAGAGCCATCCTGGGTCATACTGGGTCATACTGGACATGATAAACAGAAGTAGAGCCATCCTGGGTCATACTGGGTCATACTGGACATGATAAACAGAGTAGAGCCATTTATATATTTTATTTATTGAACCTTTAATTAACTAGGCAAGTCAGTTAAGAACAAATTATTATTTACAATGATGGGCTAAAAAAATATATAAATAAATACAATATAAATATAGGACAAAACACACATCACAACAAGAGAGACAACACAACACGACATAACGAGACACCTACAGCATAGCAAGGCAACAACACATGACAACACAGCATGGTAGCAACATAACAACAACATGGTAGCAACACAACATGGTAGGAGCACAAAACAGAGTACAAACATTACTGGGTACAGACAACAACACAAAGGGCAAGAAGGTAGAGACAACAATACATCACGCAAAGCAGCCACAACTGTCAGTTAAGAGTGTCTATGATTGAGTCCTTGAATGAAGAGATTGAGATAAAACATTCCAGTTTGAGTGTTTGTTGCAGCTCGTTCCAGTCGCTAGCTGCAGCGAACTGAAAAGATGAGCGACCCAGGGATGTGTGTGCTTTAGGGACCTTTAACAGAATGTGACTGGCAGAACGGGTGTTGTATGTGGAGGATGAGGGCTGCAGTAGATATCTCAGATAGGGGGGAGTGAGGCCTAAGAGGGTTTTATAAATAAGCATCAACCAGTGGGTCTTGCGACGGGTATACAGAGATGACCAGTTTACAGAGGAGTACAGAGTGCAGTGATGTGTCCTATAAGGAGCATTGGTGGCAAATCTGATGGCCAAATGGTAAACAACATCGAGCCGCTCAAGAGCACCCTTACCTGCCGATCTATAAATTACATCTCCATAATCTATGGGTAGGATGGTCATCTGAACCAGGGTTAGTTTGGCGGCTGGGGTGAAAGAGGAGCGATTACGATAGAGGAAACCAAGTCTAGATTTAACTTTAGCCTGCAGCTTTGATATGTGCTGAGAGAAGGACAGTGCGCCGTCTAGCTATACTCCCAAGTCCTTGTATGAGGTGACTACCTCAAGCTCTAAACCCTCAGAGGTAGTAATCACACCTGTGGGGAGAGGGGCATTCTTCTTACCAAACCACATGACCGTTTGTTTTGGAGGTGTTCAGAACAAGGTTAAGGGCAGAGAAAGCTTGTTGGACACTAAGAAAGCTTTGTTGTAGAGCATTTAACACAAAATCCGGGGAGGGGCCAGCTGAGCATAAGACTGTATCATCTGCATATAAATAGATGAGAGAGCTTCCTACTGCCTGAGCTATGTGGTTGATGTAAAATGAAAAGAGCGTGGGGCCTAGGATTGAGCCTTGGGGTACTCCCTTTGTGGCTGAGACAGAAGATTTTCTGGCACCTTATTCATCCAAGCTACTCAATACTGCCCCACAGTCACCAAGAAGTTAACAAAACCACTGAAAATATCAAAAAAAGAAGGTCCAAGCGTCTTGGACAGAGGGGATCAAGCTGATTCTATACCATTTTACAGAAGCCAGTTCATGAACGAAGGCTCAAAATACTCAAAATACACTCAACAGGTTAACGTGCAGAAAACCCGGGCTTTTACGGGAGCAGAAATCAGTGAAGCAGATATCAGAGCACAAGTCAGAATTGGGGCTAGCGACTGCAGACGGGACAGGGTGTACATAGACATTTCCAGATATCATCAACAAACATAGTTGGGTCCCACGGTTGGGTAAAGAATGTTTGTAGTCAACAAAGTACGCAGGAGTTATGAGGCACATAGCAAAATGCATGAGAAAATGTTTTGAATCTATAACGACTTGGGGCTAGCCATTGTAAGTTCAGAGTCTCTCGCTCCAACAGAGTGTTCTGGAGGCGAGAGAAAGCTGGGGAAAGAGGGAGTGTGGTGGAGGTACCTGTACCAGACAGGGGGAGACAGGCCAGGGAGAGAGGGGGGAGTGTGGTGGAGGTACCTGTACCAGACAGGGGGAGACAGGCCAGGGAGAGAGGGGGGAGTGTGGTGGAGGTACCGGTACCAGACAGGGGGAGACAGGCCAGGGAGAGAGAGGGGGGAGAGAGGGGGGAGTGTGGTGGAGGTACCTGTACCAGACAGGGAGAGACAGACCAGGGAGAGAGGGGGGAGTGTGGTGGAGGTACCTGTACCAGACAGGGGGAGACAGGCCAGGGAAAGAGGGGGGAGTGTGGTGGAGGTACCTGTACCAGACAGGGAGAGACAGGCCAGGGAGAGAGAGGGGGGAGAGAGGGGGGAGTGTGGTGGAGGTACCTGTACCAGACAGGGGGAGACAGGCCAGGGAGAGAGGGGAGAGTATGGTGGAGGAACCTGTACCAGACAGGGGGAGACAGGCCAGGGGGAGAGGGGGGAGTGTGGTGGGGGTACCTGTACCAGACAGGGAGAGACAGACCAGGGAGAGAGGTGAGTGTGGTGGGGGTACCTGTACCAGACAGGGGGAGACAGGCCAGGGAGAGAGGTGAGTGTGGTGGGGGTACCTGTACCAGACAGGGAGAGACAGACCAGGGAGAGAGGGAGTGTGGTGGGGGTACCTGTACCAGACAGGGGGAGACAGGCCAGGGGGAGAGGGGGGAGTGTGGTGGGGGTACCTGTACCAGACAGGGGGAGACAGGCCAGGGGGAGAGGGGGGAGTGTGGTGGGGGTACCTGTACCAGACAGGGCAGTGCAGCAGGCAGTTGAGTAGGAAATGGGAGTAGGTGTCCCACCTACTTTGGAGCAGCTTTTATTTCTGGAGGCAGATTTCCTGTATTAAATGCCAGTGATGGTCTTTGAACAACAGGAGGGGACTTCAGAGGACGCTTCAAAGAGCCGAAAGGACTTTTACTTCACACCTTAGTGCTAATTGAATTTGTATCTGGCTCAGTTCCAGGTAGGAATGGTGTCCTCAGGTCTGCTGTTTGTTGGCTAGAGAACCCTCCGTACAACATCCCCCTAACAACATCCTCCGTACAACATCCTCCGTACAACATCTTCCGTACAACATCCTCCTAACAACATCCTCCGTACAACATCCTCCGTACAACATCCTCCTAACAACATCCTCCTAACAACATCCTCCTAACAACATCCTCCGTACAACATCCTCCGTACAACACCCTCCGTACAACATCCTCCTAACAACATCCTCCGTACAACATCCTCCGTACAACACCCTCCGTACAACATCCTCCGTACAACACCCTCCGTACAACATCCTCCGTACAACATCCTCCTAACAACATCCTCCGTACAACATCCTCCGTACAACACCCTCCGTACAACATCCTCCGTACAACACCCTCCGTACAACATCCTCCTAACAACATCCTCCGTACAACATCCTCCGTACAACACCCTCCGTACAACATCCTCCGTACAACATCCTCCGTACAACATCCTCCTAACAACATCCTCCTAACAACATCCTCCGTACAACATCCTCCGTACAACATCCTCCGTACAACATCCTCCATACAACATCCTCCGTACAACATCCTCCGTACAACATCCTCCGTACAACATCCTCCGTACAACATCCTCCTAACAACATCCTCCTAACAACATCCTCCTAACAACATCCTCCCTACAACATCCTCCGTACAACATCCTCCTAACAACATCCTCCGTACAACATCCTCCGTACAACATCCTCCGTACAACATCCTCCGTACAACATCCTCCGTATAGCTTGGAAAAATAAAACCTTGGAAGCAGTAATCTCTCCGGTTAATTTTGGTCAAAATTAGGTTGTAGGTTTGATCTGGAGCGAAGGCCATGTTGTGGAGGGCAGTATCCTGTATATGTCCTGGTGAGATAGTGTTGTAGAGGGTAGTATCCTGTATATGTCCTGGTGACATAGTGTTGTGGAGGGCAGTATCCTGTATATGTCCTGGTGAAATAGTGTTGTAGAGGGTAGTATCCTGTATATGTCCTGGTGACATAGTGTTGTGGAGGGTAGTATCCTGTATATGTCCTGGTGACATAGTGTTGTGGAGGGTAGTATCCTGTATATGTCCTGGTGACATAGTGTTGTGGAGGGTAGTATCCTGTATATGTCCTGGTGACATAGTGTTGTGGAGGGTAGTATCCTGTATATGTCCTGGTGACATAGTGAAGGTTATGCTGTGGAGGGCAGTATCCTGTATATGTCCTGGTGACATAGTGAAGGTTATGCTGTAGAGGGTAGTATCCTGTATATGTCCTGGTGACATAGTGAAGGTTATGCTGTAGAGGGTAGTATCCTGTATATGTCCTGGTGACGTAGTGAAGGCCATGCTGTGGAGGGTAGTATCCTGTATATGTCCTGGTGACATAGTGTTGTGGAGGGTAGTATCCTGTATATGTCCTGGTGACATAGTGTTGTGGAGGGTAGTATCCTGTATATGTCCTGGTGACATAGTGAAGGTTGTGTTGTGGAGGGCAGTATCCTGTATATGTCCTGGTGATATAGTGTAGGTTATGCTGTGGAGGGTAGTATCCTGTATATGTCCTGGTGACATAGTGTTGTGGAGGGTAGTATCCTGTATATGTCCTGGTGACATAGTGATGGTTATGTTGTGAAGGGGATTATCCTGTATATGTCCTGGTGACATAGTGTTGTGGAGGGTAGTATCCTGTATATGTCCTGGTGACATAGTGTTGTGGAGGGTAGTATCCTGTATATGTCCTGGTGACATAGTGAAGGTTGTGTTGTGGAGGGCAGTATCCTGTATATGTCCTGGTGATATAGTGTAGGTTATGCTGTGGAGGGTAGTATCCTGTATATGTCCTGGTGACATAGTGTTGTGGAGGGTAGTATCCTGTATATGTCCTGGTGACATAGTGATGGTTATGTTGTGAAGGGGATTATCCTGTATATGTCCTGGTGACATAGTGTTGTGGAGGGTAGTATCCTGTATATGTCCCTGACGAAAAATCTAAGTTTCTCTTACTCAAAACTATCCTTTTGTAAAAAACATGTTGAAAAATGTGCGAGCTCACATTAAGCTGTGTGTCTCTCTCTGAGGGGGGCATGTCCCATCCTGGGTCTTACTGGATATGATAAACAGAGTAGAGCCGTCCTGGGTAAAACCGGGCCATAAACAGACAGAGTAGAGCCGTCCTGGGTAAAACTGGGCCATAAACAGACAGAGCAGAGCCGTCCTGGGTAAAACTGGGCCATAAACAGACAGAGTAGAGCCGTCCTGGGTAAAACTGGGCCATAAACAGACAGAGTAGAGCCGTCCTGGGTAAAACTGGGCCATAAACAGACAGAGTAGAGCCGTCCTGGGTAAAACTGGGCCATAAACAGACAGAGTAGAGCCGTCCTGGGTAAAACTGGGTCATAAACAGACAGAGTAGAGCCGTCCTGGGTAAAACTGGGCCATAAACAGACAGAGCAGAGCCGTCCTGGGTAAAACCGGGCCATAAACAGACAGAGTAGAGCCGTCCTGGGTAAAACTGGGCCATAAACAGACAGAGTAGAGCCGTCCTGGGTAAAACCGGGCCATAAACAGACAGAGTAGAGCCGTCCTGGGTAAAACTGGGCCATAAACAGACAGAGTAGAGCCGTCCTGGGTAAAACTGGGCCATAAACAGACAGAGTAGAGCCGTCCTGGGTAAAACTGGGCCATAAACAGACAGAGTAGAGCCGTCCTGGGTAAAACTGGGTCATAAACAGACAGAGTAGAGCCGTCCTGGGTAAAACTGGGCCATAAACAGACAGAGCAGAGCCGTCCTGGGTAAAACTGGGCCATAAACAGACAGAGTAGAGGCGTCCTGGGTAAAACTGGGCCATAAACAGACAGAGTAGAGCCGTCCTGAGTAAAACTGGGTCATAAACACCGTAAAAGAAAGACATGGTACAGACTTCGAGAGAAGAAAGGCGGAGGGAGCGGGGTGAGGAAGAGGAAGGGAGAGATGGTTTCGCAAAGGGACTGTAGTGATTTGATTAGCAGCAGGCGGTATTAGCCGTGTCACAACGTAAACAGATTACCTCAGTGTTTCTGAGCTCCTAGAGAGTGATGAGAGGAACACACCACTGGACCAGCTCCCAATCCTCTCTCTCCCTGTGTGTGTGTGTGTGTGTGTGTGTGTGACTGATAACACGGTATAATCTCTTTATGAAACCTGCGTTGTCGGTGACAGGAAAGTGTATCCATACGCAGGAATCTGAGCTGCATTAATTGCAGGTTAAATGGAGTTCTGTGTGTTTGAGAGTAAATACGAGACAAGCCAACACAGATTTATGAGGAGGAGAGGAGAAACAGAGGTGAGCTCTACTCCTGGGGGTCAAACCACAGAACAGGAAGAAACAGAGATGAGCTCTACTCCTGGGGGTCAAACCACAGAACAGGAAGAAACAGAGATGAGCTCTACTCCTGGGGGTCAAATCACAGAACAGGAAGAAACAGAGATGGCCTCTACTCCTGGGGGTCAAACCACAGAACAGGAAGAAACAGAGATGGCCTCTACTCCTGGGGGTCAAACCACAGAGCAGGAAGAAACAGAGGTGAGCTCTACTCCTGGGGGTCAAATCACAGAACAGGAAGAAACAGAGATGGCCTCTACTCCTGGGGGTCAAACCACAGAGCAGGAAGAAACAGAGATGGCCTCTACTCCTGGGGGTCAAACCACAGAGCAGGAAGAAACAGAGATGGCCTCTACACCTGAGGGTCAAACCACAGAACAGGAAGAAACAGAGGTGGCCTCTACTCCTGGGGGTCAAACCACAGAGCAGGAAGAAACAGAGGTGAGCTCTACTCCTGGGGGTCAAATCACAGAACAGGAAGAAACAGAGATGGCCTCTACTCCTGGGGGTCAAACCACAGAACAGGAAGAAACAGAGATGGCCTCTACTCCTGGGGGTCAAATCACAGAACAGGAAGAAACAGAGATGGCCTCTACTCCTGGGGGTCAAACCACAGAACAGGAAGAAACAGAGATGGCCTCTACTCCTGGGGATCAAACCACAGAACAGGAAGAAACAGAGATGGCCTCTACTCCTGGGGGTCAAACCACAGAGCAGGAAGAAACAGAGGTGAGCTCTACTCCTGGGGGTCAAACCACAGAGCAGGAAGAAACAGAGGTGAGCTCTACTCCTGGGGGTCAAACCACAGAACAGGAAGAAACAGAGGTGAGCTCTACTCCTGGGGGTCAAACCACAGAACAGGAAGAAACAGAGATGAGCTCTACTCCTGGGGATCAAACCACAGAACAGGAAGAAACAGAGGTGAGCTCTACTCCTGGGGATCTTACAAACACACTAACAAATCTATATTTCCTAGATCATGAAGGACCAACGTGAAATGGACATAGCATGTTTAACTCTTCAATCTTAGGAACCAGGCTTGAACTACTTATGATATATATAATATTGAGGTTAAGATTGCAGGCTAACTCACTTATCCCACCCAAGGACTAGATATCTCCGTAGTATTACCACCACACACACACACACACGAGAGACAACTCGTACCAGATGTAAACAGCCCACACACACAGGCACCAGAGAGACAACTCGTACCAGATGTATACAGCCCCTGACCAGAGGATGCTCCTCTCCGGGTGGGTGTGGCTATGTGACTGAGGCTGTTCATCATCACCGTGGTAACCAGGTGTTCCTCAGCACAGCCTCTGAAGCTGCTACAGGGCATCCAGTTGTCTGCCCCTGAGAGAGAGAGAGAGAGAGAGACCAGTGACAAAACAATGTGTCCACAATGTTGCTCTCACCTTTCAGATCACTAAAGGTAAGTGGATAGAGGGAGAGAAAGAGAGAGAGAGAGAGAGAGAGAGAGAGAGAGAGAGAGAGAGAGAGAGAGAGAGAGAGAGAGAGAGAGAGAGAGAGAGAGAGAGAGAGAGAGAGAGAGAGAGAGAGAGAGAGAGAAAAAGGACTGATAAGGAGAGCGAGAGACACATAAAACCTGTTGGATCATAGCCCTCTGGAAAAAAGAGGAGGCAGATGGAGAGACATAAATGAGAGAAGAGCGTTGTCAAGGTGATATCCCTCCTCTAACCTTTATCTCCCATTAACTTTGGAGCTTAACGATCATGGCAGACGAACGGCTCTGTTTGACCATGTGGTGAAAAGGACATTTCCTGTTCCAGGTTGTTTTATGTGAAGGGGACTGCTCCCCTTAAAACAAAAATCTGACATTACTGACTTGGATTGACAGTAGAGTTAAACTAAGATCACAAATGACCAACGCATATTTAGTTGTTTAAAAAAAATAAAAAATTAGTGGAGACAAGTGGGTTATAGCTGGTCTGTAATGAAAGCCTGCACACCCTGAGCTACACAGTATTCATACTGCTGTCTTATTGTATGTCTGTGTCTGAATGCAGGTGTGGAGGGAGGGAGGGCGGGGAGGGGGTACCGGTCCAGTGTGATGAGAAGATAGCGGTGTAGGTCAGGCATTCTCTCTAATCATACCACGTATGTCCCGGACTTCCTGTTCTACGTGACAATGTTGGAATGTCTGAGACTTCCTGTTCTATGTGACAATGTCTGAGACTTCCTGTTCAATGTGACAATGTTGGAATGTCTGAGACTTCCTGTTCTATGTGACAATGTTGGAATGTCTGAGACTTCCTGTTCTATGTGACAATGTCTGAGACTTCCTGTTCTATGTGACAATGTTGGAATGTCTGAGACTTCCTGTTCTATGTGACAATGTTGGATTATACATTTCTGTCCAATAGAGAGCTATGTAATCCATCAACCTCAATGAACTACAAATGCACTCCAAGCTTCCAGACGCAGGCATCCAACGAAAAACAAGCAATTGTACAAAAGTATGATGTCATCTTGATGGAAGTGTGATGTTGTCTTGATGGAAGTGTGATGTCGTCTTGATGGAAGTGTGATGTCGTCTTGATGGAAGTGTGATGTCGTCTTGATGGAAACCCAAGCACCTTAATATCCTCTTCTTTCTCATACACAGCAACATAACCAGGCAGGGAACCTAAAGTACAGTGTCCCAACACCCATTCTGAATAGTAGCCATTTTGTGTGTGTATATTCTGTGGCCATAACGGCTGGTTTTATAACAGCTCTTTGGATAGGAGTGTCATGATGGACTGTTGACATTGACCGAGAACTCTGACTTATTGTGGCATGGAAGTGTCTCAATAGGTTGTCTCCTGCGACGGCTATACTGCTGTTGAGCAGGCTGTACACAGATCACAGTGTATACAGCTGCATCAAAGCTGGGACCGAGAGACTGAAAAACAGCTTCTATCTCAAGGCCATCAGACTGTTAAACAGCCACCACTAACATTGAGTGGCTGCTGCCAACACACTGACACTGACTCAACTCCAGCTCACTTTAATAATGGAAATTGATGTAAATAATGTCTCACTAGCCACTTTAAACAATGCTACCTTATATAATGTTACTTACCCTACATTATTCATCTCATATGCATACGTATATACTGTACTCTATATCATCGACTGTATCCTTATGTAATACATGTATCACTAGCCACTTTAACTATGCCACTTTGTTTACATACTCATCTCATATGTATATACTATACTCGATACCATCTACTGTATCTTGCCTATGCCGCTCTGTACCATCACTCATTCATATATCTTTATGTACATATTCTTTATCCCTTTACACTTGTGTGTATAAGGTAGTTGTTGTGGAATTGTTAGGTTAGATTACTTGTTGGTTATTACTGCATTGTCGGAACTAGAAGCACCAGCATTTCGCAACACTCAAATTAACATCTGCTAACCATGTGTATGTGACCATTAACATCTGCTAACCATGTGTATGTGACCATTAACATCTGCTAACCATGTGTATGTGACCATTAACATCTGCTAACCATGTGTATGTGACCATTAACATCTGCTAACCATGTGTATGTGACCATTAACATCTGCTAACCATGTGTATGTGACCATTAACATATGCTAACCATGTGTATGTGACCAATAACATCTGCTAACCATGTGTATGTGACCAATAACATCTGCTAACCATGTGTATGTGACCAATAACATCTGCTAACCATGTGTATGTGACCATTAACATCTGCTAACCATGTGTATGTGACCAATAACATCTGCTAACCATGTGTATGTGACCATTAACATCTGCTAACCATGTGTATGTGACCATTACCATCTGCTAACCATGTGTATGTGACCAATAACATCTGCTAACCATGTGTATGTGACCATTAACATCTGCTAACCATGTGTATGTGACCATTAACATCTGCTAACCATGTGTATGTGACCATTAACATCTGCTAACCATGTGTATGTGACCATTAACATCTGCTAACCATGTGTATGTGACCATTAACATCTGCTAACCATGTGTATGTGACCATTAACATCTGCTAACCATGTGTATGTGACCATTAACATCTGCTAACCATGTGTATGTGACCATTAACATCTGCTAACCATGTGTATGTGACCATTAACATCTGCTAACCATGTGTATGTGACCATTAACATCTGCTAACCATGTGTATGTGACCAATAACATTTGATTTGATACATTATCCTGGTGCTAACTCCTACATTGTGTGCATTGACTGAGTTGGTTTCTGTAGACTGAATTAAATGAATGTCCTCTAAACATGTGCTTTTCCTTTTGTTTTGAATGAAGGTTAAATATGAGCCTGTAG